>NC_089597.1:44628589-44985300 GCF_019320115.1 Miscanthus floridulus
CCATGCCAAGCCTCGAATGGCGTCTTGCCTTTCAGGGCCTTAGTGGGAGCACAGTTGAGGATGAACACCGCTGTGGTCACCGCCTCCCCCAGAACCTTGCCGGCATGCCTTGGCCTTCATCATGGATCGAGCCATGCCGACTACCGTTTGGTTCCACCTCTCCACCATGCCATTCTATTGTGGCGAGTACGGCACGGTGTAGAGTTGCACCACACTCTGATCTGCGCAGTACGCAGCGAACTCTACCGAAGTGAATTCACCGCCATGATCAGTCCTCAGCACGCGGAGCTTCTTGCCGCTCTCGGCCTCTGCGCATCTTGAACTTCTTGATTGCCGCCGCCGCTTCATCCTTGCTCGTCAGGAGTTGCAGTCACATGTAGCAACTACAATCATCTACGAGCAGGAGGAAGTACTGCCGACCACCGTTTGTGGCTGGTGTGATCGACCCACAGAGGTCGCCGTGGATGAGCTCGAGAGCATCCCCCATGCGATACTTTGCCACCTTTGGGAATGGCAGCCTCCTCTGCTTCCCGGCCAGGCAGCGTCACATAGCTCGCCTCCATGCTTGATGTGGGGTAGCCCTCAGACCATCTTCTCCAAGTCGACCAACGTGCGTCAAGTTGAGATGTCTGAATCGGGCATGCCACAGCCACGGTTCCTCGGTGTGCCTTGCCGCCAGGCACACGGCTGCTCTACCTTCAGGTCGAGCAGGTACAACCGATTCAGGGACCTCTTCACCTTGGTGAGAAGTCGCTGCTCCTGGTCCTGATTCTGAGGACCCCGTCCTGATCAGGACCTCGCTACTGCGCTCATCTAGCTGACCAAGCTGATGATGCTCGAACATTAGTTGCGGGATGTAATATACATCCGTTAGCACACAGTGCTCCCCGTTCTGGCACCTAAAGATGATGGTGTTGTGTCCTTGGATTGCCACCCTTGAGCCATCACCAAACTTCACCGTACCGGTAACATCGTCGTTGAGCTCGGGAGGAAGGTTGCCTTGGAGCCCATCATGTGGTTGCTGGCTATAGAGTCCAGTGGTACCAACGCTACCACCTAGTCGACGCCCACACGCCCGAGGTGGACTTGGGTGCACGGTTCGTCGAGGTTTACAACCTTCAGGGCCTTCCAGGTCCTTCCACCATCGTCACCTCTCCCTTCTCCTCGGCCTCGACGTCGTGCAGTGCATAGAACATCGCCATCAGGATAGTGCCCCTCATCATCATCATCAGCTTGCACTAGATGAGCCTCACCCTTTCTTCTCCTACTTGCGATTTGGGCACTCCCGTGCCCAATGGCCTATCTTCCCACAGTGCCGGCAAGCGTTGGGGTCTACCAGCTTCTTCTTTTCCGAAGAAGCCTTGCCGCAGCACTTGCCATCGCCATCGCAGCTGGAGGAGGCTACCTCGGAGTTCCTCCGATCAGCCCACTCCTCTGTCAGCAGCAGTTTACCTCTATCCTTCATTGCTATCGCCTGCTCCAGGCGCTCATCCACCACCCACAGACGGCCTGTCATATCCTCAATGGTGAGGGTGGACAAGTCTAGCATCGTCTCTATGGAGAGAGCGATCTGGATGTACTTTGCCGGCACGGAGTTGAGATACTTGGAGATCGCCTCGTCTTCATCGATGGTGACGCCGTGGCTCTTCAGCTTGCTGATGAGCGTCTGCAGGCGGAGGAAGAAATCCTCCACCGTTTCACCATCCTTGAACTTGAGGTTGGTGTACTCCTGCTTCAGAAGCTGGGTCGTCGCCTTCTTTGCGCGATCGGAACCGACGCGCATCGCCGCAATGGACTCCCATGCCTCCTTAGCAGAGCTCTTCGTCTCTAACGACTCCCTATACTCCACCGGTACAGCAGCGAGGATAGCCTCCAATGCTGACATGTCATCTTCTTCAATTTTGGTGTCCTTGTCAACAGCATTCCATAGCCATCGGGCTCTGAGCTTGACCTTCATGGTCACCGACCACTCTCCATAGTTGGTGCGAGTCAGCGTCGGCCAACTGGTGTCGCTGACCTCCCGTACCGTGCCAACAACGGCCTCTGGTCGTGGCAAGGCAGCCACAGCAGTGCCACTGCTGTCGCCCATCTCCGAACCATCCGTCATCGCCAGCAGTTAGTCCGACGACGGCGCTTGTACGGCTCCGATATCACTTGTTAGCCCACAGGATCACCGGCTCAGGTGATTTGACCACTCACCAGTCTTGCCGACCATGGCCGAGCACGACAGACATTGTCCGACCACACACTATAGTTAGAGGTAGAAGAAGAGGGAGAACAGAGCATACACACACAGTACAAGTACCAGCGTTGTTCGGAGCCCTATATAGGAGATGGCAAATCTGAACTCTCTTTGTTGAGTTGCAGTGGTAAACTATATATACAACTCTACTCATCTAGTCATAGTACAGCTGCTCTGCTGCAACAGTGACTAGATAACACAGCAGGACTGACTTCTGCGCCTGTCCCTGCCATGGCTACAGAGAGGCAGGTGAGCCGTTCGGCGCCTGCCTCTACATCGGCTACAATACCACAACAGGGAGCCTTTTTCGATGCCGCCTTCCTTTGCTGTGTGTTTACATAATGAAGCAGTATATTATCTAACAACCTCCACCGATGCAAAGGAAAAGCCCTAACAAACCTGAATTATATTGAGCACTCATGTCACCTAATTTCGGACTCCTCACGAGAAGGATGTGCCATTGAATTATGAATTCCTCCTAAGTCCTAACTGGAATTGAGTTTCCTACTTACAAATTGTCTGTTTCTATTTAATGCTTTGAAGAATTTAAATTCATTATCTAAAATTCGAATGATGAAAAGTTGCAATTGCAAAAATATGGTACCGGAAGGGCAAGAAATGTGTCGTAGGACAGTTCACTAAACGTCCTTAAGTATTGCAGTATATATGGATATCACGGCCACTCGGCGCTCGCCTATGGGCATAGGTTTCTTGTTATAGGCCCCATTTTTATTGTTTGTGGTAGTGCTACATTATCTAGAGTGTTTTGAATTGACGAATTAAACAAGTTTGATGTTTCTTAGGATGATTATTTTGTTTAAGTTGTGACTCATGTGATTTGGGTGGTCCAATACAATGACACCTCTGGCCCTTGGCGGGGGGAGGGGGCCCTAGCATCCCCCAACATTTTTATGCTCCCCCCCTGCCCAACCACCCCGTTTAAAAATAGGTATTTCTATTATTTTTCAGCTCTTTTGTTCTTTTTATTGTTGCCTATCAAGTATCTCGTTTGTCCTCCTCTCTCTGAATTGATCTCCAGTGGCATCTATATTGTTTAGGATTAGTCTTCATGTTATGTTATTACCGTGATATATCTTTGGTCTAAGAATTAGATTGATCGGATAAAGGTTAATTAGAGACCGAGAGCTAATTAATTTTGTTCTCTTTTTATCTTTTTATAGTTTTGAGATTTCTTTTGTATAATCTTGGCTCGGTCCCTGTTCATACGGATGAAACCTCTTTTTATCTCTTCTTCATAACTCTAATGCATGTCTTCAGTTCTATGATTCTACATGGCATCCAATTTATTAAGAATGAAATTAGCACTAGGATTTGACCTTAAAGATGAAATGTCGACATTGGCCAAGAAAAGTATTACTTTCTTGAAATTTATTAGAATTTTTCAGGTGCATCATAGCAGAAACCTGGGCCTTGTTTAGATGCCATCTAAATTCCAAGTTTTTTCACTTTCTCTCCATCACATCAATTTTTAGCCGTTTGTATGGAGTATTAAATGTAGATAAAAAAAATAACTAATTGCACAGTTTAGTTCGAAATCACGAGATGAATCTTTTGAGCCTAGTTGGTCCACGATTGGACAATATTTATCAAATAAGACGAAAGTGCTACTATTCATCAGTTTGAAATTTTTTCACAATCTAAACGAGGCCCTGATTAGTTATCAACACCTGGATCAGATGCCATTTGCACACATGGAGCGCTGGGTTACTTTAGTCGATAAAGATCACGATAAGAGATGACAAAGCAGGGACAGCATCGCGCACACTTTCCCAAAACAGTCTCCAGGTGCTGGCCGACGTGGAGACCACTTCACTGAGATGTGAGCATATGTTAAGCTTAACAAAGTCACCATAGACATCTCATAAGCACATCGGCTACCACACCAAAGAAAAATTTAGGGCCGTTAAGTCCAAACAATATGAGTGTTGAATTAGAGCAATCACAATGTTATTCAAAAGTAGTCTATATAGGAATTACAATAATCCCCACTAGCTACCTAAAATACTATCAGATCAGTCCATAGAGTAGTTCATAGTAAAAGATTACACATAAACTTTTGAATACTGATGTCCGGGAAGGGCGGCTTCCACCGAGTAGAGGCAGTGGCATCCGGGCGGCTTTCCTCCGAGCGGCATCTAGGCGTCTTCTCTACAAGCGGGCAGCGTCCCTCAGGATAGGGACGGCAATGCCCGGACATCCGTGTGGGGACAGGGGCGGCATATCTCTGGACATGGGCAGTGGCATCGGGCATCTGAGGGTGGGGAAGATGAATAGTGACGTAATCAGGGGAAAGGGAGAGACCGCGTCATGGGATTGAGGGAGAGAGAAACAAGAGGCAAGGTAGACGACTGAATGGATTTTTTTTATCTTTAGGGACCTATCTTATAGACTATTTATTGGCTAGACATTGTGGAGCAAATAATATCAATTATGGACTAATTGTGTGGCTCCCATGTATATAGACTACTTGGTCCATATACATTGTGGTTGCCCTTACGTGCACAAGCCACTTCAACCCCAAACTTAAGCTAGAAGGTAAGGTGGTTAATATAATTCACTATATCTCAATACTGCCCCTAACGTGGAGTCTCTCTCAGGCCTCACAAGTAGAATAGGGAAAAGCAATGAGCTAATATTATTGTATTTAATTGTGCTAGCCACTAGGATTCGAACTCAGGATCTCTATCCCTAATAAAATTATACCATGTTAAGTATCATTGATGATCAATTCAATCCAAAAATTTAATCTGATATATATAGAAGATGAACAATTCACTTATATTTTGACATTAAGCATTTGTAGCAAGACGAGTCTGATTTCTCAACATGTCAAAGAATTCTTAATTTCAAAAATTGTGTTAAAAACTAATATTCTTTTTTGTTTATATGATGGTAGGACATACAATCTGTTAGTTAAAAATGAATTACTTCCCACCCTATATATAAGGTCACAAGGGACAAGTCTATTTGAAATACATCCAATCAAGCGAATCTGCGACGCCATTTACTTTCTACTCATAAACCATAATCTAGCTTCCAAACATCTATTGATGTTCATCCTTTGATCTCAGGGTTTAGAATGTGAATGCGATTACATTTTGAGTTAATAAGCCATGTGCAAAACTGAAACCTGCTTCAAGATGGCCTTGGCAGTAGGCACCTCGACCAGCGTCCTCATCAACTTGTTCTCATCCTCCATTCTTTTGTTGTTGTCTTTGGGCATGCCTCGTAGCTTTGATTGCCTTGTCTGTGTGAATAAGCTTTGCCTTACCAGCCTGTGAGCCCGAGAAAGTTGATTCTGCTCGTTTGCACTAATAAAGTCCTGTTTGGATCCTCTTAACTAACTATTAGTGGTGTTAGTTGGAGGAAGTAAGCTAATAGCTAATTGTTAGCTAGGTAGTAGGTAAGACACTAACTAGACTATTAGCTAGGGACCTAAATGGAACCTTAGCTAATTTTTAGCTCTAGGGGTTGTCTATTCTAAGAAAATGTTGCTCATCATTTTCAAACGGTGCTCTGTGCAAGGGAATTTCGTCCCTAGCAAAGAAATCAAGCGTGCCCTTTATCTCTCTAGCTCTATATAGGCATAGGACAAGGGTAGAATATATTGTTGGTCCCTACACTTGAGAGATAGTGTTAACTAGATTCCAAACTTTTATTTTTGATTTTTGGATCCCTAAACTTGTCACGACGTCCTATACTAGTTCAAATTGGTTTCGACCCATTGCATATACTGACATGGCATGCAGACTCAATGTTGACATGATCTAACATGGTGGGTCTAGTATCTAAATTTGCACATATATATCTCAAACTTTCAAAATTACACATAGGTCCCCAAACTTGCTAAATGGGCTACTCGAGGTACCAGAAATTGAACGATGGTGCCATCTTGGTCCCTAACTTCCAAAATTGTAGATCCAGGTTCTTAAACTTACTACTCAGGCCACATGAAGTCTAACTTACAGTTTTTTCGATAAACCACCTGCGTGGATGCTGACCGGTGCACCTAGCATGTGGATCCACATGACATTCATCTCTCATATCCTTCCCAATCCCTCATGTGCAGGTCCACATGTCGTCCCTCTCTCGCATCTCCTTCCCCACTCCCTCTTGTCCCGGTCCTAACAACACTCTCTGCCCTTGGTCCAGTGGCATTTGAATAACACTGTACATCAAAGGCCCCGCTGTAGCGTGTATCTAGCCGCCGCCGGAGCCGAGGGCGAGAAGCCCAGCTTGCCCATGTCCGGCCACCAAGGGCCTTGGTTGTGGCATAGCTCGACATGTGTGTGAAGGATAGGATGGAGCGTGCAGAGACCATCCCATCGTCGCTAGGTCACAACGGTGGTGCTACTTCTACTGTTGTTGGTGCTGGTGCTCGGGCTACGGTGGCGCAAGAGAGAGTGGTGGTGACAACACGGAGGGAGTAGGGAAGAAGATGAGGATGAGGGACAACATGTAGGGCCCACATACCAGGTGCACAGTCAATAGCCATGCATGTAGTTTATAAAAAATGGCAATTTGGACTTCATATGTCCTGGTTAGCAAGTTTGGAGTGCAGAATATGCAATTTCAAAGTTATTAGGGATTTAGATGTTACCATCGCGCATGTTTAGTTATCTTGTGTTGCTCTATTATTAAGCTTGGGTTCCGAATATGTAATTTTGAATGTTTATGATATATATATAGATGGGTATTGCCATACAAGTTTACACCCCGTTTTGATGTAGATATTGAAGTGTGGAATTTGGAATTGGAATTGAGTTTTCCCAATTCTGCTGTTTGGGTGTCTTTTGGCATTGCGAGATGGCATTGACCCCTCAATACGAGGTAGATCCCTCTGTATTGGACGACATGAACCAGAGTAACGTCGGAGGAGGATGGAGGAGACGCGAAGGGTCCTGACCACCACCGTCGCCGCAACCAGAGGTCCCCCGCCACCGCCGCCGCACCCACCAGAGTCTCGACCACCGCCGCAGCCACCAAAGGTTCCCCGCCGACTCCCGGCGGGAGAGCTCGCGCGGGAGGACGGAGGAGATGCGAGAGCCCCTCTTTCCCGTGGCCGACCCCTTCTTCCCCATGGTCGGCCGACTGCCGAGATCCGCCATGGCCGAGACTCCCTTTTTTCCCTTCTTCAAGTCTGGCAGCAGCGGGGAGTGGATCGATGGGGAGCAGCGGGGGCAGCAGTGAGCGCTTCCTGCGGCACCTGAGTTTGAGCGACGGCGGCACTGGCATTGGCAGCAGCCGCAGGTCGCGGCGCTGGTCCTGGAAGAAGGCCAGGGTGCGGGGACACCGCCGTGGCGGCGGGTTCTGCAGGATGGAGGAGGCTGTGGCGGGGCGGAAGCGGGTGATGGTGGTGGTGGACTAGAGCTTCGGCGCCAAGCAGGTGAAGCGGGGCGTTACGGGGTGGGGGAGGAAGACGACTCAATTCAATTCGACCAGATGTACATCCGAACGTATATTTGGTATTTGCCATGTCCCGAGATTCCAAATAGCAATTTCGTGTACATTTTGTAGTCCATTTCCAATACAAGTCTGATTTGGAATTGATACTTAATTCAATGCCAGCCATCCAATATCTACGTCAAACAGACCCTTAGATATATTGAACCCAATATGTTAAATTGTTGTCAGTACTCAATTAGCATGTCATGATGGCATACGGAGCGGGTCAAAACACATTTGAACTAATACAAAGCCCAGAATAAATTTAGGGACCTAGAAATAAAAAAGTATTTTGAGTCCAGGGGCAATTCTAAATTCTTGCAATTCTAAATTAGCATGTCACCGTAGAGAGACTATCCAGGATACATTCACCTCATCACCTGACAGCTGACACTTGCAATTCTAAATTCTTTCGAGTCCAGGGGCAACCAAAATCGCACGCGCGCCGCGCATGACCGAGGCCGACCGCGGCTCGCCGGCTACCCGGCTCCCTCCCTTCCTTGCCCTGTTGCCGCTCCCGCCCCCGACTATCTACACCTCTGCTCCGATCTGCCGAGCTCAGGCCGCACAATCATACGAATAAAAAATTAACCTCTCCATCAAATTGCATCTTAAACTAATCGCACGGCGATCGTAGGATCCGACGAACCACCCGGGCATCTCGTGCTCGTCTGCTCGCTTCCCACCGAACCCCCGCTTGTCGAGATCCAAATCCAGCGCCGGAATGCCCGAGGCGGCGGCACCCCCGCCGCTGCCGCTCCTGGCGGCGGCGAGCTCCCCGGCGGCCGCCGCGCTGCCGCGGGCGAGGCGGCGGCAGCAGCAGCAGCGGAGGGGGTGGCGGCGCCCGCGGAGGTTGCTGGTCTGGGGCGCCCTCGTGGCCTTCTTCTTCATCATGAACTGGTGGATGTTCTCCCGACTTCAGGACCCCTCGGCGCGCCCGCACTTCCGGCTGAGGCGCCACCCGCCCCGCGCGCCCGCCACTGCCAATTCGTCGCTCTTCACTCTGGTAATGCTGTGGTTGGCCTCCTTTACTGACTGATGAGTGTCTAGTAGCTATAATCCGGTGAGGTTGATGTGATTAGTTTGCTGGGGCGAGTGATATTGATATAGGGTGATGACTCCGTAGCTACCAATTCAAAAGGTTAGCCTAGCCAAGAGAGTGGTTGTGCCATTTCTTACTTCCACTTCTGAATCTCCCTTGGTTTTTAAGTTATTTTGCGCTGGGGGAGAGCAGGAGTGTTCTTAAGCTGTGCTAATTTGTAGTCAACAGCCATAAAAATTAGTACTGCTCTATTGTTCAGTTGCAATTTTGTAATTCTACATCTAGCTTTTAATAATTTAATCCAGGCTAAGTCTCCAGTAACATTAACAAGGTCTTCAAGGCATGATATTATGATGTTATCTTGCACCTAAAGCCATACTCGCTCCATTTCAAAGTGTTGGGCGTATTAGAATAAAGGAATAATTGTCTGTTGGACATCCAAAGTGATGGTCGTTTGCTGGCGGACACCCCGTTTTGAGCAGTTTGTCAGAAGACATTCTAGTTCGGTGAAATTAGGCCACAGGACACCGCGGACCGGTTGCAGCCGGTTGAGGAGAGAGAAAATTTCGTTTTGGACATCCAGTGCCCCTGAGCCACAGTTGGGTCCGCCCCTCTCCCTCTCATTGACGCGCGGGACCCACCTGTCATCTTCTTCTTCCTCCTCTTCTCTTCTCTTCTTCCATTGGTTGAGCTCCCATCCCCACTTGTCATGCTAGCGCCGCCCCCTTTTCCCTCACTGTGCCAGGACCACCATTGCCGAGCTCCCATCGCCCGTGCCATCACGGCCCGCTGCCGGTGCGCCCTCCGGACCCACGTGCCACCGCAGCCTGTTGCCGCCCACGCCCTGCTGCCTCACGCGCCGCCGCAGCCTCCTCATGCCCCGCAGCTGCCGCGACCTACGGCCCCACGCACAGCCGAAGTGTGCTTGCGCCTTGGTTGCTGCCGTGCGCGCACAGCCCCGCCCGCACGCCCCGGCTCGGGTCCTCCATGGATGCCGACTCTCGCGGCGGGGCCGCCGCAGGCTGACTTTGGCGCGGTCGCGACTACCAAGCTGTGTGCCCGGGCCTACCTTCAGCGCCACGTCTCCATTGCTGCGTGCGTTGCTGCTCACAGGCCAGGCACCGGCGAGCTCCAAGCTCGCGGCCATGGCAGGGCTTGGCCTGAGTACGGCGACGACCTGCGGGCGTGCGAGCGGGCACGCGACCTGCGCGCGGACAGACGCGACCTGCCGCTGCGGACGCGGGCGACCTGCAGACCGGCGGGGGCGGCTGCGGACCTTCGCACGACCTGCGGGCGAACGCGGGCGGCTGCAGACCGAGGCCGCCGGCGGCGCGGCGGAGCGTGGGAGAGCGGGGCCGGAGCCAGACCCAGGAGGCACAAGGCGTCGCCACCGGCGAGCTCTGAGCTCTGAACTCGTGGCCATGGCAGGGGCACCGGCGAGAAAGAATAGAAAGAGCCGGGGGAAGAAGAAAGGGGGCGGGTGCGGGAGGCGGAGAGGGTGGCGGGGACAAGAAACAGAAAAAAAGAGAAAGGGAGAGAGGAAGAAGAAAGCGGCAGGGGCAAGAATGTCATTTCACCGCTGTTCTCTCTCCTCAACCGGCTGCAACCGGTCCGCGGTGTCCTGTGGCCTAATTTCACCGAACTAGAGTATCTTCTGACAAAATGCTCCAAAGTGGGTGTCCGCTAGCAAAGGACCATCACTTTGGATGTCCGCTAGACAATTGTCCGCTAGACAATTGTCCCTAGAATAAAACAAAGATAAATATGATTTTGACATTCGATTTCTCAGAACATTTGCATGTTTAGGGCAGATGCATCAATAGATTCATACTTCACTTGTCTTTTAGTATGGTCTGGGTTTTATAGTAACTGCTAATATATTGTACAGTAAATTAATGGTCAAAGTATACCTTGAAAGACTTCCTCAAATCCTAATTTCCTTGTTAAAAGAAATGGATAGAGTACTGTATTATGATAATGTAATTCTTGGGTGCCATGGCAACCGTTGCCCGCTTTTGGTGTTTATGTACATTATTTCGAATGCATGGTTTTTATTACTGAAATGTTTTAAGGAAGAGGTGGCTGGTGCTGCTAAGGGGAAGAGGGCACATAGGGTTATGCTCACCCGGTTGCTTGCTTTGGCAGGCCATGCTTTGGCAGAGGTAACATTAATAAAGGCAGCTACATGCTCTTTACATATTCTAAACTGGCCATATATTGCACATACATGCACATTGAAATATGTGTTTGGTAATGACCTAATGTGTAATGCTAATTACCTAGGCAGAGACCAGGCCTGAACCTAAGGATTTGTGGGAAGAGCCGATAAATGCTACTATGTGGAGACCGTGTTCTGACCAAAGGGATTGGAAAGCCTCAGGTAGTTGCTGATTTATATTACTTGATGTTATTGGTGTGCATTTATCTTGATAGTGGCATTTTTTTTATATTTTTCATATTTCCCGCATATGTTTGATTCGGTGCCTTGTTTATTTAACATCTATTCTTCGTAATTGAAGAGGGAACCAATGGCTACATCATGATCAGTGCGAATGGTGGCATAAACCAGCAAAGGGTTGCGGTGAGTAGTTCAGTAATCTACTAACATTCTTAACATTGCTGGTAATCTTAGCGAATCTGCTTGGAGAAGTAATTCATTTTTTTGGTGCGTGAATTGGTTTTGCAGTTATGCCATTGATTTCAATATTCTTTTTCCTTCTTATGTTTAACAGATTTGTAATGCAGTTACAATCTCACGGTTGCTCAATGCAACTCTTGTTCTCCCGAAATTCTTGTACAGTAATGTGTGGCTGGACAAAAGGTACACTGTTTTGTTTGAAATACAACTCTGTCTTACGTTTAATGTTTCAGATAGCTTATTTCAATAACTGATTATTATATTCTCCATAAATGACAAATTGAGTTCAATATCTTAGTCAGTTTGGCGATATATATCAGGAGGATTATTTTATCAAATATCTGAAATCTGATATTCAGATTGTAAAGGATCTTCCAGCAGAGCTGCAGTCATTAGACTTGGAGGCGATCGGTAGCCTTGTGAGTAACTAATCTCAGTTTTGTCAGTTATAGAAAGTACATTGGTAGAAAGATGAACTTGTAATTCATTATTGTTGAACTTTTCCTCTGCAGGTTAATGATACAGATGTCATGAAAGAGGCAAAGCCCAGTTTATACATGAAAAAAATACTGCCAATTTTACTGAGAAACAGAGTTGTTCATTTTATAGGATTTGGCAATCGCTTATCTTTTGACCCTATACCTTCTGACCTTCAGGTATTACTCCAACTAGTCACGTGACGTAAGTTCATTTTGGACACTGAAATGTTCTCTTTAACATTATTTGGGTTGCCAATCTATTTGTGATATATCTGTATAATCTAATAAAATTGTGACAGTAGGAAAGTATTTTCTGAGACAAATCTACTATGCAGTAGCATTATTGATCTATTTATGTATTCATAAAGATATTGTTTGTCATTAAAAAAATATTCAACTGCACCTGTTCCAGACTTCTAGTACACTCTTTACAGTCTTACTCCCTCCATCCCAAAATAAGTCTCCATCTCGCATTTCGAGGAGTCAACCAATCTCTACTTTAACTAAGTTAATAGAAAATAGTATCAAAATTTGTATCTCCAAAATCCAAATAGGTTTACTATGAAAATATATGATGTAATTAACCTAATGATGTTTATCTGGTATCACAATTATTAGTAATTTTTTTGTATATATTCGGTCAAAATTGAGATTGTTCGACACCTTCAAATGCGAGATGGAGACTTATTTTGGGACGGCAGGAGTACTTTTTACTGGAGTTGCCATATTGTGCTGATTGCTACCAATACCATTTATCCGCATATCAGAGTTTGTTAATTTTCTTGAATTGTTTCCCACTATGATGTGTTTACACTCTTACTGAGATAGGAAATTGTTATTTTGGTATCATTGTTTAGAATCATGTAGTACTCTAGTGTAAATTACTTGATGATCTGTCAAGATATGATTATTTGACACTAAACTCTATGATGCATTTACACTTTTACTGGGATGGGAAATGGTTATTTTTGCATCAGTGTTATAGAATCCTTTAGTACTCTAGTCTAACTTATATGATGAACTGTCAAGATATGAATGACTCAGCTGATAGTACTACACATGAATATTGGTTACTGTGCTGCTGTTTTCTTCTCCTTGTTCTGTTCCTCACATAAGGGGAAAAAAATCAAGTGCATGCTCTGACTGTATGGGTACTGTTCCACAGAGATTGCGATGCAGATGTAATTTTCATGCTCTTCGCTTTGTACACAAAATTCAAGAAACTGGTGCAGTTCTTGTAGAGAGGTTGCATGGCCATAGGGCCTCTTCGTCGCCTTTGAAGGATAATCTTTTAGGCCAGTTTGCCATCAAGTCTGACCCCAGTGCGAACAAGAGTGATGCATCCAAATATCTGGCTGTTCATCTCCGGTTTGAGATTGATATGGTTGCATACTCATTGTGTTACTTTGGTGGTGGCAAAGATGAGGAAGACGAACTAGAAGCTTATCGCCAAATTCACTTTCCTGTTCTGTCAGAACTCAAGAAGACGACAAAGTATGTTTGCAGTTCTACATTGCATGACAATAAACCATAATAAACAAAAATAGCATCCTAATATTGATCTGTTGCTGCCTATTTTTCATCAATGAGCATTTCTGACAGAACCGTACCTTGTTAGGTTGCCCTCTGCTGCTTTCTTACGGTCTGAAGGCAAATGCCCCCTTGCACCTGAAGAGGCTGTGCTTATGCTTGCCGCTATTGGTTTCAAGCGCAGCACAAATATATACATTGCAGGCGCTGAAATTTATGGAGGGAAGGATAGGATGGCTGCCATAAGTCGTCTTTATCCTGCTTTAGTAACTAAAGAAACCCTTCTGTCTCCATCAGAGCTTGAACCATTTAGGAACTTCTCATCTCAGGTAAATTTCCGTGAGATATCTCATGTGATCTCTTGCATGATTTAGGTAGAAAAGATATATATACAGTGTTAGCATGTAAAAACATATAAAATAAGCACCCAAACAGAAAATTCAGGTAGTAGCTACCTGATTATTTGTTTGCAGATTGACTGAATAGATTATTTCCTCAAACTGTTGTCACATACCTAGAGGTTAAAACATGAAATGTCAGGAAGTGCTAATTTTATTTTCTGCTCTCAATTTAGAGGTAATTCATTTGGGCAGCAAACCAGTAACAGAAGTGCTAATTTTGTTTTCTGCTCTCAATTTAGAGTTTCATATGAGCAGCAAACCAGTAACCACAAGAGTGACATGAAGGATAAGAAAATGGTTGTGACATTTGCTAATTTACATAGTATCTTGTGAACTATGGCTACGCTTAATTGAATAATTTCTTTGTGCTCCTCTGATTTGCAGTTGGCAGCCCTGGACTTCATTGCATGTGCAGCTGCCGATGCATTTGCTATGACTGACCCAGGAAGTCAATTCTCTTCTCTTGTTCAAGGTTACCGCATGTACTATGGTGGTGGGGACCTTCCCACAATAAGGCCAAACAAGCGCCGGCTAGCCAGCATACTTGTGAAGAATGCCACGATTGAGTGGAATGAATTTGAAAGTAGAGTAAGAAAACTCATACAGCAAACTAAGCAAGTTCATGAGAGGCCTGTTGCAAGAAGCATATTTAGACATCCACGATGTCCAGAATGCATGTGCAGAACAGAGCACTAAGATTTTTGATAGTTTCTTGTGTCTATACCAATACTTCTTTTTCAGAAGAAAGACTACCAATGATATAAGACTATACCAATGAGATCGCCAAAGGTAGTTCTTTTGTGCTTCGGCTGAAATATGGATATATCTCTTGCCCTTGAACTACTTTGGAATCAAACTGTAAAAAAGAAAATACAGTGATTGAGTTCTTGTTTGTATCAGAGAAGCAATATAGCTGACTAGCTCATCCATTCTCTTACTGCCATGATCTACTGCTAGGCATCATGTTGGATTTGGAGTATTTGGCAGAATTTTGTCTCATGTTTGATGGAAGAAGTAGACCAGGGACTAAATTTTGCATCTGGACAACAATGCTGCCATATTTTAGATTGGGGTCAGCTGAATCATTCTGAGTGAAGGTGCATCATCTGCAGCTGACTCTGGTGACCGAACTGAGCAACAACATTCTTATTGTTGCTATTGCTATCGTGCCTCAATTCTACTCGGGTTACCATTCAACAAATCATGCTGCC
The DNA here is from genome assembly GCF_019320115.1 of Miscanthus floridulus. Taxonomy (NCBI): domain Eukaryota; kingdom Viridiplantae; phylum Streptophyta; class Magnoliopsida; order Poales; family Poaceae; genus Miscanthus; species Miscanthus floridulus. Next base: position 44,643,599 of record NC_089597.1, read on the forward strand.
AGAGTTCTGCAACCGTGTATTGCCATCTCCATTGTTGCTATTGTGCGATGGAGCCAGGTGGCATATTGATTCCTTTTTTTACCATTCTTTTGTTCATTGTACCATAAGAGACGTATATAGTTAGGTTATAAGTTTATGTCAACTGAAAGCTTTCATTATCAGTGAGAAATGTTCCTTTTTGTGCATGCTTTATTTGTGCTCATCCAAGGGCACTCTTGTATATTAATGTTTTGACTATTTTCTTGGGTTTCCAAATTTTCTCTTGCAATGCCCTGAAACTGCGAATGAACTCGGTCAGATTTGTGATTCGCAGTGTGATGTTAGAACCACCTGATGTCTGGTGTTGTGATGAATGTTATTGGAAGGCATTATGTATGGAGACCTTTGGATTGATAGTTACAGTTCTTATCTGAAATAGAGCCCTGGCCAGAGAGTCAATATTTGACGTGTTCCATACTTCATGCCTACTCTTGCATAACTCATGATGCTTAGATAGTTGAAGAAGCCATACTTCATGCTCATTAATCTATAGATAGTCAGCCTGTTCGTTTTTTGGTTTTAGCCAGGGCTTATTAGCCAGCCAACAGTGTTTTCCTCTCACAACAAACCAGCACTAGCCGGGTTTACCAGCTCAGAAATCAATCAGCGAACAGGCTGAGTATCATAAGATGAGCATAGTTGACTGTTGTGTCAAATGGACTTGTTGACCAAGGCAAAGAAACTGGTAATGCAGTCTTGCAGAAAGGTAAGGGGTCTTCAGCTGGAACGACTTGCTTCCCAAGACATATGGTTAGACACACTTCTCTTTATTTTGTTCCTTTTCTTGTTTCTGAATTTCCTTTCAGGAGTTGCAGTTTTGTTTTGGAGAATACGTTTAAAATGTACACGTGCAGGTGCAGCACACACAAGTACACAACACTAGCACGAACCTAACTAGAGGCACAAGGCCTTGTGTAAGGGCCTTTTTATCCATCAACACTAAAAAAAATAGCTAAATTATTTATGTTGGGCTGATAACTATTAGTTCCATTAGTTAGTTTAGAGTTGCTATAATAGTTTATATGTGTTTTTAACTCACTATCCGACCAATTATTAAAAAGTGGATCTAAACGATCTCTTGTATGTAAACAAATGGCAAGAACTTGATTTCGTCAAAGAAAAGCACAATATCTCTATAATCATTCTCGAATCTCCTTTTTCCTCTTGGAATTTTTATATAAAATTCTTATGGTGTATATAAACAAATGGTCCAATGTGTTTCCTTTCGAGCTTTCAATCATCTAAATAATTTTGTTTGTCAAAGTTCGAGCAGTTTTCTAAGAATCTGTTTTAATGCGAAACCTTGTGGTTGTGGTACAAAGGGAGCCCTTTATTATTGGCAATTACATTGTCACGTGATAGATGGACTATACAGAAATTACTGTTATCGAAAAAATCCCTAAATGGGACACTTATATTGTTAATAACTTAATATAGACCTTCACGCCGTTGAATTTAAACTCGAGAGAAGTAGAGGATGACACAAAAGAAAACAAGAAAACAAAATCCTGATGTTCACTGCCGCCGTGTCCCGCGACTCGAGCGATCACCCAGCTACAAAAAGCACCCACACGCCACCCCCGCCTTTCTCAATCGGGGAAGAAGTCAAAAACCCAAATCCACACCTCGCCGCAGACCACCTGCTGTCCTGCTCGATCAAGGCTGCGCCCGCCCGAACCTCCAGCCCTGCCCAACGCGCCGCCGTCCATGAGCTTCCTCGCTGGCCGCCTCGCTGCCAAGGAGGGCGCATACTTCCTCCAGGAGTCAAAGAGCGCCGTCGGCCGCCTCGCGGAGAAGCTCCCGCCGTCCGCTTCGGCGCCCGGGGGTGCGTCGGCGCAGCCCTCCCCCGACGTGCTGCCGGAGATCCTCCGCCACTCCGTGCCCATCAAGGGGACGCCGCCCCCGGCCGAAGCCTCCCTCTCCGCGTCCTCCCACTGGGCCCTCCCGCCGGGCGGCGCCGACGCTGTGGGCTTGCACCCCGACGCGCTCAACCCGCTCCGCTCCTACGTCTCGCTGCCGCAGGCCACCTTCGGCCCCAAAAGGTAGTACGCTCCTCCCCACTCGTGCCTTTTCCCGAATTTGAAATTCGTCGTTCGGAGTAGTTTTCTGAGTTCTGGCATTCCGGGTGCTCGCGTTCACGCGTATGTACCGAACTGATTAATTTTGTACCCGATTGTCCATGCATCATGCTTGGAACTTGGATACACGCTCAAGCAGTTCTTCAATTGAGGAGTTGTGAATGCTACATACGGGTGCAAGTAACTATCAGAAAAAAAAAATTCTGGAGCAACATTATGCACAATGCAGTGTAAACAGGCTTTTGCTTTCGTATGGAAATGATTTTCAAATAGATTTATACCATCGGATGCACTGATCTATATGCTATCTGGTATGGGCCAGTTCAGAATATATAATTCGATATCTATTGGTTACATGTCCAACATGTGTGATTACAGCAGAAAACTACACTACACGAATTTGCTAATTGCTATATTCAAAGAAAGTTAGTATTAACATTGATTAAAGCAGCTATTCATCACGAGCACAGGTCTCAGTTAGAAAAGGCGTTTTCATTTGTTAGTCTAATACAGCTATAGGGATTTTAAGTACTCTTTTCGTTTCAAATTATAAGACGTTTTGGCTTTTCTAGATACGTTGTTTTTACTATGCATATAGGCATAGTGTATATCTAAGTGCATAGCAAAAGCTATGAATCTAGAAAAGTGAAAACGTCTTATAATTTGGAATGGAGTACTTCAGATTATATCTGAATTTAACATATTTTTTTAATAAAAAAAACTTGACCATGGAGAGAAGACATCCTGGCTGGTTGTGTCTTGAATCTTGAGTGAGGGAATGCTGAACCCTGGCTAGCTGGAAAACTTGCTGAAACCTGTTCTCAGGGACAGGGAGGTAACCATGCAACCTCTGAGCACTGGGATTCGAGGTTGGTTGGGCAGCCTCTCTGCTGGAGGCTGTTCTAACTGAGCTATCACTTGTTTCTCAACCTGATTATAACTTCGAAGGGTACCGCACTTCTGAATTATCTGGTGTATCAATTGAGTTGTTATCTTTCAAGCAAGAAACCAGACACACTGTTACACTCCTATATCTGCCTTTAAAATCATGAATATGAGGGGTAATGCTCTTCTATAAGTTGTGTTTTCCCACACCTGTATGCTTATAAATTCATAAGTGAGGAGATGCAAAATATTTATAACTTAGATATAATGCTGATCAATATCAGAGGATGTTACACAGATGCATATAACAGCTGAAGCTTGGATGCTAACTCGTGGATGACTCTTATTTTTTACCATGTGTTGCTACAGGATCTGTAAAGAAACATTTTCTAATGTATATCATTGAAGTATTTGTTGTAGTTCCAAATTGATATGTATGTATTTCTTATGCTCATGCATCCTGTGACCTACTTGTGTTTTCAACTTACTAATGTGTTTTCACTTGCTTTTGTATGTTCTTTTTTCCAGATGGCAGCTTCCGAATGAACAACCTAACTACTTGGCGTCAACAGCCAATGAAAGATGGCGAGATAGGACCCCACCTCCCATGGACCCTGAGAAGTTGAAAGCCGTAATTGCTGGATACTCACAGAGTATATTTTCTTGCCTAAAAAAATTGAGTTCAAGTGTTCTTGAAGATCTTCTGTTCTTATTTTGGATTGTTACAGTTGGGAAGGCATTCATTGCTGCAACCTTTTTGGTGTTTGGAGGAGCAACAGCTGTGATGTTGTACACAGCAGATAAGCTACAGTTGCATTCAATAAGTCATGTAATCTGAACAACATATCTGAGGGAATGTAGGACCTTTTAATGAAAAGAAAAGTACAATGTGCCAGAATTTAAATAATAATGCTAAGCTTGTGCCTAGAGGGTAGAGCATGCTCTTCATTTGCTTTGTGTAAACCCAATGAGTTGTGTCAGGGTTTTGTCGTTGTTTATTCATTGTTATCTCTTGATTCCTAGTTACTTCTTTTGTCTTTCTATCTTTAGTTCTTGAATGCTGCTCTCTTCATTTTGAAATTGCTGATTTGTATGGTTCTCACTATGCTACAAACTTTCGTTGCACAGGGATGAGAAAAATGGGTCCTAGCATTCTTTAGTGATCCATAATCATGCGGAGTCAATGTGGAACTTTTTTATTATTTAATCCTATAAGTAACATCCTCCTTGCCACTCTGAATGGCAATAGGGCATAGGAGCCCTTGCTAGACTGTTCTGTTTGCCACTCAACCATGGAAAGCGAAATTCAGTTTAAAAATAAGGTCTGAGCTATCTGCGGAACAGCAAAGTTCTGTGCCACCAATGGGGCCCTAGCTAACAAATTCATGTTGGAAATAGTTTGCCTAGGAGTTTATTGTTGAAATAAGCTATGGATATATTTATGTGATGAAACTTTGGATGTTAGCCTTGAGGCTGTCAAGGGGTTCTTAAGTTCAATGGTAGTGATATTAGTCTCAAAAATTGGAAATTTGAAATAATATGGTTTCACATGGATAATGCAATGATAAATCAAGTTTCTCCTTTGCCATTATACTTGTATGAACTAGCCAAATTGGATTTCTTTCGTCTCGTGGGCAAAACATATTATTTAACAAACTCTTGAACATTTGATATTAACTCAACCCTTAATAGGAGGAGCAATGAAGAAGATGAAACCTCCTGCATTCAGGATAAAAAATCCAAGTGTCAAGTAGCCCCTCTGAAACAACTCTTGTTTCTCCTTTCAGGTAGATGACGTGAAAACCAAAGGAAAAGATGCACTGCAGCCACGAGCTGATATGATTAAAGAACAAATAGCTCCATTGAGAAGCTGGGTAAGTGAACTTCTGCTATTCTTGTTCTGGCTAAACAATTGCTTATTGTATTTCGCTTCAGCTCATTGCCCTTCAGTTTTGTTCAAGTTTGCTTTGGGGCTGTCAGCTGTGGACTATTGTGGGTCTGTGACAATATTGACTTACCATTCCATGTATTGTAACTGCAGGCTGAAGAAATGTCCCGAAAATGTCATTTCGAAGGCGATAAAAAAGCAAAGGAGAAGTCTGTCATCATTAGAGAGCTTTCAAGAGCTCTGGGCTCCAGGACTACCCCTAGTTGATCAACAATGACAGACGGCTGCTGTAAATCCACCATTATCAAGTCATCCACTTTGTTGTATGCGTTATCGTTTTCCATATGTTTGTGTATAGGAAACAGTACATCCTGAGATATATTGACCAAACTGAATCGATATGTACAATATTGATAGTTTGGGCTTTCTGATAGAGGAGATTGGGATCCAAGTCCACATAATACCCGGGGCAGCACCCTTACCGGAACAGACTCTGAAATGATAAGAAATGAGGTGTTTGGCTTTCGATGAAGCCTGGAATTTGTGAAACTATTGTTTCGTAAGCTCAATTACAGGGTGTGGGAACACAAAAATGGTCATGGTGGTCCCTTATGCAGGGTACAAGCTTTCAAGTTTGAATCAGCATCTGACCGCACGGACGTGTCTGAACTGCCTGTTTTGTGGCATAAGATTTAAAGTTCGGTGGCATAATTGGAATCCTGTAGGACCGAAGATATGGTTTCATTCTGTAAGGCAAAGCTCCCTGCATTGTACTTTATAATTGTGATAATCCTTATAAACTCAAAATTAAAGTTTACAATTAGTGTTGTACCGTCAAAGGCGTATATAGCAGTGTTGCAAGTTCAGGTCAATTGCCAAATCTTTCACTATCAGTTTGCGCAAGGGGAAACTTGTATATTCATGTTTTGTTAGTTGTTACAGTGCTTCTCTGGGGATTATTTTCTTCGTTTTCCTTCTTTTTTTTTTATCAATGCCCGCGAAAGTGTGAATTAAAGTCAGTCTGTTCAGAAATCAGTCTGTAGTGCACGTGCAGTGCTATGTTCAGAAATCAGAACCACCTTACTATGGCCTTTTATTTGTTAGGATAGGAAAACACTGCCTAGGACTCAAAGCCTATGGCAGTAACAGCCAGCGTTGCTGCTGCCCTTATCAAGGATCTATTGAAATGGTGGCACTAAATTAATCTCTAGACGTAATAATGCCGGCAAGCACAAATGCCCTGCAGAATGAAGCATGGTGCAGGAAATTCAGACTATGGGGAAATCCGGGTAAACCCCGTGACGTATCATAAACACGCTCTTTAACAAAGATAATTGCACAACTACATCAGATATAAATTATAATGTGCCTTCAACCAACCACAAAATTGCATCACATCTGCAATGCAAATGCCCTGCAGAAAACAACCGCCGCAGATTTTGTTCAGAAAAAGCCATATGTGAGTGGCCTAAGATTACACTGATGGGCACAGAAATTTCTGCAGAATGATTTTCTCAGAACATTGCATCAAAATCATCCAATGCATCATTGTACTCCATGACCTTCCTCTTGATCTTTGAGGAATCCACCCAAGTGATGAAGTCCTCCATGTTTCTGGTCACAAGAAAGGCTGGATCTGTGACTGTCTCTGGACCGACCCGCACATGCCCCTGTTCGATGTATGTCACAGCCTCTTTAAGGTGCTCTGCAAACTTGAGCTTCACCATAACTGACGCAAGTCTCCGCCTGCAATAATTGAGTAATAAACAAGGTAAACAGAACTGCATATGTCATATTGTTTCCTACTTTGTTCTACTATTACCATACAAGCGGTTAGCAAAATGAATAGTAGGATATATACTCTACCACAGAGTCACAGACCTCTTAGTCAAGAAAAAACACTTGAACTGAAGTAAGATGACCAATAGAATGTAACATCCTACAAAGGAAAACAAACACTCTAGGGAGGAGAGACGGAGAGGGAGGGGGAGACCTGCAGAAGGCGCTCACTGAAAGTTTCTCACACTTTATCAAGCTCTCTTTTGTTGAAATTACACCCATATTATACCTGAAATTTACGTAGCTCCATCAGACTAAAAAAATAAGCATGGCAAAAAAACACCAGAATACTGGAGATCCCATGAGTATGACATTATATGATTATGATTTAGTCAAAATGAAATAGGTATAGATCTCAGCGACTAAGTCAAGAAAACAACATCATAGTATGTTTCGTGACCTATGCTAGAGAGTCTGGAAATGAGAATAATGGTTTTTGAAAAAAAAAATCAATCAATTGCCATGTTCAGAGAACAAGCACTAGTACAGATGATGGCCAATGGCAATCAAGCCCAATGCAGATGTAAAAAATGTTGATAGTACTACCACAAGTGAAGCTCAATATTGGATTGTATGACCAGACATAGGGAGAATAAAAGATAATTAGAATATCATGATTTCAGATATCCAAGCAATCTTTGCACATTTACACTGCAGGAAGTTCTGAGCAACTAGTCAATCAATTCAATTTCACATGCAAAACGCAGGACTCAAGAATGCAATTCATAAAATTATCCCATATATGAGAGGTAGTAAAGGAGACAGTAGTCTAGTTGGACTATATCTGCCCTTCCTTGACACACTACATACAGGTACAGGTGAAGCTCATACTGTTAACTCTACAAGCAGTCAACGATACAATCAATAGCTACACAGGAGGCGAAATTGTAAGGTTTTGGTACTTGATGATGTAACCTTAATAGTCCAGCTCAAAATTTACATAATCAATGGTATATACAATCTAACGATCAAGTAAAGTGGACTAGCAGTCTTACAGCTTATCGAGAAGCATGTCTGTCATCTCGATTCTGAAAGGGTCTCTTGGGTCCATCTGCTTTATGATGTTAACAAGCTTTTGCACCATTAAGCATATCCCGTTGTACCTGCCACCCGACAGTCAGAGATTTTTCAGTGTATCCTTGATCAAAGCTTCGTTTAGAGATCAACACAAAGCAATCCTACTACTGATTCAATACAAACTACAGAGCTGATTAAACAGGCAAGCAGGAGACAGTGGGGATAGGGAAAAAAAACCCCACTTCTTGTAGTCGTCCCTCTCGACGAGGCCGTAGCGCTGTGTGACGAGCGCCTCGCGGTGGCCGCCCTCCCTCTTGTACTCCAAGAAATTGGTCCTCTTGAGAAGCTTCTGCTCATGGAACTTGAGCTTCCTCATCACTCAACTTCACGCAGCCAGGGGCGGATCCAGTAAAGGGACATGGGTGTACACATGTACACCCAATAATTTTTGCAAAAACTTCGAAGTTAGGAGACTTGTCAAATAGCTAAATAGCTTTAGGTTAGGGTTTCGGTGCTCAGCTTCGCACAGCATAAGGGAAGGGAAGAGAAGGGGTGGGAGTACCTGGTGGGTGCTCTTCGCCGGAGAAGAGACCAACGAAAGCCTCAGCACCAGGCCTAGGGCGGCGGCGGCGGCCCAACAATCGTCTGAGAGCGAGAGGGTAGCGAGAAAGAGAGAACGAGGAGGGAAGAGGGATGCAGCGGACGGAAGGGGAATGCAGGTTTATGCATCGACGGCGGGGGAAAAAAAACGCACGGGCTTCTTGTGGGCCGTTTTTTCAGTTTCTTTGAAAATTTCTGTTTTTTATTTTTCTTTCTCTCCCTTTTAATTTTTTATTCTTGTTGACTTCATATCTATTCTCTTCATTGGACACTATCAATGGCTAGTACAACATTTGTTTTAAATAACATAACAGAAATTTCATATTTATTCTCTTCATTGGACACTACTAGTGGCTAGTAAATATATATAATACATTGTAAATAAGTAAATGGAACTTTTTATATTTTATTAAGGTTGAATATTTTTCTATTGAAGCTACAAGCCATTTTCACAAGAACATATACCAATTTCACAAACCAAGAAGCGATAATAACATTTTTCTAAAATAAAAACATTTTTCTAAAATAAAAAACATTTTTCTCTTTGTGACAATTTCCCAAGTGAATATATTAAATATTTTTGTGCTAAACATGAAACAATAGTTCCCATGAACTAGGAACATTGCTATCATCAGTAAAAAATGGTATGAACTCATTAAATAAATTTCATGCTCCAAGAACTAATAAAGAGTACTGACACTTCAATATCTCGTGAAAGTTTTGAGTCTTCCTAGCACTCTCTTTTCATTCTATAATTTACTGAGGATTTTTATGCTATTACAGGGTTAAAGATTAGGTTGCAAAATACTTTTGTGTGTTAGAATTGTCACACTTTATCAACCTTAAACAAATCTGGCTAAGTGAGTGACAGTAGAGGCACATAGTGGAGTTAAGTCCATAGAAAAGTTCCAACCAAAAACAAAGGTATACAAGTTGAAAAGATAGACATTGTTATGAGGCAAGAGCGAAAGAAGGCTTGACATGACAGGATAGGAATATAAATAGTTTGACCATAAAAACAATTATGAATTCAAAAAAAATATTGTACAAATAACAATACCGCATAATTAATAAATTAGGAATGTTGCCACTCTTACATGACACTAGTTGTCCTTTATGGAACAAATGGTTTTTTTTCTAAAGGTAGAACATGTTTTTACTTACCCCTTTGTAGTAAAATATGTTTTTGGGTTAGAAACAACTTCTAGAGTAGAAAAAGCAATATTTTATTAAGAGGAAAGAAATATTATCATAGTAGAAAAAATGTTAGGGGGTGTGACGCATTTGCCTTGAGCAGCTCGGTGATAAATTTACTCGTCGGTTTTCAAAACACCGACACTTGGTCTTCTCCTTCTTGAGATGTTTGGCCACATTACATGCACACCTCTTCAAGAGTTCATCAAGTATCTGTTCACCAAAGTGGCTTGCAAACAAAGGTTCCATCACTGCTCTAAGGCTCCTAGCAACGTTCACTCCACTTTAAATACTATCGGGTACAAGATCACCTTCACTATCATATATCGTATGGGTCCCAATTCGACTCAAACAATTGGATGTGGCCGATGTTGAACAGCCCACTCTCCATAAACAACTTTTGTCACCTCATCAATTGATGGTCCATAAATGGGCAGATTGAAGGAGTTCAATTTTTCCTTGTCCACTATACCCTACAACGAATGGTTACAAGAACATTTTGTCCACTATACCCTACAACGTATCGTAGACCCCAACAAGAACTTCGTCAATCTGTCTTGCAAGATTTACAAGAAAAGAGATAATGTTATTTTACTTAAAATGGTATGGTATGATATTTTTTTTATGCTCAGGTGAAACACATTTAGTCACACCCCTTTGCTTCCTGATTTAAAAAAAATTCCCAACAAACTCAAAAATGTTGGTGAATCTAACAATGATTCCAAAATTAGTCACTGGCACAAGACTACTAGGTAGGGTGACTCTTTCACTTACATTTTGTTTGTTAAAAGAACTTGCAGATACAACTTTTCATTTTGAAAATAGTTATCAGATGCCACGAACTAGATGTATGTGTTTATACATAATCACTTTCTCAGTTTCTCTAGTTCTCAAACAAATATTTTTATTTCTCGGTCACTTAAAATTTCCCACTACTATGCTAAAAAATGGTAGTACTGCACATATGCAGCTTTAGTAAGGTTTACTACCATCGAACACCTCGTATGAAAACAAGACATGTGAGTTGTTTGATATATGTTGATGATCTAATGGACGAAAAAAGTGGCCGAAATATAATAAAGTTTGTTAGTTTTATTTAATCTCATGGCCACGTTAAAGTTAAAAGGAGACCTACCTTGCTACACATGTACGTGCATACAACTTCAGTAAATATTCATTACAATTTGATAATGCACATAAGATCAAAGCATGTGTGTTGCATGATGTGTACCTAATTGTTGAAACAACAACGTCTATAAAATCATAATTATTAAACACACAAACGTATATCATAAATAATATATATGTTCATGTACCTCTGCTACAAGAGACTGCATAGCTTGCCCAAGTAATCCATAATCATGATTGAGATTTCCATGGAATGCATCTCTGTTCTTCCTTCCTAGTAAAGTCAGTAGCATTTGCCCACCAGGTGAAAGTTCTTCGGAGCGCAACTTAAGAAGCAGTGAAATCTTTCAGTAACTGTTGTTGGTACATTTTCACCATTGAAGGTGGTGTAGTACTTGTGATGTAAGTGTTTCCTTCGTTTAGGTGTGTTGTGCTTTTGATATCCAATTCTTCCAGTAACTATGGATATGCAACAACATAATGTAAGAACTTGTAAAGCAACCAAATGAAACTAAACATGGATATGCACATTACGTGAACTTCCCCCATTATTTTTCTTTTCTAGAGTATCTCCAGTTTAACGTTTTATGCGTTTTCTTCTTTCCACATTTTTCGAGTATCTCCCGTTTGTTTTTATATGTTGTCCATTCCGTGAATTTTTTTGTTATTTTTCTTTTCCCCAATATTTCTCAGTTTTTCTTATAAAAAGATAAATAAATAATAAATGTAATATTATGGGTCTTTGAACTCTTGCCTCTTTTCTGATAAACAAATACTTTGGATTTTTTCTAAATATGTTGATGTAGTTTTGATAAGGAATAAAATTATTAGAGCCTGAATAAACTGATGATATAAGTAATCAAACCGTGAACTAAAAACTGTTATCCAATCTAATCTATAGCTATATCTATACTCTTATATACAACTAATCTTAATTATATTTCCCATAATATCCTCACACTCACGTCATCGTATGTTGTATATAACTTAGACTCATGACCTATGTTCATACGAGTTCGAACAACCCACGTCCAACCAGTGTTCGCCTACACGACCGTGTAGACCGATTACTCGGCGTGTAATCGCTACTCGGTAGCCGAACGTGCAGTTTAGGCCATAAACGGTAGGTTACACGGGATCGCCGTGTAAACGGTAAAAAACGGCCGTGTAATCGGTCTACACGGCCGTGTAGGCGAACACTGGGTAATATTTTGAAAATAATTTATCTATGTTATTTTCAAAATATTACAAATGTTTATGATGTGTAATAAGTACCATTAGATTAGTTGTGGAATATACTTTCATAATAAAATTATTTGAATATACAAATATTATCTATGTTATAGGAATATATACACATGTTATTATAGTTATTTTTACAAATAAAGTAAAAACGAGTAATCCGTGTAAAACCGTGTACACGCCGTGTACACGGTCTAAACGCTACACGAGACCTCGCCGACTGTCTACCGTTTACCGTTTAGGAAAACATTGCGTCCAACAATGATCGAAAGAAAATCTGATTGAACAAAGAAGTATTGGGTCGTGCCTTTTGTATATCGTATGTGACTCGAACTCATATAACCTATACTCATACGAGTCAGAACAACCCATGTCTAGCAATAATATGGAGTTCGATTCCTATATGTATCGATTCCCTTGTAACGCACTGCACATTTGCTAGTAAATAAATATAAAAGGTGACGACATTGACAATATACAATCGAAATCTATCAAACACATTTACTATTTTATCATTATATGTCTTTTATCTCTAAACCATTATGCTGCATTTTGGTTCTTCGTTTCTTCAATGATGGTGAAGCCCTAGAGCGGTCAGGCCAGCTAGGGCAGCCCATAGCTGCTGCATGCCCTGACGGGATCCTTCCTGGGCAAGTGGGATTTCGAGAGACCTCATCGGCTGTCTTGTGTATCGCGCTTTAGCCTGGGCTTCTCGAGCGACATGTCCTATGTATCGCGCTCAATGCTGGGGCACACGGTGACGTGTTCGTATGCGAACAATATGTTCTGTACGTTCAAACATGCTTGTGCGTTGCAACGGAGAAAAAAAGCTATCAAACGTTCTTGAAAGATGTTGACGATCACTAACACCCGTTTTGACCATCAACATTTCACCCAAAAGCATGATAAAGTAAGGTAAATCATCATCACATGTGTTGAATTTTGTTTATAATTCACCTAGTTCCAGTTGTACATGGAAAATTACTTTGTATGCAGGAATTTTAGCCAAAATGGTGCAAAATATGGACAAAGGAGGCAAGTGGACGTGGCAGGGGGGCTAGTGGCCCACATGCCACGTCAGCCGGTGCCACCTAGGCACCGCTCGATGGCCACTGCCCCCTGCCACATCATTGATCCATGGGAGACATCCTCCAAGCCTTCTCCACCACTGATCTTAAGTCGGTTTGAACCAAAGGATAGGGTGGAGTGGCCTTGGATCTATAGGCCCATTGTCATACACTTGGAGCCCTCCAACCGACCTTGGAACTGTCTTACCTGCCAAATTTTGACATGTACTGTCTTTACAACCGTCTTTGGGAGCCATCCATCGACGTAGGATCAAGAGGTGGTGGAACCAAGGGCCGGCCGACGCCCCTTGGTTGATGCTCTATAAGTACCCCAACTGCCAACTTACTTGATGCTCTATAAGTACCCCAACTGCCTCTCCACACTATAAAATGGGCAGTGGTGCTCGGTGGAGAAGTGCCCCCATTCATTTCCAAGCTCTCTAGCTTAGCGTAGCTCTAGAGTAGTAGTCTAGTAGTGGAAGTAGAGCAACAACAGAGCTTCTCTCGGAGTCCAAAAGTGTCTTCTGGGTCTGGTATAGCTCATTTGTAATTCTTTCATTTCGCATTTACTTTATTCAATACTTTATTTTTAGTACTTTATTTACTATTATTGCTTTGCTTAGTCCAAGTTCTAGTTCATTATTGTTCATCATTAGTGAGCTTAGGTGCTTGCTCTCGGCATTAGTATCATATGTTGTCTTTTGTTTAGTAGTCTTTCGTTAGTACCAGGTTTACCATCTGGTTAGGGTGCTTTGATCTCATTTCATCGGAGCTCGGATCGAAGTAGTAAGTTTGTAGATTAAGCAATGTGCTTAGGTTATAAATTACCTGTGGATACGGCTAGGCCTCCGGATATATTGTGGTAGTTGACAAGTGGTGACGGCCTTGTCCATCCTCTGTATTCCACCACGTTAGGTCTAGTTTTATTAAATCATAGGGCTCGTGGTAGACCATGTCTATATACCTCTCCTAGTTGGTACGGGCTGTGCCCCGAAGTACTAGCATATTTTCCTAGTCATTTGTTTACCCTTTGTTACTGAAAGATAAATTGCTCGCTCTCCCACCTAGCTATCCTACCTCTAGTTTAGCTTGTTTAGTAGTTTACTTATTAGTTTACACACAACCACCATTATAGTTTAACCACTTAGGATACAATCAGGCTTTCCTTTAGCAATCCTAACTAATAAATATAAATCAGCCTCCCGTCTTCCTTTGGGAAAAATATAAATTCGACACTTGGTACTCACCGAGCGAAGTGCTACGCGATAGTTCTGTGCGCTTGCGGAATTCCTCCACTAGTCGTTAAGAAGTATCAACAAACATTTATGGCGCCATTGTCGGGGAAGGCAACTGGCTTTGAATTTATATTTTGTGTTAGCTTTGCTAACTAGGCTTTTAGTTATCCTAAGTAGTTTATCCTTTTTCCCTCATATCCTATCACTACCCAACATGATCATGGGCGATAAGTCCATTCATGATTTTTCCACACCCTCGGCTGCTAATGTAGCCACTGGACCCAATGTTATCAATGGGGACACTAACTTTGAGCTTAAACCAGCATTAATTACGATGGTTCAAGCTAGTCCGTTTTGTGGGCCCACGAGGATGCGAATGCTCACCTCCAACACTTTTTAGAGATTTGTAGCACATTCACCATTAAGGGAGTGACCCAAGAGGCTATATGTCTTCGCCTTTTCCCCTTCTCTTTGTTAGGAAAGGCTAAGCAATGGTTTTACTCTAACCGCAACGCTATATACACATGGGACAAGTGTTCCAACGCTTTCCTAGTCAAGTTCTTCCCTATGGGAAAGACTAATGCTCTTCGTAATAAGATCTCTATTTTTCAACAACTAGCAGATGAGTTGATTCCTGAAGCTTGGGAACACATGCAAGAGTAGTATGTCTCTGCATGCCCACGCCATGGTATATAATACTGACTTTTGATTCAGAACTTCTACTATAGTTCCGTTAGATAGGAGCCATTTAGATGCTGCTGCTGGTGGAGCATTCTTTTCGCTAAGTGTTGTAGATGCTAAGACGCTGATCAAGAAGATGGTTTCCAACCATGGATGGAGCGACGATCGACTCCATCCCCGTAAACAAGGTATGCATTCAAATAAAGAAGTTGACATGCTTGCAGCTAAGATGGATCTGCTCGCAAAGCGAGTAGAACATTATGAGAAGATAAGTGCCCAAGAGACACTC
Source organism: Miscanthus floridulus (assembly GCF_019320115.1). Classification (NCBI taxonomy): domain Eukaryota; kingdom Viridiplantae; phylum Streptophyta; class Magnoliopsida; order Poales; family Poaceae; genus Miscanthus; species Miscanthus floridulus. Next base: position 44,658,781 of record NC_089597.1, read on the forward strand.
AAAGCCATGGATTCCCACATGACTTGCGAAGTCTGTGGAGATGTTGGACATTCGAGAAATGTCTGTCCCAAGACCCAAGAAGATCTTAACTTCGTCAACACCGACAATGGGTTTCATCCACAAAAACATCAAGGATGGAATCAGCGCTGCAACAACCAAGGAGGTAACAATTATTACTCTTCTCAACGTCTGAGTAATCAAGGTAATAGTTATACTTTCCTTAAAGATCTTGTTTATAGCAATGGTAGAATGACTGATAGCATTAATAAAAAGTTGCATGCTCAGGACAAGATATTGGAAAATATAAATGCTAAATTGGATGAGTCTTCTTCTGCCTTAAAGAATCAACTTAGTTTTAATAAGATTATAGAAACTCAATTAGCACAAATAGCAGCTACCATACCATCCTATGAAAAAGATAGATTCCTGGCAAACCGAACCATGGAGATAGCCAACCTTGTCACAGCAAGGTATGACTTTTCTGTAAATGGTTGGGGATTTCCTATTAAAAAAGGTGATCCTGGAAACCCCGTCATTACTTGCTCCATTGGAACCCATACTTTTCATAATGCCATTTGTGATCTAGGATCTAGTGTTAACATTATGTCTAAGGAAACTTATGATAGATTGTTCTACACTACCTTAGCTCCAACCTCAGTTTACCTACAGCTAGCCGATCAATCTACCCGTTATCTCGAGGGAGTAGCCACTGACTTGTTAGTCAAAGTGAGGTGTGCTTATGTCCCTACAAATTTTATGATCTTAGACATGGGCAACGACAAGGATACACCCTTAATCCTTGGTCGTCCTTTCCTTAATACTGCAAATGCTTGCATATATGTGCCTTCTGGGCAAATCCAATTCCACTTTGCTGGAAGAAAGGAAATATTTGCTTTTGCCTCTAGACAACCCCTCTTTGATGAGAAATAGCAAAAGAAGAAGCACCCGATGAAGACAATAAAGATAAAGAAACCAAAGCCGATCGAAGAACCAGAGAAGCCTGTCAACAAGAAGAAAAAGAAGAGATGGTGTAAAAAGAAAGATCCGCCCTCAACATTGTCATCCCCTGATCCTGACAAGGCCTCCGAGGTGGAACAAGAGGAAACACCCCCACTCAAGGAAGAATAACCTTGAGACCATCCAAAAGGAAAGTTTTCTATCCCTCGCATATTTATCGTATTTCAGTAGTTGCATCTCATATTTAAATTTCCAATAAAAATTTGCTTTGCATTACATGATTAGTTAGTGCATTTAGCTAGTTTATGTTAATAAATAAAGTTCTGTAGTAGCTATGCATGATAGGATAGGGTTTGCATTTAATTAAAATAAACTATTTTTTAATAATAATGAATAAATTATCTAGTAGTAATAAATAAAATTAAGTTAGTCATTTATGCATCATTCTAGTAGTAGTAGTTAGTCAATAAAGAAAGAATCAAAGAGCCACCATAAGATGAGTCCAACCTATGCAAAAGACAAGCTTGGAGGAGATGTCTCGCCCTGTTTAGGTATGAAAAATCCTAAACCCTCTCTTTGCATTCATGTTTGTTTTACAATGCCAATATCTATGATAATAGAATGTAGAGAGGAGTGCCTTCAAATTTATTTTAAAAGAAACTCTGCTCTAATAAATGATGATAAGTTATTCTAGAGATGATGAATAGTTTCTCTGTGATACTTTGCAAAAGCTTGTTATACAACCTGATACTTCTTAAGTTTTGAGCATGATAACTTAGAGTTCATCTTAGGTTGAATGCTTTTGTGGGTTACAAATGCTAGAACCGAGTCTAAGTTCTTGTGAGATATGTTGTAGTTAAGACTAGAGTAAATCTTTTAACCTATCTGAGGAATGGTAAAAACAACCTAAAGTTTTGTTTTGCAAAATGCTAAAACTCTCTTGCTAGAAGTTCCTCAATGGTGATAAATTCCTACCAAAGCCAAATACATGTTCAATCATACATGAAAAAGCCACTATAAAAGCCGCTTGTTTGTTTTGAGCTTTTTCAAGCCATGTTGATCTGAGTAGAGAAACCTGTCATGTTTTTATCAAGATCACGTACACCCATATACTTATGCTGTTCCTACACTAGGAATACGCAACCACATGCTTTCTATACATTATTTCTCTATGAGAATCAAAGTTACCTCTCTAGCTATCTTTCATTGAAAGAGAGGCATGAGCTATAGAAAAGAGAGAGAGAGAGAATAAAGAGCAAAAAGCTCTAGTGTTCAAAAAGAGAGTGAGAAAAAGAAAAGTATCCATGCTCTCTCAAAAAGAAGCTACAAGAGGGAAACTTCTCAAAGGAGTACCACTTCCACCAAATATACCACACACATGCACATCTTGATCAATTAGTATAATTTGTTGCTCCTTGTGATCCAAGTGTTTGACTTAGCAATATATTCAATTTAAGTAGGCTATGCTTTTATTCCCTACCTTAAGCTCCACATAAGCTTTAGGATAGATGCTAAGGCTAAGATCCATGGCCTTGGTGAGGTTTCAAACACCATTGAGAGACTTGAGTGTACCATTTGAGGAACTTAGGCAAGTTTTCTTTTCAAATCTATTGAAAACCTATAGGAAGTTTGAACTAAAGCAAAGTAGAGAAAAAGTATCTGTCTAGCTACACAATCTTGCAATTGCTTGTGCCAAGGTGAAAGCTATAAGTCCCACATTGCTAAGACTGATGATGGATTTCTAAGTGCTAACATGTTTAATTCAAGAGATAGTATTTGTTTGTATATAAGTTTTTGCAGGGCGTTACATAGTAGCAACTCCTGATCCAACACCTATACCATGCTAAACCCGCATCTTTGCTCGGGACGAGCAAAGGGGTAGCTTGGGTGAGCTTGTTGATGGTCACTAATACCCATTTTGACCATCAACATTTCACCCAAAAGCATGATAAAGTAAGGTAAATCATCATCACATGTGTTGAATTTTGTTTATAATTCACCTAGTTCCACTTGTACAAAGAAAATTATTTATATGTAGGAATTTTAGCCAAAATGGTGTAAAATATGGACAAAGGAGGCAAGTGGATGTGGCAGGTGTTGGCGGTCCTTAACTCCTAAAAATAACCGCCAACACTCGCATAAAATCATCTCAAATGAACACCAAACTTAGTGATAGGGTTTTTAACTAACGAATTCCATGAGTTTTGGTGTTTATTTATTTGCAGGAGGGCATTTGTGGAAATATACATATAGGGCAAAGAATGTGCAGAGAAATAGAGCATAAACATCATTCTACACAAGCCCAAAGGAAGGAGGCCAAGTTACTAGAAGAATTAGGGCCCATATGAGAGGAGAAGAATGACAAACCCAAACCCAACTAATCAGCACAAAACCCATGTAGGTCCACTCTAGAAGACCAAGGAAGACCGCATAACAAAATCAGACTCAAGGTGGCCCACCTAGGGTGTGGCCGCACCCATGTTGTAGGCGCACCCCTAGTGGCTTGCCTCGGGCCCAACCTTGTCAGGGCGGTTCAAACCGCCTTCCTTTGGTCGGTTTAGGTGGTCATGGCAGTAAAATCAATGCTAAGACGTCGGTTTGCTCCTTACATATGGGAATGGGGAATATTCCAAAGAACCCCCTCCTCTCCTCCTATAAAAGGAGGCCCTCTCCTTCTCATTGGAAACAACATCCAAGGAGCAAGAGCTACACCACTAGAGAAATAAGAGCTTCACTCCATGGGCTTAGGCCCTAGCTAGCTACTAGAGTTAGTAGGGAAAGATGTGAGGGAGAGTATGGGGAAGCGCCGGGCTTGTCGGTGTCTCTTCGAACTTGTACCTCGATGAGCACTTGTGCCTCAACGGAGCTTTCCGCTAAGTGAGTGTTCATGATTCTTATGGTTACAAGTCTTTTGATTAGTTAAGCTCTATTCTTACTTGTTTACGGGTTCATCGTTCATCCTTATGATGGATACTCTAGTATAGGGCCCTGATAAAAATTTATAACCTTGTGCAACGCTAGAGTAGCAGTCGATAGCTTAGACGTGGTATCTAGGCTAGAGGCTACCTTCGTTTGCCTCATTTCCCATGGTTGAGGGGTAGGCGGCTGTAACAGAACCGACCAATTATACGAATTTAAGTAAGAAAAACCATCCACCAGAGCAGACGATTGAACAAACTTAAGCCCGTATAACCCGGTAGTCCGTGAAATCACGAAGGATTTCAAACCAACTCGTGTCCCAGCCATGATCGTAATAAGTTTAGCGGTCACCATCACATATTACATAAAAGTTTGCATCACGGATACATCAGAGTTTCAACATAGTTATTACAAAACCAGTTCAAATAAAAGTAGCGGAAGTCATTTGTTCAAACCACACACACACTCACGCGGAGTTTAAATATAGTGCCAGCAAATGATCATCTCCAACAAAAGCATCAGATGAGACGTAAGGAATGACCATGCCCATGGTCCTAAGCATCACCCATCGCAGGATACAGGCAGTTGATACAGTAGCCGTAATACATCTGCCCATCTGCAATAAGTGGGAATAAAACCCTGAGTACGAGAAGGTACTCAGCCAGACTTACCCGACATAACCGAAAATAATTGACACCAAGGATTATGAAGGGCTTTATAGTAGGGTAGCTGACTCATTTGCAAAAAGAAGCATTTTTAGCATTTCAAGAACCTTTCTAAAAGCATTATTGCCAAGTTAATTATTATTAACCTGTCAACTAGGTTTGCACCTATACTAGAGTAAACATGTGATTAAGCAGATAACGATAACCAATGATCATTAAACAACTTCCATACTGTCATATTCACTATAACTGTCCAAGTGTTCCATAACATTTACTACGATGAAGTAACTCAAGTCAAGTGCTCACTATCCAGGAGCGATGGCGATTCGAATCGATTCCTAACCAGCTGGTGATTTATTCCTTACACAAACCTCACTCACCTGCTAAAGTGAGATATTGATCACCGAGTCAACTTTCCAGGAATCTCGAGTTTGCCAGGAACCACATGTACCTGGGGGCCGACCGACTGCACTTTGGCCTTATCATCCTGCCCCCGTGTCCTACTACACCTGCTCCGGCACAGTGCGTTGCGGGCAATCCACTCGGCCCGAAAAATCTCCCAGCTTCGCGGTCGGAAGGTACTTTATCCGGCTAGCTAAATGTAAGGCATGCGTTCAACATGACTCGAGGCCCAACAACGGTCGGTCCTTAATCGACACAGACAGAAACACTACAGTCCAAAACTCTGCAAGTCTCCGTCCGGTCTCAACTTCATTTAACACTTAGTTATACCATGACTTCATAGTCATCCAAGCAGATCCAGGTAACCACCTATAGCTCGCAGGTGACAGGAAATCACCCGACTTCTACCGGTCTAAGCCAGCTAAGCATTGACTCGACTGTGGATACCAGGGTAACAAGGATATAGTATAACAAAGGTAAGCAAGGTATAATGCAGCAATGGTTGCAAACAACTCCTGAATGTAATGCATCAATTAAAGTAAAGCATTTAATTAAATCATTGCAAACCGGGAGAAAAATGCTCCGGGGCTTGCCTCTCTCGAAGGAGCTCGGACGGTGATCGGGGCACTCCGGAAGTTCCTCAACGTCCTCCTCGTCGGCTTCTGGCACTTCCTGCTGCTGCACCTCGAGCTGCTCCTCGGGCTCCTCGGGTATGACGACTGGGTTCTCGGTTTGCGATCCTGTATGATGCAATGCGCGTAAGTGATTATGCAAACGGTGCATCGAAGGAGATGAATGCAATAGATATGTTGAAATGCAAGGTAGTCAACATCATCCAAGAAACTATACTACAAGCACATGTCATTTACTGCATTCTCTTCTACTACTAATATGTTAAGTTAACCTATCTTATGAAATGCTTCAAAGATACACCAAAGCTTTACTAATTTCTTAATCACACTTAAAGCAACACTTGCTTAAACCCTAATTAATAATAGGTTTGAATAGCAACCTATATTTCTGATGCTCCTAAAAATCTGAGAAAATTACAGTAGCATAATACTACCCTAAACAGACTACCATAAAAATTTCATGGCATTTGGATAAGTAAACTATCCTACACAAAAATGACAAGCTATAGCATAAAAATGAGCATGAAATTACTTTGTACTATGAAAAGTGTCAAACAATAGAATTAGTATTTTTCCTAGGTTCTTAATAGCATATAATGACTGTCCAAAAATTACCACATGCATGTTTTATACAAAGTTTGCTCTCTAGCAAAAATAACAAAAATCAGCCATTAAAGGCACTTGAACTACACCTCCAAAGTTTTCCACAGCACATGCATGAAACATATTTTTCCTAGGAAGTACATGACCTAAGAAGATTAACAAACTTGAAATCATATTTTTCTGCAGACTATAGATTTTTCTACATATTTTTCAAGTTATCAGCAATATCCATGATTAAATAAAATCCTACAGAAAAGTATCCCAAAAATGACATGCAATAATTTTCCCAATTAGATCTGGTGACAAGGAACCTAGCAAATTTTGTTTCAACAAATTTGGAGCAAGTTTGATCACCCAAACATTTTTCAAACCATTTCAGATTTCAATTAACAAATAATAAATGGAAATCAATTCATTTAAGAAATACTGGGCCGGCCCGTGGGGAACAGCTGGCCCACGGCCACAACCGGCCTGCGCGGCCCGAGCGCGAGGGAGGGAAGACGGCCCAACAGCGCGTCAGCCCACGGCCTGGCTCGGCCTGGCCAGCCGAGGCAGGGTGCCTCGCCGGGGCGCGCGCTGGCGCGACGGCGCGGCTCGGCCAGCGGCCGGCGGCCATCTCCGGCCACGGCAGCACAAACAAGCGAGCGCAGGAGATTCGCGAGGCAATGGCGAAAGCGAGCAGGCAGCTAAGCATGGCTGAGAAGGGGTGGAAGGGGACGCTCCACGGCGGCCGAGCACGGCGGCGCCATGGACGTCGGTGGCGAGGCGCGGGGAAGCTCACCCTGGGCTCGGAAGGCGGCGCAAGCGCGAGCGTGAGCCGAAGGGAGGCGAGGCGGAGTTGTGGGCGCGAGCAATCGAGGAGTGGCGCGGTGGTGCGGGAGCTTGATGCCGGCGGAGCTGCGGGCGCGGCGAGGGCAGAGCTCGGGCGCTCGGCTCTGGAGGGGGAGAAGAGGAAATGCGGGCTGGAGTGAGCGAGCGCGCGGGCGCCAGTAGGTGAAGGCGAGCGCGTGGGCGCGGTGTCAGGCCGCGGCTGCCGCGCGGCGGGTGACGCCGGCATGCGGTCGCCACGTGGCGGAAGTTTTCTGCCGCGGTCGTGGCGTGGCGCGGCGACCAGCAGGGGAACGGTGCGGCGCGCGGGAGAAGGGCCAGCGCGCGGAGCTGGGCTGGGCCAGGGCGATGTGGGCCGGCGCGGGAGACGCGCGAGGCGCGCGGCTGGCGGGGACGCGGGCCAGGCCGGCTTCGGCAGGCGGGCCAGAAACGAGGCGCAAGGCCCACGAAGGAGGAAAAATCCTTTTCCAATAAAACTTTTCAAGAAATTTTTAAATGCCATATTTCAAATATTATTTTGAGCAAGAAAATGACCTCTTTTGAAAATGTACCAAAAATGAAAGTTGCTCAAAATTTTATCCTCTACAACTTTGATTTAATACCAACGTCCAATTCATTATAGATTTTGAATTATAACATTAAAGTAAATTTTGACTTAAACCCTAATGTTTGGAGAATTATTTTTAAAGCAGAATTTGACAAAAATTCAAATACAAACCTTGCTCCAAAAATTGTGATAAACAATTCTAGATGATTTACAATCATAACCAACAAGTTCTACTAACCTAGCAAACAAAATCAGGGCAAAACAATTCTTAAACTGGTGTATGCAACATTCAGGTTTCACGCACGTTTCAGATGTTTCGAAACAATGTTTCAATTGATATGCACATGATTAAGCATGTAGGATTTGGATGCTTGATGATGCATGATATGCGTGATTTGCAGTGCCTAAATGTAGGCATAACACCGGGGTGTTACAGCCCTCCCCCCTTATAAAAATCTCGTCCCGAGATTTGGGTTACGAACCATTTGTTATAAAAATCTTCATAAGCTTTTTGTAGATACTCTCCTGTTTCCCAAGTTGCATCTCCCTCATTATGATGATCCCACTGTATCTTGTATGTTTTCACCACACTATTCCGAGTAGCACGTTCCTTAGTGTCTAGCACCCGGACTGGTTGTTCACGATACACCAAATCTGATTTGAGTTGGATACCTCGAGGTTCTATTCTTTCCTCCGGAACACGCAAACATTTCTTGAGATGTGATACATGGAAAACTGGGAAAACGGTACTCATTGTCTCAGGTAACTCTAACTTGTAGGCTACCGGACCTCTTTGTTCCAAGATCTTGTATGGTCCTACGAATCTCGCGGCAAGCTTTCTTCGGATTCCAAACCTTTTCTTCTTCATTGGCGTGACTTTCAGATAAACATAGTCACCAACTTCAAATGCAAGGGGTCTCCTTCTTTTGTCTGCATAGCTTTTCTGACGTGATTGGGCCACTTTCATATTCTGCTGAATAATATGAACTTTCTTCTCGGCTTCTTCTACAAAGTCAATGCCATAATACCTTCTATCACCAGGCTCGACCCAATTTAATGGCGTTCTACATTTTCTGCCATATAAAGCTTCGAATGGGGCCATCTTGATGCTTTCTTGATAACTATTATTATAAGAAAATTCAGCTAACGGTAACCATGACTCCCATGATCCCTTGGAAGACAATACACAGGCTCTCAACATATCCTCCAAAACAGCATTTACTCGTTCAGTCTGACCATCTGTCTGAGGATGATAAGCGGTACTGCGAATCAAACTAGTTCCTAAGCCTTTGTGTAAATGTTCCCAAAAGTGAGCCGTGAACTGTGAGCCTCTATCAGATATTATGGTCTTTGGTATACCATGCAACCTCACAATTTCTGCGATATACTTCTCGGCATATTGAGGTGGTCGATAATCTGTTTTGACCGGCAAGAAATGAGCGGTCTTGGTAAGACGATCCACAATTACCCAAATCGAATCATGTCCTTTTTGAGTAGTAGGCAAACCCATGATAAAATCCATACTGATATCGTCCCACTTCCAACTAGGGACTGATAAGGGTTGCAACATACCGGCAGGTTTCATATGAATGGCTTTCACTCGACAACATGTGTCACATCTGGCAACATATGCTGTAATTTCTTTCTTCATTTTGGTCCACCAATAACGAGATCTTAGTTCTTGATACATCTTACTACTTCCGGGATGGATAGATAGCTTAGAAAGGTGAGCTTCATCCATGAGTTTATTCCTAAGCTCTCGATCCTTGGGAACCACAAGACGGTCATCAAACCACAACACGCCCTGTTCATCCACTTTAAAGTGTTGAGATGGCTTTTCTTTTATTTTCTCTTTGATGTGGAATATCCCCTTGTCGGTTTTCTGGCCTTCTATTATCTTACTCTCCAAAGAGCAACTAATCTGAATACTATGTAACACAGCATGATGCATTAGATCGAACCCATCTTCAAGTAATGGCTGCACATTCAAGTAATGTGACTTTCTGCTCAAAGCATCGGCCACTACATTGGCTTTACCAGGATGATATTGCACATTCAAGTTGTAATCCTTGATCAATTCCAACCATCTATGCTGTCTCATGTTTAGCTCTGGTTGGGTAAAGATATACTTAAGACTCTTGTGATCCGTGAAAATATTGCACACATTACCAAGTAGGTAATGTCTCCAAATTTTTAGGGCGTGCACAACTGCAGCAAGTTCAAGATCATGTGTTGGATAGTTGACCTCGTGCTTTCTCAATTGACGTGATGCATAAGCTATGACTCTCCTTTCTTGCATAAGAACACAACCCAATCCAGTCTTCGATGCGTCGCAAAACACATCAAATGGTTTCTCAATATCTGGTTGTGCTAGAACCGGAGCAGTGGTCAACAGTTTCCGCAAAGTGTGGAAAGCTGCTTCACACTCCTCTGTCCACACAAACTTGTGATCCTTCTGTAGGAGACTCGTCATCGGTTTGGCGATCTTCGAGAAATCTGGTATAAAGCGACGGTAATAACCGGCTAGTCCTAAGAAACTTCTAATCTCAGGAACTGTGGTTGGTGCTTTCCAATTCATAACTTCTTGCACCTTACTTGGATCGACTGAAACTCCATTCTCTGACAGAATGTGACCAAGGAAAGGAACTTCCTTCAACCAGAATTCGCATTTGCTAAACTTAGCATACAATTGATGGTCTCTAAGTCTGGTCAAGACAGTTCTCAGATGCTCTTCGTGATCTTTCTCATTCTCGGAGTACACCAGAATGTCATCGATGAACACTACCACAAACTTATCCAATTCTGGCATGAAAACTGTATTCATCAAAAACATAAAGTATGCGGGAGCATTTGTCAAGCCAAAAGACATGACAAGATACTCATACAACCCGTATCTAGTGGAAAATGCAGTTTTTGGTATATCCTGTGGCCTAATCTTGATCTGATGATAACCGGATCTCAAATCTATTTTTGAGAACACTTTGGCCTTGGATAATTGGTCAAACAGAACATCAATATGAGGCAAGGGATATTTATTCTTGATGGTCACAGCATTGAGTGGCCTATAATCTACGCACATTCTCAACGTGCCCTCTTTCTTTTTCTTCACAAACAAAGCGGGACATCCCCACTCAGACTTGCTTGGCCGAATAAACCCCTTTTTTGACAAATCTTCTAATTGCTTCTTTAGCTCAGCTAACTCATCTAGAGGCATCCGATAGGGTCTCCTTGAAATCAGAGCCGTCCCGGGGACTAACTCAATTCCAAACTCAATCTCCCTATCTGGCGGAAGACCAGGTAGCTCATCTGGGAATACATCTGGAAATTCACACACTATCGGAATCTGATGAATAGGAATGACTGCCATAGCACATGTAACACTTATCATGTCTGTTCTCCAAGGCAATGGTACTTGGAAAGTACCCTCACCTAGTGGATCCTTAAGGGTAAGTACTCGACTTCCAGTATCTATGACTGCTCCCCAATCCTTCATCCAATTCATCCCTATAATGACATCCAAGACTAACCCAGGCATAACTATCAAGTTCACTCGGAACTTCCTGCTACCTAATTCAAGGGTTGCCCCTCGAACCATCCGGTTGGTCAAAACATCAGCCCCTGCTGAACTTATACGGTAACCATAACCCAATTCTGTGCATAGTTGTTCATGTTTCTGTGCAAATGCTTGACTCATAAAAGAATGCGATGATCCAGAATCAAATAGAACAATTGCAGGGTTTTCGTTGACAGGAAACTTACCAGCAGTGACGGGCTCTCCCTCTGGGATTTCATCCACTGTTGTACTGTGCACTCTAGCATTATAAGTCTGCTGCTTCTTCTTGGGCGGGTACGGACAAAACTTCGAGAAATGACTGGGTTGATCACAGTTATAGCAGGGTCCTCTCACTGTCCCGGCAGATCCCACAGCTCCCTTGGAACTGCCTTGTATCGCAGTTGCGGCTGCTTTGTTGGGCTGTACTGCCATCTTGTACGGCTTCTAAGGTCCACAGAAATTCTGACTTCTTGGCTGAGGTGGCCTGAACCTAGCGCCAGGTGCCGATGGGCGATATGGAGGACGACCTCCCATAGGTGCTCTAGCTTGAGACGGCCCTCCTTCAAAGGCTCTCTTACGTGTCTTGGCTGCGGTGCTGGCGTTGTTATTCTTCTCCTGCTTCAGACAGTCGCTGATGAAGTCGTTGAATCTGATGCGGTTGTTGGTACCAACATGCTTCATCATTTTTGGATTGAGACCCCTCTTAAAACTGGCTATCCTTTTGGCATCTGTGTCAACCATGTCGGGAGCATAGCGACACAAGTTGTTGAAGGCATGCAGGTATTGCGTCACGGTCTTGGTGCCCTGGTTCAATGCCAGAAACTCTCCCAACTTCATTTCAGTCAGCCCGAGTGGAATATAGACTCCGCGGAAGGCCTCAGCAAACTCTCTCCAAGAAATCTGAGCATTTGGAGGGAAGGTGGTGCGATGGTGCTTCCACCACATTCCCGCCGGTCCTTGCAATTGAAGTGCAGCATATTCCGTTTTCAGCACCTCAGTCATCCTCAACACACGGAATTTATCTTCCATCGTGTTGATCCATTCCTCAGCATCCAGTGGCTCTGTTGCTTCCTTGAATACGGGTGGCTTGGTGTCCATGAAATCTTTGAAGCTGCTATATTGGTTTACTCCCATGCCACCGCCTTGATTGTTACCACGTTGAACGTTGTTGGCGATGGTGCGCAGAAAATCCTCCATGTTCTTTTGGGATTGTTCCGTGTTGCGCTGACTCCCAAGCAGCTGTGCGAGAAACATCTCGGGGGTAAATGGGGGAGGAGGTGGCAAATGCGGTTCATGGGGAGGCTCATTGTTGTTGCCATGGTTTCCACCACCACCACCACCACCGGTCCCCGCACCATTGGCACCGGGCTCAGCGGCTTCATACGTGGTTCGGCGAGTGTTTGTCATCTGCATATTTCAGCAACAAGTAACGATTGAGTGGAGCTGTAATAATTGTGAGTGAAGGAAAAATTATGCCGTACTGAATTTACTGGAGAGAATAAATTCATACAATAAAACAGAGGCACAACAATCGCATCCCAATTAAAACAACAGCACTTAATCAAATTACTCCAACGGCAAACATCGCGTCCATACAATCACATTGCCAGCATACATACACTGGACTTTTTATGCGTTCAGATATCGCATTTGATAATTAAGTTCCGACCACATGTCAAGTCTCATATGTTCGAAGCAACATACGATAGATTACATGCCAACAAAAGAAAGGTCATCGCGACAAGACCTAGATACTAGCGCAGGGCAACTAGCCTACTCCTCGGGGCCATTGTCGGGATCGGAGACGTCACCATCGCCTCCAGGTGAAACTACAGGCTCGTTCTGGTTGTCGTCGTCGATGTCCATGCCAGCGGCGTTCGGTGGAGCATATGGGCCAACCCCATTGTAGAGCGCGTGAAACTCCTCGTGCAGGTTGCCGTTGTATTCCTCTAGCTCATCGACTCTCTGCAACAGAAGGTTTCTTGCGTTCCAGGCTTCATTCCTTTCCTGAACCAACTGTCCAATCATGTGGTCTGCATTGTTGTTGGCTTGAGTCAACGTATGCACTCGCTGCATAGCTCTATCACCTCTCTCAACCGCCTGATCTCGCTGTAAGTTCATATCGGCCAACTGCTCCTGCAAGCTAGCTATAGCTCGTGCCTGTCTCTTCTTCTGCTTCTTCCCTTTGAGCTTATCCTCACTACGCAAGCCAGTCAAAGTCCAGTAGGTACTCTCGAGACCTTCATATGCTCTGATGGCGGCGAACATAGCACTCATCGCCTGGTTGTCGCTAGCCTGTCCTTCAGCTGGACCTCTGACCAATGCACTTCCTTGAGGCTGAACCCAAATGGCATCGCGAGGATCATCCCTAGGAAAAGTACCAGCTAGAGCTGCTGCAAGCTCACTGGGAAATCTACTCATAATGTCCCTGATGACACGGAAGGCTGCTCCCTCTGCACCCTCAGCTGGAGTACGACCCTCAAACTCCAAATGCCAACCATCCCAATCTGGAGCATCACCGAGAGCAGGAACCGTGATCTCCACCACTGCAAGTCCATCATCTGCCAACTGGCTCTCATTCCAAGAGTACACCGGCTCTTGACCCTCTGGGTACCCCACATCATGGAGCACTCTCCAAAGCAAAGTTGGCATGCCAAACTCGCTCAAGAAGGTGTCCGTGGTGCGGTGCTCCCTTAGGGCCAACGGACGTCGAGGTGCTCTTCCTCCGGTGGACTTACGGGCGGTCTGCTTCGTGCGGGCCATCTGTAGCAAAAGTTCTTTTATTACCTCGAGGAAACATATTTTTGGTGATACAACTTTTATCAAAATGAGATAATCAATTTATAAGGGGAGAAATGCATGAGATGAATGAAATGCACAAGTAACATGATGTATGTACGTGCCGTACGTTCTCACAAACTTAGGAATAATAATTTCTAACGACTAATTCGGTGGCATTCAACGATCTCTCAATACGTAGCTAATACGTTCTACACGATAGCGTTGTTATGTACCTGCAGAAGATTTATTTCAGCCCAATTCCCAATGAATGCATAAAAGCAGTAAAGTTTTATCTACACGCTCTACACGAATCCCTAGATACGTGTACAACGGTAGTAACTACCCGAACCATCGTCCTATTGACGGCATTGCCTCCACAGACGGAAGACCCATACATGAGATACCTTTGTAAAACATGCGTAGAACATGTAATTACTCCGGCATCATATAAGCATTTACCCTAGATCGGCGGTGTATCCGATCATGCTCTCACAACTCACACTTACCGAGGCGTAGAGGCAAATGATCCATTCATTACCACTCAAACAAGTGGCACACATACAATAGCACGCCGTATGAGCGACGAAAGAGAAATATGATGCAAGAACCCCAGTCAGTACTTAATTAAGCCACCTAAAGTCCTTAACTGGGCATAAAGGATATGATCACTGGCACACTTTATAGTTTTAAAATCACGTTTTCCAAATGCCTTTTGTTTTAAATACACTTATGAACAGTAACATGCTAAACCATGCTCTGATGCCAGCTGTAACAGAACCGACCAATTATACGAATTTAAGTAAGAAAAACCATCCACCAGAGCAGACGATTGAACAAACTTAAGCCCGTATAACCCGGTAGTCCGTGAAATCACGAAGGATTTCAAACCAACTCGTGTCCCAGCCATGATCGTAATAAGTTTAGCGGTCACCATCACATATTACATAAAAGTTTGCATCACGGATACATCAGAGTTTCAACATAGTTATTACAAAACCAGTTCGAATAAAAGTAGCGGAAGTCATTTGTTCAAACCACACACACACTCACGCGGAGTTTAAATATAGTGCCAGCGAATGATCATCTCCAACAAAAGCATCAGATGAGACGTAAGGAATGACCATGCCCATGGTCCTAAGCATCACCCATCGCAGGATACAGGCAGTTGATACAGTAGCCGTAATACATCTGCCCATCTGCAACAAGTGGGAATAAAACCCTGAGTACGAGAAGGTACATAGCCAGACTTACCCGACATAACCGAAAATAATTGACACCAAGGATTATGAAGGGCTTTATAGTAGGGTAGCTGACTCATTTGCAAAAAGAAGCATTTTTAGCATTTCAAGAACCTTTCTAAAAGCATTATTGCCAAGTTAATTATTATTAACCTGTCAACTAGGTTTGCACCTATACTAGAGTAAACATGTGATTAAGCAGATAACGATAACCAATGATCATTAAACAACTTCCATACTGTCATATTCACTATAACTGTCCAAGTGTTCCATAACATTTACTACGATGAAGTAACTCAAGTCAAGTGCTCACTATCCAGGAGTGATGGCGATTCGAATCGATTCCTAACCAGCTGGTGATTTATTCCTTACACAAACCTCACTCACCCGCTAAAGTGAGATATTGATCACCGAGTCAACTTTCCAGGAATCTCGAGTTTGCCAGGAACCACATGTACCCGGGGGCCGACCGACTGCACTTTGGCCTTATCATCCCGCCCCCGTGTCCTACCACACCTGCTCCGGCACAGTGCGTTGCGGGCAATCCACTCGGCCCGAAAAATCTCCCAGCTTCGCGGTCGGAAGGTACTTTATCCGGCCAGCTAAATGTAAGGCATGCGTTCAACATGACTCGAGGCCCAACAATGGTCGGTCCTTAATCGACACAGACGGAAACACTACAGTCCAAAACTCTACAAGTCTCCGTCCGGTCTCAACTTCATTTAACACTTAGTTATACCATGACTTCATAGTCATCCAAGAAGATCCAGGTAACCACCTATAGCTCGCAGGTGACAGGAAATCACCCGACTTCTACCGGTCTAAGCCAGCTAAGCATTGACTCGACTGCGGATACCAGGGTAACAAGGATATAGTATAACAAAGGTAAGCAAGGTATAATGCAGCAATGGTTGCAAACAACTCCTGAATGTAATGCATCAATTAAAGTAAAGCATTTAATTAAATCATTGCAAACCGGGAGAAAAATGCTCCGGGGCTTGCCTCTCTCGAAGGAGCTCGGACGGTGATCGGGGCACTCCGGAAGTTCCTCAACGTCCTCCTCGTCGGCTTCTGGCACTTCCTGCTGCTGCACCTCGAGCTGCTCCTCGGGCTCCTCGGGTATGATGACTGGGTTCTCGGTTTGCGATCCTGTATGATGCAATGCGCGTAAGTGATTATGCAAACGGTGCATCGAAGGAGATGAATGCAATAGATATGTTGAAATGCAAGGTAGTCAACATCATCCAAGAAACTATACTACAAGCACATGTCATTTACTGCATTCTCTTCTACTACTAATATGTTAAGTTAACCTATCTTATGAAATGCTTCAAAGATACACCAAAGCTTTACTAATTTCTTAATCACACTTAAAGCAACACTTGCTTAAACCCTAATTAATAATAGGTTTGAATAGCAACCTATATTTCTGATGCTCCTAAAAATCTGAGAAAATTACAGTAGCATAATACTACCCTAAACAGACTACCATAAAAATTTCATGGCATTTGGATAAGTAAACTATCCTACACAAAAATGACAAGCTATAGCATAAAAATGAGCATGAAATTACTTTGTACTATGAAAAGTGTCAAACAACAGAATTAGTATTTTTCCTAGGTTCTTAATAGCATATAATGACTGTCCAAAAATTACCACATGCATGTTTTATACAAAGTTTGCTCTCTAGCAAAAATAACAAAAATCAGCCATTAAAGGCACTTGAACTACACCTCCAAAGTTTTCCACAGCACATGCATGAAACATATTTTTCCTAGGAAGTACATGACCTAAGAAGATTAACAAACTTGAAATCATATTTTTTTTCAGACTATAGATTTTTCTACATATTTTTCAAGTTATCAGCAATATCCATGATTAAATAAAATCCTACAGAAAAGTATCCCAAAAATGACATGCAATAATTTTCCCAATTAGATCTGGTGACAAGGAACCTAGCAAATTTTGTTTCAACAAATTTGGAGCAAGTTTGATCACCCAAACATTTTTCAAACCATTTCAGATTTCAATTAACAAATAATAAATGGAAATCAATTCATTTAAGAAATATTGGGCCGGCCCGTGGGGAACAGCTGGCCCACGGCCACAACCGGCCTGCGCGGCCCGAGCGCGAGGGAGGGAAGACGGCCCAGCAGCGCGTCAGCCCACGGCCTGGCTCGGCCTGGCCAGCCGAGGCACGGTGCCTCGCCGGGGCGCGCGCTGGCGCGACGGCGCGGCTCGGCCAGCGGCCGGCGGCCATCTCCAGCCACGGCAGCGCAAACAAGCGAGCGCAGGAGATTCGCGAGGAAATGGCGAAAGCGAGCAGGCAGCTAAGCATGGCTGAGAAGGGGAGGAAGGGGACGCTCCACGGCGGCCGAGCACGGCGGCGCCATGGACGTCGTTGGCGAGGCGCGGGGAAGCTCACCCTGGGCTCGGAAGGCGGCGCAAGCGTGAGCGTGAGCCGAAGGGAGGCGAGGCGGAGTTGTGGGCGCGAGCAATCGGGGAGTGGCGCGGTGGTGCGGGAGCTTGACGCCGGCGGAGCTGCGGGCGCGGCGAGGGCGGAGCTCGGGCGCTCGGCTCTGGAGGGGGAGAAGAGGAAATGCGGGCTGGAGTGAGCGAGCGCACGGGCGCCAGCAGGTGAAGGCGGGCGCGTGGGCGCGGTGTCAGGCCGCGGCTGCCGCGCGGCGGGTGACGCCGGCATGCGGTCGCCACGCGGCGGAAGTTTTCTGCCGCGGTCGTGGCGTGGCGCGGCGACCAGCAGGGGAACGGCGCGGCGCGCGGGAGAAGGGCCAGCGCGCGAAGCTGGGCTGGGCCGGGGCGATGTGGGCCGGCGCGGGAGACGCGCGAGGCGCGCGGCTGGCGGGGACGCGGGCCAGGCCGGCTTCGGCAGGCGGGCCAGAAACGAGGCGCAAGGCCCACGAAGGAGGAAAAATCCTTTTCCAATAAAACTTTTCAAGAAATTTTTAAATGCCATATTTCAAATATTATTTTGAGCAAGAAAATGACCTCTTTTGAAAATGTACCAAAAATGAAAGTTGCTCAAAATTTTATCCTCTACAACTTTGATTTTAATACCAACGTCCAATTCATTATAGATTTTGAATTATAACATTAAAGTAAATTTTGACTTAAACCCTAATGTTTGGAGAATTATTTTTAAAGCAGAATTTGACAAAAATTCAAATACAAACCTTGCTCCAAAAATTGTGATAAACAATTCTAGATGATTTACAATCATAACCAACAAGTTCTACTAACCTAGCAAACAAAATCAGGGCAAAACAATTCTTAAACTGGTGTATGCAACATTCAGGTTTCACGCACGTTTTAGATGTTTCAAAACAATGTTTCAATTGATATGCACATGATTAAGCATGTAGGATTTGGATGCTTGATGATGCATGATATGCGTGATTTGCAGTGCCTAAATGTAGGCATAACACCAGGGTGTTACAGCGGCAGGTGGTGACAGCTCTGTCCATCCCTTGTAATCCCCCATGTCTAGGTTCGACGTAGAGCCATAGGCCGGTATTGCTTGGTAGACCAGGTGTAAGTCGGTGCTCGAAGTAAGCAAGTAGGAGTAATGTTTACCTGTCCTTAGACCCAAAAGCCAGAGGAATCCATCTCTACCCTTTCCAGCTTTACCCTTGTGTTGTCCTTGGATGAATTAACTAGAAGAAGTACATCCGTTCCCTGTGGAAAATACAATACCCTAAATACTTTCGGGTGAAAGCTACAACGGTAATTCTATGAGCTTGCGAAATCTTTCTGTTTGCGTTAAGAAATACCAACAAGCTTTCTGACGCCGTTGCCTTGGAACAGTTGCTATTTTCTTCGAACCTAGTTCATCCTTGTATCTGTATCCTTTTCTTTTTATAAAAACAAAATATTTTCTTTTATCTTTTTTCACCATGAAGCAAACACCAAATCCATACCTTTCTGCTTCGAAGGTTGAGTTCTCTGAGCCACCACCAGAACCAACCCTTTCATCTGGCTACAAACTCCACCCTAGTCTAAAAGCCATGGTTCGAGCACAACCATTCTCAGGGCATGACAATGAAAACCCTTGCCATCACCTACGAGAGTTCGAGGAAATGTGTTCATGCCTGAGCATTCCAGGCATGACACAAGAAACTTTAAGGTGGAAATTGTTTCCCTTTTCTCTCATAGAGAAGGTGAAGCAATGGTACATGCTCTTCGTAGAAAGTATGAATGGGGACTAGGATGAACTTAAGGACATGTTTTGTCTTGCTTTTTCCCCATGTCCTGTATCGTCTCTCTACCAAGGGTGATCCTCGACTTTGAGCAGCATGAGAAGGAGTCTATTGGTGCAGCCTAGGCCAGGTTTTCAGCGTTAATACAGGCCGACCCAGACTTGTCTTTACCCAGCAGCATATTGCTGTGACTCTTTTGTTTGGGTATCAACATACATGCTAACCTATGCCTAGACATGACTGCTGGAGGTCATTTCACACACGGAACAAGTAAAATTCCTTGAAAACTTCATAGACAAACACACTTCTTCCATCATAAGAACCCAACCTCTCTAGGCCAAAGTCATGTTGAGTGTTTAGGAGTCCTCATTAGTCGAATCCAAACCCATCCCATCCTTAGATTTGACTCATGTGCCCTCACCCGAACTACGAACACCGAAGGAAAGAGTACTTCATCCTTTGGAGTTCCCTATCAAATTCAAAGATTATCGCAATACCTCGAAGATATCACGGCATGAAAAGTACACAAAGGAAGTTTCCCCTAGAGTGGAACCGTTAAAGGAATGGTTAATGGAAGTGAAACATTTTTCTAAAGCAATTTAGACTCTTTCACCTTCCACAACCATACCTTGCTCGTTAAGGGGAACAAACATAGAAGCCCTACACAACCCCACAGTCGGGACTAGTATCATGTTAGAATTCCTAGTGAAAAACCTTTTGGGTAACATGCCTCTAGCCCCAACCAATAAACTCTTCAAAAGACCTTTGGGACTATTTTTCAAGTGTTGTGGGATCGCCTAGGCCGTGCCAGTCATAATTGACAAAATTGAGGTTTTCATAGACTTCTATATCTATGCCATCCTTAAGTTTGATATTCTCATAGGCTACCCTTTGGAAAATCTTATCCAAGAAAAACCTTTCCATGGGGCCTTGATGAAAAGTTGGGAACAACTACTTCCGCCATTCCTATCCCTTGTCCCGAAAGTCCAAAGGCGAAGCAGCAACCCAACCATAACCCATTCGAGGAGGTGAAGTTTATATCCCCGTTCGTTTCACCTAAGCTTGCTTATAAAACTGAACAATCATTGTCACCTTCATTCGAACCCAAGCCATGTCCCTCTGGCCATCCAAATGTTGTTCTCAATGGTCGAGATTCAACATTGATCCTACACATTGAAAACTTTTGTGCCATGGACATGTTGCTTAGTGCCCCGTGCCCCTACAAGGATTCCAACCATGTCCTGATCCTCGTTTCAAAACTTTTTAGGATAATAGTTATGGATGCATATGTTTATCAGAAATATTGCAAATCCCATAGTTGCATCATGGCACTAACCTTGCAGCTTGAACATTATTGCTAAATGTTTGGTGGTAAAGCTGGGAACTATACCACCATTGATAGCTGCCGGATGAAGTTCCCGCGGTCAAGCTTATGACCATAAACAAAACATTACTGGGAGATACCCTAGATTATCATAAAAGAAAAAAAAAACTTTCCTTTTTAATAAAAGCAAGAACATGTTGTGAAGTTAGTATGCACCTTTGGGTATTCTTGGTTGGTAACCCTTTTAGGTTGAGATCAAGAAGAACAAGGCACATATGATGCTAAAGAACATGGGAGCTGCATCAACCATACATGTCAAGGTTCTTTTGTGATGGAACACACTCAAAGGAAGACCCTCAACATTGCACACTTGACTTTTACACAAAAGTCCAAGTGTGGGGGAGGGTGGTGAAAATCTCACTACAAAGTTTCATCCACACAAAAAGCCATCTTGAGTTA
Source organism: Miscanthus floridulus (assembly GCF_019320115.1). NCBI lineage: Eukaryota > Viridiplantae > Streptophyta > Magnoliopsida > Poales > Poaceae > Miscanthus > Miscanthus floridulus. Next base: position 44,679,903 of record NC_089597.1, read on the forward strand.
AAAAATGATGTCAGCTCTACGTTGCTATAAAAAAAGAGTAGAAAAAAATTAATTATTATAAAAAATGATGATAAAAAAAGAGAGAGAAAAGAAGATATATATTAAAAAAGAAGAAAAGAAAAAATGAGAGAATTAAAAGAAGAGAGAGAAGGAACCGCAAGACGGGTTCTCCTGTTCTAGACCTTTTGCTGTCACCAAGGTCCATGGTCCATAAACACTATTTTTGTGTGTGGCCTAGCCTTGGTGTTTGCCTGAGTTGGACCATATGTGATCATGCAACCGATGCAGCAACTTCAAAGCTTCATCCACATATGCTGCCGGTAAGTATGCTCAGGTCTGCAAAGGCCACTCATTGTTCACCAACTCCTTTTCTCATATTTGTCTCCATAAGAAAATAACTTGCTCATACAAACTCATGCTTCCCTTGTTTATGTCATATGCTCTGGCTTGGGTGTATTCACATGTAGTACATCCATAGGCTCTTTTAAATTAAGCATGGTGCTTAGGTTAAAATAGTCATCCTTAATCAAAATTTAACATGGTGTTGAATTTTGATTAATGAACTTGAGTTATTATTTTCATAAACAAAGAAAGTAAACAAAGAAAGTAATCTATTATGGAGATAAATCAAGGCTAGATTTAATTTGTAACCTTTGCATTAGCCTTGCTTGAGTATACAAAGTCTGGTGAACAAAAAATAAATAAATAAATAAACATAATAATTTTATAGATAAGAATACTACTAATAATATAATAATAAAAAAATAATAATAATAAGATTTAGGCTCTCTGGTGTTCATGCCGGTAGAGACATTGCTTGTCTTCGCTTTTTTGTTTCTTTTGATTGAATAAACACGTACAAGAATAAGTATGGGGGAGACAATCCACACAAGCCTTCAAAACCTCACCCACAAATGATGCACAACAGATCAACAGTTCCAAACTTGGTTTGTGCATCCTCTCTCCCAGTCTCCCTATAATCTTGAGTTTAAAACAAACATAATCTTGATCACTAGAATTAGACTCAACAAACCAACTATACCTCCATGCAATTTGACAAACCACACTTTGTTTAAAATTTTGAAAAGTGACATGTTCATAACATCTTTAAGATAGAAGCTTGCATAAAGTTTGTTCTATATACATAAATGCTCAGGTCCAAGTACAAAAAAATTATGATCACATAAAGGCTCATGTATTGAAAAAAAGAGAGGAAAGAAAGATAGCCATGTTTCAAAACATTAAGTTATAGAGAGAGATCATATCTACAAATGGAGTATAGTTTTAGTTCACCTTTTCCCACACACATGCACATCTTGATCTAAGAGTATGGCACTTCTCTCCATGGATCTTTGATTTGACTTTACAAGATATGCAATACAAGTATGCTATTTTGTTTATCCCTACCTAAAGCTCCACATAAACCTTTTAGAAGTAGGAGAAAACAAAAGAAGGCAAAAACATTGCTATGCCTTGGAGAGGAAGTATACACCTTTGTGTGATTTGAGAGTGCAATTTGAGGAGTATAAAGTGAACTATGCTTTTCTTAAGAAAAACCTTCAAAACTCGAAGTGCTAAGATGAGAAATTGGGAAGATGACTTTGTTTCAAGAATGTTCCACTTTTCAACAACCTAAGGAAACATGTTAGCTAACACCACATATCCCATTTGTGTAAAGAATGTGTTGGAATAACTTTCATGTATAGCTGTATATCTTGGGATGTTGTGCTCGTGATTGCTTTTATCCCTAAGCTTTGCTTTTTATCCCTAAGCTTTGCTCAAGGACGAGCAAAGAGGTAAGTGCGGGGGAGTTTGTTGGTGGTCCTTAACTCCTAAAAATAACCACCAACACTCGCATAAAATCCACTCAAATGAACACCAAACTTAGTGATAGGGTTTTTAACTAACGAATTCCACGAGTTTTGGTGTTTATTCATTTGCAGGAGGGCATTTATGGAAATATACATAAAGGGCAAAGAATGTGCAGAGAAATAGATCATAAACATCATTCTACACAAGCCCAAAGGAAGGAGGCCCATTTACTAGAAGAATCAGGGCCCATACGAGAGGAGAAAAATGACAAAACCAAACCCAAACCCATCCAATCAACGCAAAACCAACACAGGTCCACTCTAGAAGACCAAGGAAGACCACACAACAAAATTGGACTCAAGGTGGCCCACCTAGGGTGTGGCTGCACCCATGGTGCGGGTGCACCCCTAGTGGCTCGCCATGGGCCCAACCTTGTCAGGGTGGTTCAAACGCTTCTCTTTGGTCGGTTTAGGTGGTGATGGTAGTAAAATCAATGTTGAGACGTCGGTTTGCTCCTTCCATATGGGAATGGGGAATATTCCAAAGAACCCCCTCCTCTCCTCCTATAAAAGGAGGCCCTCTCCTTCTCATTGGAAACAACATCCAAGGAGCAAGAGCTACACCACTAGAGAAATAAGAGCTTCACTCCATGGGCTTAGGCCCTAGCTAGCTAGTAGAGTCAGTAGGGAGAGATGTGAGGGAGAGTACGGGGAAGCACCGGGCTTGTTGGTGTCTCCCTGAACTTGTACCTCAACGAACACTTGTGCCTCAATGGAGCTTTTCGCTAAGTGAGTGTTCGTGATTCTTATGGTTACAAGTCTTTTGATTAGTTAAGCTCTATTCTTACTTGTTTGCGGGTTCGTCGTTCATCCTTATAATGGATACTCTAGTAGAGGGCCCTGATAAAAATGGATAACCCTGGCAATGCTAGAGTAGCAGTCGATAGCGTAGACGTGGTGTGTAGGCTAGAGGCAGGTGGTGATAGCTCTGTATGTCCCTTGTAATCCCCCACGTCCAGGTTCGACGTAGAGCCGTAGGCCGATATTGCTTGGCAGACCAGGTGTAAGCCGGTGCCTGAAGTAAGCAAGTAGGAGTAATGTTTACCTGTCCTTAGACCCAAAAGCCATAGGAATCCATTTCTACACTTTCCAGCTTTGCCCTTGTGTTGTCCTTGGACGAATTAGCTAGAAGAAGTACCTCCGTTCCCTGTGGAAAATACGATACCCTGAATACTTCCAGGTGAAAGTTGCAACGGTAATTCCATGCGCTTGCAGATTTTTTCTGGTTGCGTTAAGAAATACCAATAGTAGGGGGGCCAATGGCCCACATGCCACGTCACTAATTTGTGGTAGAGGCCCTCGAAGCCTTCTCCACCACTGGTCTTAAGTCGGTTTGCACCAAGGGACAGGATGGAGTGGCCTTGGATCCATGGGCCCATTGTCATACACTTGGAGCCCTCCAACCGACCTTGGAACCGCCTTACCTGCCAAATTTCGACATGTGCTGTCTTCACAACCGCCTTTGGGAGCCATCCATCGCCGTAGGATCTAGAGGCGGCGGAACCAAGGGCCGGCCGACACCCCTTGGCATCGCCCGATGCCCAAGTCACCTCCACTGACTTACTTGATACTCTATAAGTACCCCCACTGCCTCTCCACACTATAAAATGGGCAATGGTGCTCGGTGGAGAAGTGCCCCATTCATTTCCTAGTTCTCCAAGCTTCTCCAAGCTCTCTAGCTTAGCGTAGCTCTAGAGTAGTAGTCTAGTAGTAGAAGTAGAGCAAGAGCGGAGCTTCTCTCAAAGTTTGGAAGAGTCTTCTGGGTCTGGTATAGCTCCTTTGTAATTCTTTCATTTCACATTTACTTTATTCAGTACTTTATTTTTAGTACTTTATTTAGTATTATTGCTTTGCTTAGTCCAAGTTCTAGTTCATTATTGTTCATCATTAGTGAGCTTAGGTGCTTGCTCTCGGCATTAGTATCATAGGTTATCGTTTGTTTAGTAGTCTTTCGTTAGTACCAGTTTCACCATCTGGTTAGGGTGCTTTGATCTCATTTCATCAGAGCTCGGATCGAAGTAGTAAGTTTGTAGATTAAGCGAGGTGCTTAGGCTATAAATTACCTATGGATACGGCTAGGCCTCTAGATATATTGTGGTAGTTGGCAAGTGGTGACGGCCTTGTCCATCCTCTGTATTCCACCACGTTAGGTCTAGTTTTATTAAATCGTAGGGCTCGTGGCAGACCTTGTCTATTTAACCCTCCTAGTTGGTAGGCGGGTTGTGCCCCGAAGTACTAGCGTATTTGTCCTAGTCATTTATTTACCCTTTGTTACTGAAAGATAAATTGCTCGCTCTCCCACCTAGCTATCCTACCTCTAGTTTAGCTTGTTTAGTAGTTTACTTATTAGTTTACACACAACCACCATTATAGTTTAACCACTTAGGTTACAATCAAGCTTTCCTTTAGCAATCCTAACTAATAAATATAAATTAGCCTCCCGCCTTTCTTTGGGAAAAATATAAATTCGACACTCGGTACTCACCGAGCGAAGTGCTACGCGATAGTTCTGTGCGCTTGCGGAATTCCTCCACTAGTCGTTAAGAAGTATCAACAAGCATTTCTGGAGCCGTTGCTAGGAAGGCAACTGGCTTCGAATTTATATTTTGTGTTAGCTTTGCTAACTAGGCTTTTAGTTATCCTAAGTAGTTTATCCTTTTTCCCTCATATCCTATCACTACCCAACATGATCATGGACGCTAAGTCCATTCATGATTTTTTCTGCACCCTCGACTGCTAATGTAGCCATCGGACCCAATGTTATCAATGGGGACGCTAGCTTTGAACTTAAACCAACGTTAATTACGATGGTTCATGCTAGTCCGTTTTGTGGGAAAACCCACAAGGATGCAAATGCTCACCTCCAACAGTTTTTGGAGATTTGTAGCACATTCACCATTAAGGGAGTGACCCAAGAGGCTATACGTCTTCACCTTTTCCCCTTCTCTTTGTTAGGAAAGGCTAAGTAATGGTTTTACTCGAACCGCAACGCTATAGACCATTATAGTTTAACCACATAGGATACAATCAGGCTTTCCTTTAGCAATCTTAACTAATAAATATAAATCAACCTCCTGCATTTCTTTGGGAAAAATATAAATTCGACACTCGGTACTCACCGGGCGAAGTGCTATACGATAGTTCTATGCGCTTGCTGAATTCCTCCACTAGTCATTAAGAAGTATCAACAAAAAACAAGAATAAGAATGGTACATATCTTTTATGTTTACACTTTCTATTAAAATTTAAAAGCTATAAACAATTTTATGAGGACCATGACATCGATAATACTACGATTTAATGGACAATATAACATTGACAATGTCCTATTAAGCCTGTATTGTATTAAAATACAACATTGATAGATTATTTCCTCCTGTTGTAAAGCCTAAAAACATTTACTCAAAATGTATATCATGACCTTAACTTTTATACTATTCATGTGTTGATATATTTAAATATCAAGTCTTATGACTTACTATCAGGACCCATAAAAATGTGGGAAGAGCCAGCCTCCAAGCGCGCTCCACCATTGGTATGTCTCCACCATGCCACCATCGTTGTAAGCCCATAGCCCATGCAACGCTTTCTCCTAAGGCCTAGCCTCATCGCCCGCTGGAAGAGGAGCGGTATGGCAGGTAGGCACCTCTCTCCTCATGGTCATGAGGTGGTAAGACGTGTTGATCTTGTCCAATGCCCACTTGTCGATTTTGATCTCTCTTGGTGGGGTGGTCCGCTGTGACTCCGACTGAGGTCGGTGGGGCAGGCGTGTACAGCCAGCACAGGCAGCAAATCTATGGCCAAGACGGGTGAATCAATAGCAGGGAGGAGCACTGGATTTTCAGCCACCACTTGAGCCTGTTCGTCCACCGCATCTACCGACATCCTCGGCTCCTCGTTGTGCAAAAGCCGATGGCAAGAGCATGGGTTACTTCTTCATCTACTCGATTCGGAACTTGTCATTCTCCAATCTTGTTTCTGATTTTGTTTTTTTTTGTTTGAGACATCCATTGAGGTAGAGATACAACTGCGAAGCTAAGTTTTTACTCACCCACACGTTTCCTTTTATTTGGCAGATTTCTTCCTAACCTTTTCTTTGCTTTTTTTTCATGGGTTAGCTTCATTGAGCTGCAATTGGACTCCATATTGAACAAATTTGGGACAAAGAAAAAAGAAAATAAAAACTAAAAAAAGGGATAAAGCAAATAAACTAATGGCAGTATATTTATTAGAATATGATTAGATAGGGAGGGATATATAGATATAGATTTTTTTGGCAACTCCGTGTAGGACTTGAACTCATGCCAATCGGAAACCTTGTGGGCCCATATACATTTATGCATGTTGTATACGTGTATGGCTCATTAAAACTAGAAGAAAATAGTATGTGCAACAGAAAATTTGAAAAGATCACGGATGGACGGAAGATGGATGGTGTGGTCGACCGAAACGGAAAAAAAGAGATTAGCCGAGTAGGAAACGGATGGTGACCGCACAGGTAGCCGAGCGGGTGATTGGGCTGAAAAGGCACTTTACCATTAGGCTGGACGAAAAAATAAGTCTGAAATTTTGACTCTTTAATTTTAGGTACTAGCAAATGTACTTGCGTGTTGCATCGGGATTATAATTCATTATGTTGCAGGCGGCATGAACATGATTTTATGGCGGAGCTGCACGCGAGACACTACGGCCACAGCAAGGTGGCTCGAACCTGCGGTCACGACACCACGTGCGCATGGTGTCACTGACCATGGCCAGGCAACCTAGGGCGATAGTGTGATGGCCACAGTGCGGAACTATGCCGGCACTGCACCGTGGCACAACGCTCATGCGGGAGTGGCCATGGCAACACGCACATAGTGTGTTCAGCAGCCTGGGTCGGAACTATGCCGGCACTGCACCGAATTCGGCGCCGGATTCACTGCAGCGCAACGTAGTATTTCATTTGTATTTGGTAATAATTGTCTAATCGTTGATTAATTGGGCTCAAAACATTCGTCTCGCAAAGTACAACCTAACTGTGCAATTGATTTTTGATTTTGTCTACATTTAGTACTCCATGTATGTACCACAAGTTTGATGTGACGGGGAATCTTTTTTTTCATAATGCCAAACTTGAGAGTTGGGAGCAACTAAACATGGCCGTGGTAGCACGCAGTGCATGAGCATGCTGGCTACGTCTGCTCTGGAGATGGTGCCCCTGATGCGATTTGGCTTCTAGTGGAGGTGGGACTTGGGCCGAGCCATGCTGGCACGGCACAACCCTCTTGTGCTTCATGCTGCTTCGGGTCGTGCTCTCTAGGCATGGGAGGCATGTCAGGCTGTGCTGATATGGCACGGTAAATCTTTTCTTCGGTCCAAGCACGGCCCGTCGCACACCAGCAAGCCTCTGGGTCGTGCTGGCCCAAGCACAGCCCTCAAAATATCTCAGCTAGTTTTCTTTTTTTCGCTCGTGATATGAAATATATATCTCTTGTGGGTATTATTTTAATAAAAGTTTTAATGATTTTCATAATATATTCAAGAATTAGATGAGAGGTAGTATAGTAAATGTTAGAAAATTTCATTGTAGAGGTGTAGAAGTGTCTACGTGTCGTACCGGCTTAAGCATGACCCCAAATGTGGGCCAGGCCATGTAGCCCGCCGTATTGAGGTCCTAGGCACGGCATGGCCCTGGTGTTCGTGTCGTGCAGGCACGACCCAAAATGTTTCATGTCGTGTCATGCTTCGGCCGTGTCAAAAGACCGTACCATGACCTAAGCCTCAAATGGCACGGTCAAAGTCCCAGCTCTAGTTTTCAGTAGCATTTAATCCATCGGGATGCCTGGGAGACTAAGGGGGTGTTTAGTTACCCCAAATTCCAAATTTTGGTACTATGCAAAAAGAAGATTCCCTGTCACATCAAACTTGCGGTACATGCATGGAGTACTAAATGTTGACGAAATAAAAAACTAATTGCACAGTTTGGTTGTACTTTGCGAGACGAACGTTTTGAGCCTAATTAGTCAACGTTTGGACAATTAGTACCAGTTTGCGCTGTGCCCTGGTGAGTGTGCAAAGTGCGTCGTCATCGAACGCCACGTCCACCTGGAGGGACACCTCGGCGACCCTGGCGAGCCACGGAGTAGACACGACGTACTCGCCCAAAATGAGCCCCGTGTCGTGGCGAAGCTACTCCGATGGCCTCGACATGACACCACTACGGGATACTGTTAATTTACCGAGTGTGAGTAACACTCGGCAAATAGTGCTACACACTCGGCAAACTCTTTACCGAGTGCCACACTCGGTAAAGTGGACTCGGCAAACAACGACTCGGTGAAGTTATTTTACCGAGTGTCCAATATCGGAGCACTCGGAGCATCGAGTTACCGAGTGCTACAATGACACTCGGTAAACAATTATGACTTGACGGTCGTCACCCTCCAAACTGACCGTTAACGGCGACTTTTACCGAGTGTCATTATCAGCACTCGGTAAATAAATTAGCATTTCGTGATTAAAACAATTCCGCAAATAAATTTTTTGAATAATGTTTACCGAGTGTAGCTCCTAACACTCGGTAAAATAATAACCATTTTCGTGATTAAAACAATTCCGCAAATAAACGAATAATGTTTACCGAGTGTTCCCACTCGGTAAAAAGTAGTCAAATATTTCCGAGTGGGGACGCCGCACTCGGTAAAAAATGGCACACTCGGCAAAATTCACAGAATCAGAACCAATTTGGTTCTGTTCGCTGTTTTACCGAGTGCTACACTCGGTAAAACTGACAGAATCTCTGTTTTACCGAGTGCTACACTCGGTAAAATATGTCCACAGAATTTTTTTTTGTTTGTTTCAGTGCATATCCAGTCACAATAAGCAACAAAATCACAGGAAATTATAATAACATGACAGATAGGCAATATATATCACATATATGTCCACAAATGTCATATCCACTCACAATAACCAACATATGTCGACAAGCACCATGCAAAGTCCACAAACACCATCAACATATGTCCAAAGTTCAACCAAGTCCAACCAAGTCCACAGTTCAACATACAAAACTATCAAACAAGGTCGGATGGCCTGTCACATGGTCGGAGGCCTGCGGAGAAATGGAGTCAAGTCCAGGTCTTGATCACCCTGCATATCGTTGTTCGATCCAGCTGTAGAAGGTCCCTAGAATGAGATTGCACATGTGAGTTATCTGGATCAAAGCAAATTCTAAGGTCTAAGCTATGGTAGGTCAAACTAAGGTATAAGTCAAAGGTAGCTCTATATGACACGAAAGTGAAGAGTGCATCTAAGTGACTCACAGGAGTGCCATCGCGTGGAGGTGGAGGCACCAACGGTATCATCGGCGGCGGCGGAGGCGGTGGAGGCTGGCCCATGCTCTGAGAAAAACGGGCCATGTACTCGTACCAGTCCTTGTGCGCCTGCTGGAAGGCCTCAAGCTGGGTCTGCACTCGCGCCCTCTCCTGTGCCAACTCGGCCTGGTGCGACAGCTCGAGGGCCTGAAGCTGGCTCTGTGAGGCCTGCTGTGACTCCTGCAGGGCTTCAATCTGGGCCTACAATTATTTATCACATAGTTAGAATGCAAATAAAGAACGAGTAGAAAATGAATGGACAACGAATGCAACAGAACTAACCTGGAGTGCTACCACCTGGGGCTGTGAGCGTGGGCGTATGGCCAGACTCGAACTCGTGCTCCGGGCTCTAATCTGGGCGAGTGTCTGAGTGTTGGCCGTGTCTATGATGCTGTTGCCCATATAGTACCGCCCGTGTGGCTTACCTGGTCCCAACCTCATGACGATGTCACCCTTGAGGTCAGCGGTGCTCGGATCAAATTCTGAACCATGGATCTCTCTCGCCATCGCCGTGTACTCGCTGAGGCACCTGTGCACGCTCGGGTTGCTGTATGCCTTGGGCGAGTCCTCCGGGTTGTAGACGAGGTCGGGGTCCTTTGCCTTGCCTTTGTGTGCCAAGGCATATGCCTTGAATGAGGTGCACTCCTGGCCGGGGTGGAACCGCGTCTGCAGGAAGAAGCACAACAATAAGATATTATGCATTCAGAAGTTAGCATAGCAACAACGAAATGAAATCCGCGTACATATCTGGCTGCATATTCCTTGAGGGTAGTGGGGCCTTGTTTGTGCGAGGAACCCTGCATCATCGCACGGCAACGTGAGCGTACGGCATGATATTGCTCGTACTCCTCACTCAACCACTTGTCCACAATGGCCTCCCAGCAGTTGTCCATCCCCGCACACCAAGCAGGAGGCACCTGCACGTACACGAGCACATGACAAATCATAAATCAATTTCAGTGCAATTAATCGCAGACGATGTAATCTCATGTTTACCGTCAAGTATTGCTCCTTAGTCAGGGGCAGGTGCACTGCCTGCGCTCTGGTGACTCTGTGTCCTCTGCGGCCATGGTAAATTCTTCTGCACAGGAGCTTTGTCTCGTAGAAGAGGTCCTGCACTCGGTGAACACAGACTCTGTTCACCACGTCATCCGCGTCCTCCCTACGTACTCCCTCCGCCGAGGTGTAGTAATCCTACAAGCAAATACAGTCAGTAATATACAATTAATGTGATGTTATTATCAGCATAGTGCGATGAACACGTACCCACAGCTCTTTCATCACCCGGTCGGCCTTGCTGTTATAACACCTGCCAGCTCGATCAGTCTGATCGCTGGCGGCGTGCCAGTGGGACCACTTCATGGCGGGCTGCACAACACCATCGATCCTCACCATCCCGGGGTAGTTTGCCCTGCACAGAAGACCCAGGATCCCGTTTACTCGGCGAGAGTGACTCCCTGGGATCACCATTTCCCAATCCCTCCACAAAGTTATTGAGATTGAATATTAGTTTCTGTTATAACTTAAAAACCTGTGAAGTAGTGTTAACATGCAAAAATTACTTACTTAGTTCCGGAGGGTCGAATCACTGGCCGTCTCTGTATGGGTAAGTCTGGGAGGCGCGACGACCCTCGCAGCCAAACCGTAGGCACCCCATTTTCCTCTGCCAGCGAGTCGGCATCCTCCTCACGCTCGGCCTCATCCTCCCTTCGTGCCTCCTCCACCGCCTCCGCTATCTCCTCCCTGGTCTCCTCCTCCTCCTCATCCTCCTCCGTGGTCGCTACGAACTCGTCGTCGTCGTCCTGTGGAGGAGGTGTCGGCTCTCGACGCCCTCGTCGTCGCCGTCCTCCTCCTCCACCCTGGGCTCCTCCTCCACCCTGGGCTCCACCTCCACCCTGGGCTCCACCTCCCTGGGCACGCCCTCGTCGTCGTCCTCCTCCTCCTCCCTGGGCACGTCCTCCACCCTCAGTCTGTGCACGCCCTCCTCCTCCACCCTGGCTGGACCTCTCGCCACCAGCCAGTAAGGTCATAACCGACCTAATCTTCCTGATTCCACCGCCCACCATCAATCACCTGCAACAAAAGGAATAAACTATCAGTACACATATACAAAAGTAAATGTATCATACATGTATAAAAGAGATGCAAAATAAGTAAATGTATCATACATGTATAAAAGAGATGCAAAATAAGTAAATGTATCATACATGTATAAAATTGCCATAAGTACTACAGATCTTACATGTACTAGAAATAATCATCAAGATCATCGATAGGTGGGCCAAAAATCTCATCATTGCTATTGTCGACGTAATTATGATCGTCTCTCAAAGTCTCATCACTAGCGACACTGCCTGAATGGTGTTGCTCAAGTAATAACAAGTCCTTCGCGTTGTGAACCTCCTCTCCATCATTCCCGTCAACAATGACCGTATCATTGTCTACTTCCATTGCGAGATCTACATCTAAGACAATCTCAAAACTCCCTTCTAATCCTTCTTCTTGAAAGAACTCTCCGTCATATGTGTTTGCATCGATGTTATAATCATCATCGTTTGGGACGGGTACTTTACCATGCGGCGATACCTTGTACACAACATCATACGCCTTAAGACGGTCTTTGGTTTGGCACGGGTATGAGAGATAATAAACTTGCGTGGCCTGTTGGGCCACAATGTACACGTCGTCTCCTAGCAAGACGGATGACTTTAGAACTTCGACTAACCCAAGCTCAGGGGTCTTTATCACTTCTTTGGGATCAAACCAATGGCATTTGAATATGACAGGACGAAGAGGTACACAACCAGGAAACTTGAGTTTGTATATTTCTTCAATTATTCCATAGTAGTCCAACCCATCTGTGCCTGGCGTGAAAACACCGGTATTTGTGGTTCTTCGATTCGGCCGACTCTGCTCGTGCCGAGTTGTGTGAAAGCGATATCCATTGACATCGTACACAGAGAATGACTTGACCCTAAATTCAAATCCATTGGCAACTTGCCTCAACTCGGCACTCATAGACACGTCAGTTTTGGCCTGCTAGTTCAAGTAGGATGATTCGTTATATATTTGTCGAGTTGAGAGTTAAGTACAAACAACCAATGAAATTGAACAGTACCTCCTCCTTGAACCAACAAATAAAAGTGGGATTTCGTTCTTCCGCGCCATGTCTTAGAAGGGTTTCAACTTCCGCTTCGGTGGGTTCCCTCCGTGATGGACGATGGTAGAGGAGAACAAATTTGCTGTAACGGCCGTTAACAAGAGGGTTGGATGGGTGCATGCGAAATATTGACAAGAAAAGAAACAAGTTTGTGTAAAACTTACGCAATGTACGGGCCAACCTCTTCAAGGTTCCGCAACACATATAGCTGGATAGAGCGCCACTCTTCTAGGCTCAACATCTTCAAGGTAGGTTCACTTGCACTTCCGAGTTGCCCTCGGAAAAGGCTGAGGGTCGACTGATTGTCGGCAGCATTGTAATGAGGGGGTGGATTATGCACGTTAGGAAGGTTGTCGGCATAGTATCTTGTTGTGAAGTATGACACCTCCTCCACAATGGATGCCTCTACACAGGAAGCTTCAATTTTGCATTTATTTTTGCATTTTGTTATAAGAACCTTTAGGCATCGCTCAATTGGATAGCACCAACGGGCATGCACAGGGCCCCCCATTTTTGCCTCATATGGTAGGTGCAAGAGCAAATGTTGCATCGGATTGAAGAAGCCAGGGGGAAAGATCTTCTCCAACTTGCAGAGCAACACCGGGGCCATTCTTTCCATTTCTTCAATCTCGGTCCGAGATATCTCCTTAGCACATAGCTTGCGGAAGAACATGCTCAACTCTGCCATCACTCGCCAGATGTGATCAGGGAAATAGCCACGAACCATCACCGGAAGAAGGCGTTCAATCCATATGTGGTAATCATGACTCTTGAGCCCTGTGATTCGCATGGTACTTAAGTTCACACCCCTCCTCCAATTCGCTGCATACCCTTCAGGGAACATCAACGATTGGAACCATTGAAGAACTTCTTTCTTTTGGGCCCTCGTTAGGACGAAGTCGGCCTTAGGCTTCTTCCATGACTTCCCGCGTAAGGGAGGCAACATGTTTAGCTTTGGTCTATCGCACAGCGTTGCTTGATCCAATCTAGCCTTGACATTGTCCTTTGACTTTTCCCAGTCCATGATTGTGTGAAGGACCGCCTCGGCGAAATTCTTTTCAGTGTGCATTACATCAATGTTATGTGGAAGAAGGAGGTCCTTAAAGTAAGGAAGCTTCCACAAGCACGACTTGTGTGTCCAGGCATGCTCTTTTCCGTATCCCACGAAGCCCCCTTTTCATTGTCGACCACAAGACCATCTAACATCTCAAGAACCTGGGCACCTGTCATCATTTCCGGTGCAGAGTCTTCCACTGTGACACCTTTTCGAAAGTTCTTCTTGTCTCTCCTGAATGGATGGTCAAGAGGGAGGAATTGTCGATGTTTGTCAAACGAAGAAAACTTGCCCCCCTTCTCCAACCGAAAGAACTCCACAGCTGACTTGCATATCGGGCATGGCATCTTCGTGTGAACACACCAGCCACAAAATAACCCATAAGCCAGGAAGTCATGCATGGAATAATGGTACCAAATATGCATTCTGAAGTTTGTCTTTGTGAATCGGTCGTATGTCACTACCCCTTCGTCCCATGCACGGACCAAATCGTCTATCAAAGGCTCCATGTACACACTCATATTAGCCCCCGGGTGTCCTAGAATTATAAGTGACAAGAAAATATTTTGCCGTTGAAAGGCGACGCCAGGTGGGAGGTTGAGAGGGATGACGAATACGGGCCAACATGTGTATGGTGAAGAACCCATTCCATAAGGATTGAACCCATCAGTTGCCAGTGCAATGCGTACATTACGAGCCTCGTCAGCTTTGTCGGTATGCTTCCGATCGAAGCTTTTCCATGATTCACCATCAGACGGATGTATCATCTTGTCAGTGTATCGGCGTCCAGTTTTGTGCCACGTCATCTGTTTTGCGGATTCCTCGCTCATGAAAAGCCGTTGGATCCTCGGTATGAAAGGAAGGTACCTCAGGATCTTTGCGCCGACTTTTGTTTGTGTCTTCCGACCATCACCAGATTCTAACTCAATGTACCTAGATGCCTTACACTTCGGACAGTAATTATCGTTAGCATGTTCTCCCCTGAATAAGATGCATCCGTTCGGACAAGCATGTATCTGCTCGTACGACATCTTGAGTGCACGAAGGATTTTATTTGACTCATACGTGTTCTTTGGCAGAACGTGATCATCCGGAAGTAGGGTGCCAACTACTGTCAACAGTTGATCGAAGGATTCTCTACTCCAGCTAAACTGGGACTTCACAGCCATTAGACGTGCAATGGCATCCAGTTTAGAAACATTGGTGCGCCCGTGAAGGGGTCGTTGTGCCGCATCCAACATGGCGTAAAACGCCTTTGCAGTTTGCTCTGGCTCCTGCTCTGCACTTCCTTCATCGAAAGCCATGTCATGGTCATTTAACATTTCTGCCACCCCGGCTTCAGAATCAAACTCCTCGATCCGTTGTCTCACGACCTCTTCTCTCGCACGATGGCGTTCACCATGCATGGTCCATCGGGTATAGTTCTCTACAAATCCATTGTTGACAAGATCTTTACTCATCTCCTCATATGTTTTCATTGCCTTGTTCTTACACTTCCTACAGGGACACCAGGCATGTCGCCGTCCGTTTGCAAATGCCTTCGTCATGAAATCATTGGCCTTCTCAATCCATTCATTTGTGTATTGACCCCTCTTCTGATAGCCCGTGTACATCCACTGACGGTCATCCATCCTAACATATAGACGATATTGCAGTTTAGAGCAATAGAGTAGTAGTGCTAGAGAAAAACCATATGAGATGATAAAGAGACATTCATGTTCTTGGTCGATTCACATAGAAGATGTTTGCTAGATTGGATGATGAGATTTTTCTCCAACCAGTAGGAGAGCAGCCCGTCATTATATTAAGGAGAGAACAAATACAAGAAAACTACCAGAGCAGGGCGAAACACACCCAAAAGCACACACAGCCCAAAGAAAGAAGCATAAAAGAAAAAGAAAAGAAATACTCCCAAGAGAATGTAGTGAAAGGCTGGAAGCCATATTCGGTAGCTACAAATAAAACTGGAAATAAGATCAATTCCTCCAGTAAAAATAAGAATACAACATCAACAGAGGATGTGGATTCCTGCAATATTGTGCAGATGTCAACTTTGCGAGGAAAACAAAAGCCAGTCTGAAACTCGCAGATGCTTAACTCTATGGCATTGCTCAAAATTTTGTACTGGATGTTCAGCCAGAGGGCATGCACTTTGATTATGCTGTAATAACGCTGAATTTACTGGTCCTGATGCAATGCAATGGACTGGGGCTTTGTCCCTGGAACTCTAAAAAACTAGTAATATATATGTGGAATATCTATGTGTATCCTAACAACACCTTTCTATAGGTAAAGCTTTTGTTCATCACCTAAAGGTTTATGTTCCAATTAGTGCAGGAAAAATACAGTCTAACAAAGACAGGCAAACAGTTAAATCTTAGAAGCATATTGTACCTGTCAACAGAACTCCAGTAGAAATAACAACTATAATTCCTAGAAGCTTGATGCTAGGATTCTCCAACCTTGAAAATAGGAAGAAACTTTTAGATGTGCATATCATCGAAAACAATGGAGAAGAAAGAAAAAACGCTCAGAAATGCATGTTAGTTAGGGAGCGATGGTGACCCCTTCCTTAAGAAAACAAATGAATATTATGACACTGTAATAAACTTATCACAAGAAAATAATAAATGGATAGAATGTAATCAAACAAGTTAGTGGAGCAGGTTCTATGTGATCCAATGAGGTTGCAATTGCAACAAAACTATCGAACAAGAATAAGTGTTCATCTGTACTCAAAGAATTTTTTGCAAGTTATAATTAAAGAAGGAAGCAGTAACTTAGAGAAAATATTTCATATGAAAGTTATGATAAAAAAAAACATGCTTATTCGAAATTAGCTTACTTACGACTTCTCTACTTAGAAAAAGTTACATTGTACTGCTTGGCATGTCCAGATACTAGACAATTAGTGTGGCAGTGCCTGTGTCCATTTAAAGTTCACACCAGATCCTCATGTGGGTTAAGGGAAGTGTGCGTTTATCACTGCTGTACATTTGAACCACAATTTTTTGCTTTCATGTAAAACGTTAGTAACACTTCTTTCTAGCTTAAGACTACCATGCTTCATTAGTGCCCGGCATTGGCTGCTTCAACTAATTGTCTTAAAAAGCTACTACCATATTTTTTATCGCGAGCGGGTTTGCACCCGTTTTTCATTAAGAGGACAAGAGTTTTAAACCTTACAACACTGACAGTAAAGGTGGCGAGGAGCCTCCAACACCGCCAAGGGACAGCCTAACTACTGGAGATAGATCAGTCATCAGTGTCTTAATTCGATTCGTCTCGATCCACCATTCATGCATACTGTTACGACGACTTTATCAGTCGTACTCTCTTTAGTGTACTGATGTGTGGATAAGGCATTTTTGGTTTGAAATATATTGCAATGATTTCTAAAATGTGGATCTTTTTGGTGTCGCGGGTTCAAATTTCCTTCATGTTTTATCTGCATAAAGATGATCAGTTTGGTTATCAGCTAGCTTTATTTCTGTCTCTGAGAATCCACTAATGCATTTCTCATCAGTCAGACACATAACTTCAGCATGTTTCTTTGATGTCTCACGTCCAATCCTTTTTGAACCCAATCGAACATGTTCAATTTAATCAGAGCATGTAGATTGGACCACATTTTCCCTGGACTCTCTACCGTGGACCTCAGAAGGGTTACTACCAACTTCGAAAACAAAATATTCCATGAGGCTAATAGTAAGGTAAGCCTATTGTCTCCTCTTTTAGCTGATCAATTAGTATCATTTACATATGTGCAGCGTGTGCATTTCAGCTTCAGATCAGGAGAAGCCTGCTGCTTTCAGCGTGTGTCCTATTCACTTTCAGAAGAAAAAACGAGAAACCGCCGGACTCGCTACATCCCCTATCTGACATGAATTCCACACGGGCGCGACGAGCACGCAAGCAATCCCCAAAGGTCTGTGGACGCCGAGCGCTCAGTCCGGTCAGCAGAAACGGCGGCCAGTGCAGGCAACGGGGGCCGTCCCGCACGGATCCATCCATTTCCATTCCATCGCATCACGGCGCCACCAGACGGAGGGGAGAGGTGGGCAACAGGGCAGGTACCTGGCGTCGACGGGAGCAGGCAGGGGTCCCTTGTCGCCACCGGTGAGGCGGGAGCACGTACGGAAGGGGAGGCCGCGGTCAGGGGAGGGGAGAGAGTGCTCGCCGTCGCCGCTGCTGCTGGGGCCCACCCCACCCCACCTCGCGGGAACGGGAGCGAAGGAGGGAGCACGGGGCGGCGTCGGCGGAGGGGATCGTCGTCCGGTGCGCCGGTGCCGCTGTCTCTCTCTCCGTCTCTCTCTCTCTCCGTCTCTCTGGTGGCGGCGGCTGTGGGGGACCGCCTGGTGGCGGCGGTGGTGGAGGGGAGGAGGCGGCCGCGGCGGTGGGGAGGCGTGTGCGGTGTGTGTGTGTGTCTGTGCACGATTTGAGGGAGAAACGGCTAAGTGTTAATGCTTCTGTTTACCGAGTGCCTAGATGTACGGCACTCGGTAAACTCAAGCACCGCAGCCCAATGACATGTGGGCCTGGTACATGTTTACCGAGTGCCCAGATCTACGGCACTCGGTAAACAGAAGCATGGCAGCCCACTGTGGCAGACAGGTGGGCCGTGGCTAACCTTTACCGAGTGTTTGAGGTCACACTCGGTAAAAGGATCCATTATTTCATGCAAAACAGAAAAGAAAAAATGCCAGTTTAATCCTAAAATTCACCAAACTTTCACATGAACTATTTCATGTCATCTATTTACTATCTAAAAAATTCCAAGTTCAAATCATAATGTTGAATTTCACTCTTAATAGAAATCATACTCGTCATTGTGAATGTTTAGCGTCTCTTTGGGAGATGTACCGGTTCGGCAGCGACGAATGTAAAAATACTTCCAAAACGTTATGAAATTTTTTCTATAACATAGATGTATGCTTCAATGTTAATTCTTCCAATCTTGTGATTTATCAAGTTCGATTTTAATTATTACAATTAAATTTACACGATATGTACCTAATTTTCATAAAGAATGAAAATTTTGTGAAATATAGTAAATAAATCGAAATAAACACCATATTTTGGAATGGAGTACTAAATATCATATGTGGATAGAGGAAAAAGAATGAAGGGAAAAACAAGAAATTTGGTTGAATTTTACCGAGTGTTTCGCCAATACACTCGGTAAAAGATAGTGTTTACCGAGTGTTTCACCAATACACTCGGTAAACATGTCATGCCGTGACGCCGTTTGGGGCACGGTTGCTATCCTAGGTGACGTGGCACCTCAATACCGAGTGGCTGTTTTTACCGAGTGCACCCCTTCGGTAAACTTGTAGTTTTACCGAGTGTCTTAAGTTACCGAGTGTTCTGACTCGGTAAAGCGGTCTACTACCGGGTGTTTATGTTTTCCGAGTGTTGGCACTCGGTAAGTACTGTTTTCCGAGTGCCCCGACTTTTGACACTCGGTAATTGTCGGGGCACTCGGTAACTACACAGTCTCCGGTAGTGCACCCTGCTGCCGGCGTCATCAAAGTGAACCAGGTTGAGCGCCCTAGAGACTCCGAGCTTGTTTGGCTGGCCTTAAATGCGCACTGTAGCAGATGGAAACACTGTAGCATCTGAAATTCTGTGAGAGAAAAACACTGCTCCAGCTGAAAACTGTAGAGGGTCAGCCAGCCATTTAAGGCCAGCCGAACACGCGCTCCTGTAATGACCTCGACCTGGCGACTAAGGTAGTGTTTAGTTCCCAAAATTTTGCAAAATTTTGTAAGATTTCTCGTCACATCGAATCTTTGGACGCATGCATGAAGCATTAAATATAAATAAAAAATAAAACTCATTACACAGTTTAGACGAAATTCACGAGACGAATTTTTTAAGCCTAATTAGACTATGATCGGACACTAATTACCAAATAACAACGAAAGTTCTACAGTACCATTTCGTCAAAAATTTCACCAACTAAATAAAGCCTAAGGCCTTCTACAATGTACGGTGATGCCAAGTTTGGAGAGAGAGCAAATAAGAACCACTGGCAACGCTATGAGAAGCGATGCTATCTCTGAGTGATGCCAAAGAAACTAGGAGCGGTGAATGTTCTTCTCCGCTCCCACTTTCTTAAAATAACATTGTTGTACTGTAGCAACAGTTGATCATTGAAGTCATCGGCCAATGAAACAGACGGTGGAGAGAAGATATGAGATATTTTATTGCACTGCGGGTCCCAGATCTCTAGATAGCCACGTTTCTATGTTTCTTTGCACACTGCAGTCTTTGTGCGTGATACTTGTTTTATTGTATCTAGGTCCACTTATTTTCTGGCTTCACCTACACGATGATCACCTGGGCGAAAGGTGCTCCTATATATAGACGATGCGGAGGCCGCCGCCGGCTGCGAGCACAGTGCCATTGGCGCGGCGTACGCTAGCTTCTTGTCTGGCATGCGCACCACGACGCCACGTTGGCCATGGTCGTGCTCGTTCCCGCCGCCTTTTCTCTTCAACGTCATGAGATCGTACCAATACACCACGCCGCCGCTCATTGCATCTGAATCTGAGTGTAAATTAATGCGCCCGATGAACTTCAATCAATCAAATCAAGCTGACAAAATAACAATAATTGTATGGCATGATATATCTATATTATCATACATGTATGTTGTCTCGGTCTATATACACCATACATCTCTGTCGTTCCGCCGGAGTTCGAATCCGAACGTTAGGTATAGAATAACACGTGCTCATATGAGTTAAAATAGCTCGTGTCTATACCAATATGGAGTAGGAATCCTAATCTAAATAGATTCCTAAAATTCTGAGTACTCTAAATAGAACTCTTAATAATCAAATAGAGGCTCGTTCGCTTCGCTGAAAAAATAAGCCGAAATACTGTTCCGGCTAATTTGTTGTGAGAGAAAAAACACTATTCTGACTGAAAAACAAGCTAAAAAAACGGATTATAAGAGAAAGGAACATGGCCAGAAAAGGATAAGAGTTACATACGTTCGTTATTTTGCTCCACTTTCTTTATTTAGTTCTCTGTCAAAAGATAGATAAAAATATCACATCCGTATGTTCCTTATTTTATATTCTCAGTCCGTTTACAAAGGAAGCAAACTCTAACTTCTATCTTTTTTTTCTTCAAGCTTATAGAGTGGCTTGCAAGGAAGGCCGTCTTGTCTTGGTGTCAGCGTACGTCCGAGCGTAGCTGTCGTCATGGTCTTGTACCCACGTCGGGGCATGGGGCGGCATGGTGCTACAGTGCCGGGCGTGATGGCACTGTTGACACAGTGGTGGCTCGCCAGCCATCTTATGCGACGTGGTCTCGCCGTGGCCTTCGTCCTCGTCTCCTGATCTCCCGGGGGCGTCGTACAGGAGTAGGTAGCTGCTCTCAAGTCGCCGGTTGTCTTGTTGTTCGTGGCGCCGGTGACCATGATCCCGAGCTCCGGGGTCGTGGCCTTCGTTGGCTTGGTTGGCCTTGAAAGTCAAGGCCGTCGTTGTGAGCCCCATCCCGTAGTTGGTGGGACCATACGCCCGTCCGTCGGGCCATATTTCGACGGCGGTTCACCATACCTATCGTCGTGGCTTGGCGGTCCTGTCTTGTCTGCGGCGTGGCGCAGGGATGGTGCCTACTCTGAGACTGCTGTTGCCTCGGTCCTAGCGGACTGAGCAAGCGTGCCTATATTATTTGTCAGAGCAGGCATACTTGGGTGGAGCTCGACTCCTCCCTGTTCCTCCTAGGGGTTGGGACAGAGGAGAGATCGTGCCACGCTGTGCGGCGTGTGGTCAAAGGGAGAGGTCGTTGCCGACCACCTGCCTTAGTGTTTGGCCCAGATCTACGCGGCTTACATGGGCCATGGTTGTTGGGCTTGTGCTAGTTTGGTTGTCGCGGGCCGCCCGAGCGGCTAACTAATCGGTGTCCTGAGATACTCGGGGTATCATAACCCCGACAAAAGGAAAACAAGCTTACACATTTGGGGCTTCGAGAACTCAGTGTATGTTGGCGCAGGGTCACCCTTTCTCCGCAGTCATGGAGCCATCAGCGACCACCGTCAATGCGGGTGACTTGGCTAGCACCAACCGCAGCGTTCACCTCTGTCCTTCTTTTGGCCCTAACATGCTCTTCTCTGGTGGCGAGAGCCGCAAGAACGGTGAGGAAGATGAAGATGCGAGGCCGCGAATTGGGGCTTTTCCCAATATAGAATCCCACTAGAACCTGCTCCTTGCCAGTGTGAATGGCCATATTGGCACACAGGTCGCGGCAGAGCCTGTTTGGACTTATGTGGCAGTCAGGGGCAAGTTTCAATAGCTAGATGGGTATTTTGAGAGTTTGGAGACTTATGTGACACAAAGAACCAAGTTAGAGGGCTGCGGGTGCATTTTACTCACTAGCAAACATGGTGGTGCGTTGCAACGGGAGGAAATCAAAACTTGTATCTCTACTTGGTTACTAATATGTATATTTTGCATTTAATCCATCGGTGTTGGGTATCGATAGTAGGGATACCCAAAGCAAGGAAGTTAGCACCCACGCTGACTTTCCCGGATGGCTTGAGATGTATTAAAAGGTGTCGCCCGACCCCAAGGCCGTGGGCTTCGTCTCGCTGGACCCCAAGGCCACGGGCTCTGTCTCGCCCGGCCTCAAGGCCGCGGGCTCCGTCTCGCCTGACCCTAAGGCCACGGGCTTCGTCTCCCCTGACCCTAAGGCCGTGGGCTCCGTCTCTCCCGACCCCAAGGCCGCGGGCTCCGTCTCGCCCGACCTCGGGCTCCATCTCACCCAACCCTAAGGCTGCGGGCTCCGTCTCATCCAACCTTGGGCTCCGTCTCGCCCAGCCTCGAGGACGCGGGTTCCATCTCATCCAACGGAGACCCATACCGCCACCAACCACTCCAAGTCCAAGCGTATGGGCCTGTGTCAAAACTCTAACGCCAGGGAAGAGGCTAGCACGTCTCGATGTGACCCATGGCCATGACGGGCCATACTTGGGGATTCACATCAAGAACAGTGTCGGACGTGCTAGGGCTATTCTGCCTAACCCTCGTACGAACGCTGACAGGCGCGTCAGTTCACCATGACATCCGCCAGGACAGAGTGGAGTGCCATGACCGGCATATGACGCCTACGCATGACGCTAGTGACGAACAGGGCCATGACATGGAGCCGTCCCTATTGACGTCTACAGGGTCAGCGGGACCTGCATGAAGGAGAAGAAAGACCTAGCGACCCTAGAAGCCTTCCTCTCTCTCTCTCTCTCTCTGGTTCTTCTACTTTTCCTCCTGTGTAACCCACGCTTTTCCTTCGTCTATAAAATGGGAAGCAGGGCGCCTCATGGAGGGGGGGGGGCGAAAAAACATGAGATCGGAACACAAGAGCACTACACGAGCACACGACCGAGCGATAATCGAGCTCTCAGCACCCATTCACTTCTTCCACCAGAGACTTGGGATCCTTTCCCTCTCTTGCCTGTGTTGTAACCCCTATGCAAACCAAGTGCCGGTAACACGAGCCACGATGAACTAGACGTAGGGATGTTTCGCCCAAACCAGTATAAACCATTGTGTCCTTCAAGCACACCATCCAAGCCAGACGCGTAAATACAAATTTACTCATCGATGGTCCGAAAACACCGACAGTTGGCACGCCAGGTAGGAGCTTTTTACGCATCTCGACGTCCACATCAGGCCTTGGATGGCTAGTCATGGCGTCAGCTGGGTCCCGGGTGCGCACGTGTGCTTCGGGAACCTAGTCCTCATCATTACGATGGAGGGAGAGTTGGCGTAGGTTCCTGCCGTCGTCGAACCTCTCCACTCCACCGGCTTCGACACGATTGTCGAGGCGCTTGAGGAGCTACAGCTGCATGCACCGAAGGCCCATGACCCCGAGAGCGACCAACTCCTCGACTTCGATTATGGGAGGCTAGAGCG
Source organism: Miscanthus floridulus (assembly GCF_019320115.1). Lineage (NCBI taxonomy): Eukaryota > Viridiplantae > Streptophyta > Magnoliopsida > Poales > Poaceae > Miscanthus > Miscanthus floridulus. The sequence goes on from NC_089597.1 coordinate 44,703,269, forward strand.
CCAGCTCGGCGCCTTCCTAGGACCCCGACCATCCTAGGAGGACCTATGCCGCCTCACCTTCTCGTCTGCTAATGTCATGACACAGCTTGCCGAAGGAGAGCCGCTCTCCCTAGAATACCTTATCCGGAGCGCCCCGACAGCGCTCCTGTTCGGTCTGCGCCACACCACAAAGACCATTGGCCACCTTATGGAGCAGCGCACACCCCCATCCCGATGAACGATGAGTTCATGGGGATGACCGAATACGTCGCGGAATCTTTCCACGACCTTCTCACGGGGGAATCGGAGTCGCCCTCTGACTATCACTCCAGCAGGGGGAGCCATCACCCCTCGCGGGGATGTTTCATGGCAGGTACCCCCGAGGGATACATCGAAAGCATCCATGAGGAAGGGGCTACCCCAACAGACGACCTCAACGATGAGGTGGAGGGGGATGCAGGGGCCCCACCTCGCCTGCGGGTAGAGCAGCTGAGGGCGCGGTACCAAGAGCTCGAAGAAACATGACTCCAACTCGAGCAGGAATGCACGGAGCTCGAGCGAGAGATCGAGCACCACGGAGATGGTGGGCGTGCGCGTGCCGCGACCCTCGACGTGAACCGGAGGATCATCGAGGACGATGAAGCCCTCCCACACTTCACCCAGGCAAGCCAGAATGTCGCTGTCATGGCGGCGTTGCTCCAGGGGCTTCTAGGGCCCACAACACCCAGGGATTGTCGGGCCCATCGCGAGATTCACACGCTACTCGAGCGTGCGGCGATGCAGCAGGACAAGAGCTCGCTGTCCCAATGACGCGAGCTCGACGCTAGCTAGCGCATGCCCTTAGAGCGACCCGATAGGGACGTGTCAGTCCACCAGGCACAGCGAGGCGGCAGGCCGCGCGCCATGGCCTCGGTGCATGAGCGTCTTAGCCTCCACCATGACACGCGCGACACCCTGGATGCCCACAGGCGTGCCCACGGCGATGAGAGGGAGGAGGCTAGCCACGGATACCACCCTCGTTGTGGCGGATGCTACGACAGCGGCGAGGACCGAAGCCTAAGCCCCGACTTGCCAGGACCTTAGGCCTTTGGCCGACACATCCTCAATGCCGTCTTCCCACCGCGGTACCGACCGCCGACCAACCCAAAATACTCTAGGGAAACAAACCCCAGACTATGGCTCGAGGATTATCGGCTTGCTTGCCAAGCCGGTGGAGCGGATAGTGATAATTTCATTATCCGCAACCTTCCATTGTTCCTGGCCGATTCGGCGCGAACGTGGTTGGAACACCTTCTGCCCAACCGAATCCAAAGTTGGGCGGACCTAAAAGGGATCTTCGTGGGAAACTTCTAGGGCACATACGCGCGTCCTGGGAACCCATGGGATCTCAAAAACTATCGACAGAGGTCCGGAGAAACTCTTCGTGGGTACATCCGGCGCTTCTCCCGGCAGTGCAACGAGCTACCCAACGTCACCGACACCGACGTCATAGGAGCTTTCCTATCAGGGACCACCTGTGAGTCCCTGGTTCACAAGCTAGGACTAAGGGTCCGTGAACCACCAAGGAGCTCCTCGACATCGCTACCAGCCACGCCTCGGGCGAGGAGGTGGTCGGGGCAATTTTCGACCACCCCAAGGGCAAGGCAAAGCAGGACGAGGACGCCGGCGAAGGCGCCTCCAACCGCCCCAACAAGAAGAAGAACAAGCAGCGGCGCGAGGGCTCGCTCGTGGCCACTGCCGACCGCAAGGGGGTCGAAAGCCCACCAAGGGTACCCCGGACCACTTCGAGAAGCTGCTCAAAGGTTCATGCCGAACCATGCTTTTCCCGTCAAGCACCTATACAAGGACTACGTCCTCATGAAGCGGTTCTTGTCCAGAGGCTCCAACAAGGGGGAGCATAGGAAGGAGCCCAAACCGGCCGCAGATGACGCGGAGGGGAAGGACGGTGGATTTCCGATGCTGGATGGCTGCCTCATGATCTTCGGAGGGTCGGTGGCCTACGATGGCGGATTTTCATTGGCAAATATGTTTCTAGAAAAATATGGATTTCTAAAATCTTGTTTAATCTTAGAAAATACATTAAAAATTATTTGGTAAACGGACTGAGAATATAAAATAAGGAGCACACGGATGTGATATTTTTGCCTATCTTTTGACAGAGAACTAAATAAAGAAAGCGGAGCAAAATAAAGAACGTATGTAACTCTTATCCTTTTTTCTATTTGATTATTAAGAGTTCTATTTAAGTACTCGGGATCTTAGGAACTATTTAGATTATGATTCCTACTCTATATTGGTCTAGACATGAGCTATTTTAACTTGTATGAGCATGGGTTATTTACATATATAAGTTCGGACAAAAGAAATTCTCTATTGTCTGGAAGTTAGAGGGAGACGGAAAAAAAATAGATGGACGAAAAAATGGGCTGAAATTTTGTCTCTTTATTATTAGGTAGGTATAGATAGATATATATTATGTATAGATATAGATATAGATATAGAGGCATAGATATAGATAGATATAGATTCATAGTTTAAATTGTTTGTCAAAATAGAAGAAATATGAATTTCCCAAAATAAATATGTTTTGGACGGAGGGAATAGAAGCAACTAGCTCTATGCTTGGTTGTTCTCTTGAGTGGTGCTCTATTGCATAAAATATCTTATGCTTATTCAAGAAAAGCTCGTACAGTTTGCCCCCAAAAGAATATTCCGTGGAAACTCTAAAAATCTGTTGCTTGCAATTCTTTTGCAATAGCTCTGAATGGATTATCTTTCCCTGTCAGCCACATCAATGTCATGCTCCGATTTCGTGTAAGAGTCTACAAAATTGTTGCTACGTGGAAATCGTGCTTTATTTCATGGATTATATCCTCCCCAGTCGATCGATCGGCTGTGAAAGGGCCTGTTTGATACTCTCTTTAAACTTTAGAGCTCAAAACTTTAGAGCTATAATATCTAAGGGGTATAAAGTTAGCTTTAAATTTTAACTCGTCTCACGTTAAAGTTTTAGACCTCAAATATAAACTAAAGTGCTCTAAGGAAGAGATTCAAACAGACCAAAAGTCATATTCCGCATTCATTAAAAAAATACAAAAATATATATTGACTTTTCAAAGACACGAGAATGTGTGGAAGATTCGTTACTTCCGTAGTCACGCTCTGCCACCGGCGACCCCGATTGACGAGCGGTTAGCTTAGGCAATTACCTCCTATTTGGAGCTTTAAGGGCCAAAATGGTCTAAAGTTTAGTGGTTAAAATTTAGATCATGAGATCCAAACCGGGCCTAATAGATCAAAACAAACCTACTAATAAACCTGCTATTTATTAACCGATGGCTACTAACTATTAGTTCTATTAGCTGGGTTGGAGTTGCTAATAGCCTAATAGGTACTAATAATCTAATACACTCTTTACACACTATCCAATCTATGTTGATCTAAACGGCCTCTTGCTAAAAATTAGTACCTATTAACTATTAGCTAGCTAATTTTTAGTGATAATGGATCCAACGGACTATATAAATAACCATTTTTAAAGACACTTCTTGAGATGATCCACTCTAAAAATAATTTATACACGGACTTAAAGATAAAAAAAATGATTTTCGGAGATGGGCCTTAAGCCACTTATGTGTTCTAGAGTTGCTCGGTGGGCTGGCCTAGTCAAGAAAAGTAAAATTTATTATTCTTTTCTTTTTTTGAATCCAAAATCGATTTTCAGAATGCAAATACTGCATCCTCCTACGGTCAGCCAAATGCCAATGAAAATGGAGAGAATTGTGTATTTGGCACTAAAACAAATCAGTCTTCCTTATTTGGCACTAGAAAATTTAAACTTTCTTATTTTACATCGAGTTGAAGTTTTCTTCTCTAAATGACACTGCCGTCCATTTGTGACAGTAACGGTGTCGAGTGGCTGGCGAAATGACATGAATGCCCTTGTGCTCATGTTGATGTGCCACTGTGCGAGGTCGGTGCTCCATTGGATGAGTCTGCCTGTAATAAACTAAATTTTTGACAAGTTTTGAAAATCACTAAACACTTGGAACTTTTTAAAACTTTCTATAAATTAATTAAATATGACTCAAGTAGGATTATTTTGGTCGCGAATAGATCCACATAGTAGAAATCATGCTACATGTTTTGGAGTGTTTGTTTGCTTGTTGAACATATGGTGGTACTCCCTCCTTGAAAACCATTTTTGAATTTAAACCAAACTCACCTCAAATATTTTTGAATAAATGATGGGAAAATGAAAAACATTTCATAGTTCAGGTCGTCTCCGAACTCCTCAAGGTCGTACTCTGTGTCGGCCCCCTCTTGCGGGTCCTCCTTCGGTGCTGTTTCAAACGCAATCGGTATCTCGATAACCTACAGGTTATCAAGAACCAAGAGCACTCATTCATAAGATTTGGTACTCGTCTGCTCTCTAATGACCACAACTACTTATTGTGGCAAAGGTTTTGGCAGTATTTCCCTATTTAAGAAAATAGATGTGATTTGGTTGCACCAACTTATTAGCACACAAATGAGATTACCCTACAAACTTCTAACCATGGGGCTTGAATACAGCAGAATGAATTCTATCACAAGTGGAAAAAGAGAATGCTTTGATGAAAAAAAATGCAAAAGAATATTGACACGGAAAGGTTCTAAATGAGGCTAGAGGGTTCATTATCGACAGTCGACTTGGGGAATCTCATGGACTAGAACTACCAAGGTCGACCATGCCCAACCAGACCTTCATGAACTCGGTAGCATGAACAAAACCATAATTTTATAAAAAGGGCATTATTGTGCTTGTATGCCTATCTCCAATTAAACCAAGTATGTCAAATAAGCAAATGGCTCGAGTAGGCCATAGTTGGCGCATGCTCGGCCTGATTATTCATCGTAGATCGTGATAGGATCCAGTTGTTCATATAATCAGGGTTGGTCTTGCCAACCTATACAACACCATGAATGCATTATTAAACACATCGAACTAAACACATCGGATAAGAAAACAGATAAACAGCTAGCAACCTTGGGCCTAAATGCTACGCTTGATCATCCTCGCCATGACTATAGCCGGGTAACCAAGAGCGTGCATTGTGATGTTGTTCACTCCGCGATATTAGGCGTTGCTCCAATAACACATAGCAAGCTGACGGCTTTGCCCATCAAAATCGCTCTGCCAAAACAGTGCGTAAAACAGATTCAAAAATAAAAAAAATAAAAATAAAGATAACTCAAGCCTGTCCCAACACATGAACAGTAAGCTTACTAATAATCAATAAGACAGTTAAGCACCCAAATGAAGCAATTATTCCTACTGCTGCAAATAAAATAAACGAGCTGTACCAAAAACAGCAGTAGGACATCACAACATATGAACAACATCAATTTGCAGCCCAATCTCGTATCCGGTCATATATGCGGGCTTCTCAATGTTCATAATGCCGAGATGTCCCAAAATCAGTACAATAACACATACCAAACTCCCACACTAGTGCTGATGGCTGTTATGTCCCTAAAGTGGTACAGCATTATCATCTGTGAAATATCTATATAATAAGCTAGCTAAACATTGACTAATAGATGGCACATGATGTGTGCCAAATAGCTAATTAATGACCCCTCTGAAGAAAGAGAATCAGATAATCCATGAAGTCACATAGCTTCTAGAGCATAGGAAACATTTTGTGTTGTGGAGAATATATGCTCCTTTAGATGTCAAATTATAAAGCTACCTTTTGTTTTAACAAAATGTCTTCACTTCACATCTTTTTAACATATATTTGTCACTCATGCTTTCGTCTCACATACATTAGTCTAGATTCAATACACAATCATAGATCTAAAATATTAGAGTTAATCTTGTAAATGTTTTGTCTTCAATAGCACCCTTTATCAACTTACAACATTTCCTGCATAAAGATAATAAAGGCGGGTACATGGGTTTTGCATGCCACAAATACATTGAGTAGGACATCTGAACATTTCACCCTAAACTATGGGATTTAGCTTATCCACAACCTTAATAATCAATATAAATAGTAGCCTATATGCTACAATCATTCCACATAGCACTGCAAAGTCCACCCATTTTGAGTGGCCCATTTCTGTTTCAAATAAGGTACTGATCACTTGCTCACCAGTTATTGTTCTGTCTCCTACTCCTGGGTTATTTTGGAGAACCAAACCCAAGAACTCATTCTTGTAAAATCCCTGTAGTGCATACTTGTGGAAAGAGATGTAGAACATTGGGTACTTCCAAATTATCTTTGGCAGTTTACTAGGTATTTGGAAAAATCCGCAGGTAAGCATCATGATACCTTGTATTCGAGCACCTGTGATGATGCCCATTAGAAAATCTGGCACAATAGCAGCTGCGGTCATCATAAGGCCTTCAACTAGCATCGTGGATGAACAAAGGACTAGCGTAAAATACACGAAATGTTCTACTCCTCTCTTTAGACCAGACAGATAGTAGGCAGTTGCACCAGGTAGTATAGCAATAAGGACAAGATATGGTGTGGCTGATAGCCAATTGGAGATCACAAATGCTGACACACCATAATGCCCGTTTAGCCTCTCTCTCCTGAATATCTAGGGACCAGAAACAAAGCCACAAGTTAGAGGAGCACAATTTAGTTTTATTGTGTACATCTCTAAATTCATGAATTCTTCACCTAATGCATGAGACATAAGAAATTTCTAAAACAGACTACTTGAAAACTATATTTATTCTATTGTAAATGGTATACCAACTCATGGTGATATAAACTGATTGTGCCATTGCATTTTTTTGTTGGACATAGACATGTCACTACTGGAGACAGCCTCTTTGCCGAGGGCCTGAGGCCCTCGGCAAAGGCCCATTAACCCTCGGCGAAGGCTTTGCCGAGGGCGGCCCTCGACAAAGAGCTCTCGGGGAATTTTGAGTCGGCGAAGAGGGTCTTTGCCGAGGGCTGGACCGGCACTCGGCAAAGAAAAGCAGCCGTCACGGCGCCGGCGCCTGGGACGGAGTCTTTGCCGAGGGCCGTCTCCAGGGGCCCTCGGCAAAGAATTATTCTTTTTTTTTTGAAAAATCTTTGCCGAGGGCCTCCAACCATAGCCCTCGGCAAAGAAATGTTGCAGAATTTTTCCAAATTTTTTTTGCCGAGGGCAATGGGACGGCCCTCGGCAAAGAATTATTCTTTTTTTTGAAAAATCTTTGCCGAGGGCTTCCCCGCAGGCCCTCGGCAAAGAAATTTTAATTTTTTTTTTAAAAAGTCTTTGCCGAGGGCCTCCAACCATGGCCCTCGGCAAAGAAATGTTCCCGAATTTTTCCAATGAATCTTTGCCGAGGGCAATGGGACGGCCCTCGGCAAAGGACCCTTCTTTGCCGAGGGCCTTGGTCATTGCCCTCGGCAAAGAGGCAGAAATTTAATTTTTTTTATTTTTTGCATTCCATCGACACAAGCATTTCATATATATACATATATATATCAACCATCACATATATATATCACACAGAACCCATTTTCTCACAATATATCACAACCATAATTGTGAACCACAAATCACAATATATTACAACGACAAGTCACATGTTCATCATCATTCACATGTTTATTACGACAAGTTCATGAAATCCAAGCACAAGTCAGAACCATAAACCACAAATATTACAATAAAGTCCAACCACATCACCTAGCACTAGTCCTCATCAAGGTAGCCTATGAGACGGTGGTGAAGGAAAGGCGGGATCACCCGGTGACGCACTACCGAGATGATTGGAACCCGCGGACGGAGGCTGCACAAAGGAGCAGAGATTACATGTGTGAGTAATCCAGAAAAACAGTTTTGGAACTTAGAGATTGCATCTAGTAATCTAGGAATACAAAAAGTTTAGACTCAATTGAAAATTTCGGCAGCACCTCCCCTGCACGGGGAGGTTTCCAAAACCTGCAAGAAACAACGGCACGAACGCCGGCATCCACAACGGCACGAATGCCAACATCCACAACGGCACGAACGCCGACGTCCACAACGGCACGAAGGCCGACATACATGCAAAGCACAAGCGAAAAGTAAACTTTCATACCTACAGGAGTAGCTACAGGAGTAGGAGGTGGAGGAGCTAAAAACTGCACAGGTACACCCGATGCTTGCCCAAGACTTTGCATGATCACCATCATCTCCGCTATCTGCTTCTGCGTGGCCTCGAACGCGACCTGCTGGGCCTACAGCTGTGCGGTCAGTTCCGCGTTCTGCTCTTGACTTTGCCTTTTTATTTCTTGCAGCTCGGCCTACAATATTTCACCCCAATGTATCAGTAATGCAATCTAATTTAGGTGTGTAAATATCAACGTACGACGAGTAAAACAGGAATTACCTGGAGTGCATGGACCTACTGCAGTGCTGGAGAAGGCCGTGTGCGTATGGGCTGGCTGGAGCTCGTGCTCCGTGCTCGGATAGCGTCGAGGGAGGGAACAATGGTGGAGTCGACGGCGCCGTCTGCAATCCATAGCCGCCCGTGCTTCTTGCCTCCTTCGAGCCTCATGATTGTCTCTGCATCAATGGGTTCAGTGCGCACATTGTAATCTTCCCCATAGATCTCCCTTACCGAGGATGTGTACTCTTGGACTTTAGTGTACACGTTCGGGTCGGAGTACACCTAGGGCGGGGCAGCCGGGTCGAAGGAGACAGAGGACGACGCCCTGCCCATGTGGGACATAGCCCACGCAGAGAACTCCGAGACCTCCTCGCCCGGGTGCGCAGCCTCCTGCGAGAAAGACGAGAAGATGGTGAGAAATCAAGCAGAATTGAGCATCAAAATAAATGAAAGAAATCACTTACGTATGCTTGTTTGTATCCGGGGAGGCTGCGGCCGCCTTGATGGTGAGTTGGACCTTGCCTCATCAGACGCTGTTCCCGCTGCCTCTCATGCGTGTCAACAAAGTCATGTGATAACCACTTGTCCACGAACATGGCCCAGCACTCGGGATACGATCGGCACCACTAGGGAATCATCTACAAGTCATCGAGTATTTGACATATAAGAAGATGAAATTGAACCTACTTAATATCAAAATGAATCATTATGAATGTTATTCGCCTACCTCAAGGTACTGGTCCTGGGTCAGCATAATCAGTCTTGCTTGAGGCTTAGGGAGGGACTGCTTAAGTACCGACCTGTAGTAGTCTATGTGGGCTTGGACGCGCCCATGGTGGTGCATCTCGGTGACGTACTTCCTACAAGCTGCGGCAACCGCCCGATCCGCCTGGGCCTCAAGTCCTTCTTCGGAAACTAACCCATCTACGCATCCGTGGGCTGTCCAAAAAACATGGACAATCTGAAAGAGATACGGTCATAGATATGCAAAGATCCACATACCTACGACCGTATCTCTTTCGGACAGGAGACGCCTAACTGGGTTACGCGCGGGCTACGACAGACATGCAGAAAAAGAGGTTATTTATACCTAGGGTGTCGGTGAAGTCAGGCTAGCGGGGCAGTGGCGAGTCGACGCAGTGGTGAGGCGACGCAATGCTGGCAGAACTGCGACGCCGACGAAGACGATCGGGGTCCTCCGGGTCCCCTCCGACGTGCTCTTCTCCTGCATAAAAAGGCAATAGGTTATTGTTTGTTCAAAATTTCGGCAGCACCTCCCCTGCATGGGGAGGTTTCCAAAACCTGCAAAAAAACGACAGGATGGCCGACATTCACAACGGCATGAAGGCCGACAACCACAACGGCACGAAGGCCCTCATATCAATTTACGGCACGAAGGCCCACACAACCACATACGGCACGAAGGCCGACAACGAGAGTTTTACCTAGGGTTGCGGTGGAGTCGAGCGTCGCGGTGCAGGGGTCACTTTCTTCTCCGGCGAGGTCGAGTGGCGTCGGAGTACTCCTCTCCCCCTCTTCCCTTCTCTCTTCTCCGCTTCTCCTCTTCTCTTCTTCTCTTTCTCCTCCTCCTCTCCTTCTTCCCCTTCTTCTCCTTCTTCTCTCCTTTTCCTCTTCTTCTCCTTCTCTTCCCCTTCCTCCTTCTCCTCTTCTTCTCCTTATCTTCCCCTTCCTCCTTCTCCTCTTCTCCTTCTCTTCTTCCTCCTACTTCACCCTCTGCCTCCTCCCCTCCAACAACAGCCGGCGACGGGGGCGGCCTAGGGGCTGGTGTCGGGGCGGGGAGGCCGACGCGGGGGGGGGGGGGGGGGGAAGGTCGGCGCAGGGGGCCACCGGAGGGCCGGCTGGGGCGGCAGGAAGGTCGGCGCAGGGGGGGGGGCGGGAAGGCCGGTGCGGGGGGCCGCCGGAGGGCCGACCGGGGCGGCCGAGCTCCCCTTGCTAAACCGAGACAGGGAGGGGAGGCAGGGCGCGCCCCCGGGACGGCTCTAGGGCGGTGGGGTGGCGTCGACGGTGCGCAGGAGCGGCGCTGAGGTCGGGCGGCGCAGTGGTAGGGTGGCGGGGCGCGGGGCAGCGGCGGGGCGAGCAGCGGCGCGCAGCAGCGGCGTATGAAATGTGGGCGGGGATTTTGGGCCAGGCCACTGGCCGATTTAGGGTTGGGCATCCGACATCACAACTTGCTCGAAACCTTCTCAATTTTTTACCAGAGCCTACACATGCGATAACATGACACCTCGACAAGTTTCATGATTTTCGGACTTCGTATGGATTTTATATAATTTAAAAACACTTTTCCGACAAGTTCCTCATCATGTTACGTGAAGAAGATGCCCGAAATTTGATGCGAGTTCGTGGATAGGGACTCAACATACACCAAATACCATGAATAACATTTTTCGAATCACTAAATTGCATTATTCCATCCACCTGCAGTTCAAATTTGAAATATTCGAAAAAATCAATGAAAAGAAATAAATTAGGGAAATATAACAAAAAAAGTCAAAATTGGCCCAAATTTTAAAATTGAGTTTTAAATAATGTATTACAGCACCACAAAAAAACTGGGTTCAAAAAACCAAAAAAAAATCTTTGCCGAGGGCCTGGCCAATGGCCCTCGGCAAAGAAAATTTTTAAAAAAAAATTAAAAAATCTTTGTCGAGGGCCTATCCTGGCCCTTGGCAAAGGGGATGTTTGCCGAGGGCTTGGCCAATGGCCCTCGGCAAAGAAAATTTAAAAAAAATAAAAAATCTTTACCGAGTGCCTGACGGCGGGCACTCGGCAAAGACTGACGCCAGTGGCCGCCGTGACCCATCCGGCCATATTTGCCGAGGGCTAGGCCCTCGGCAAAGATTTATTTTGCCGAGGGCCATTTCTTTGCCGAGGGCCTATCTTTGTCGAGGGCTCTTGGGGCTGACCCTCGGCAAATAGAGCCTTTGCCGAGTGCCCGAGATCTAGCCCTTGGGAAACCCAGAAGCCCTCGGCAAAGGATGGTTTTCCAGTAGTGTGTGTTTGACCTCATATTATTGAGATTGACTCTATTGTGGTGGATTTCTCAAATGACAAAGCCCCTGGACCTGATGGATTCAATGGTTTTTTTGTAAAGAAAACCTGGCACATTATTAGAGATGACTTATATAAGCTATGTACTGATTTTTATGACCATATAGCTGACCTCAAAAGTATCAACCATTCCTATATCACTCTAGTGCCCAAGAAGGATAACCCAGAAACTATGAATGATTTTAGACCCATATCCTTGCTCAACACCTCCATGAAGATCATCACAAAAATTTTGGCCAACAGATTACAGAGAGAAATGCCAAGTCAATACAGGACTGTTTAGGGTGGACTTTTTTTTGAACGAAATGGCAGGAGCTCTGCCTTTCAATTAAGATAGGGAAAGAAAGTTTATGTAAAAGCAAGGACACTCGAGATTAGGGTTTTAAACCCCCACAAGCATGTAAAGGAGGGAAACGCATGGCCCAAAGGGGGGGGGGCAACAGCTAAACATAAGCGAGTGCTCTCTTCCTTTACTCTATGTCTTCCTTTATCCTTGCGGCTACTTGCGGCACCGTTTCTATCTTGTTGTTGAAAATTCTCCTATTTCTCTCTTTCCAAATATTCCAAAAGGTGTAGATTACTACCCCGTTAAGCCGTCTACGCTCAGATCTTGGCACTTTTCTTGCCACCTCTTCCCACCATGACCTGATATGGGTGGGGTCTACCTAGGGTTGCTGTTGAAGTTGAGTGAAGTTTTCCCACGAGAGGATTTGATCCCAAACCACCTTAGCAAAAGGGCAACATAGGCATAGGTGGAGGCCAGTCTCTAAGGGACCGTTGTACAACACGTATTGTTGTTGGTGTGGCCACCCTCTCTTTTGTAGGTTTTGCGCTATTCAAATTTTATCTTGCACTAAGATCCAGGCGAAGATCTTGCATCTGTTCTCCACATGCGCTTTCCAAATCAATTCCGTACGGAAGGGGACGAGCGAGCCTTTGAATTGAATTCTATAAGCCGAGCGGGTGGAGTAATTCCCATCCTTGGTCCATCGCCAGATGATGGTGTCCTGGACGCCCTGTTGTAGGTGCACATCCTGTATTCGTATCCAAAGGGACACAAACTCCTCTATGTGGATAGCCGAGGTGATTTTTCTTCCTAGCTTGTGCATCCAACTATTGTTCCGGAGCTCTTGTTGCACCATTTGGTTTCTCCTTGAAACTAGGTGAAACAAGTTCAGGGCTAGGTACCTAGGAGCTTGTCCATCAAGTCAATTATGGTGCCAAAACTTTGTCTTTGCACCATCCCCCAAAGTTATAATGATTGAGGAGTTGAAGAGGAGACGATCATCATCAGAACATGGAAGTTCTGAGCCGCTCCAAGACTTGGAGTCATCCACCCATTCTTGCCAAAGCCATCGCAATGGGAGGGCTCTCCCAAATCTATCGAGGTCAGGAACGCCTAAACCACCAAGGTCTTTTGGTCTGGTAACTGTTTGCCAGTTAACTAGGCAGTGTCCTCCATTGGCATTCTCCTCCCCCTTCTACAAGAAAGATCTTCTGATTTTGTTGATCTTTTTCTTAGCCCATGCAGCCAGAGGAAACACTGTCAGGTGGTAGGTTGGCATGGAGGAGAGGACAGAGGTTACTAGAGTGAGGCGTCCCGCTCTATTTAGCCATCTTCCTTTCCATTTGGGTAACCTTTGTCCAATATGGTCTATGAGGGGTTGCACATGGACCTTTTGCAGTGATTTGATATGGAGTTGCAGCCCCAAATATTTGCATGGGAAGCCCCCTCTAGTACCGGTGAAAGGTGATAGGACTTGGTCTAGGTCGACGTTTGCACAACTAATTGGATGCACTGAGCTCTTTTGTAGATTAATATAGAGTCCCGAGAAGTTGCCAAAAGCCTGTAGGATGATTTTGACGGCTTCTACATCGTCTTTTGTCGAGCTGATGAAAATGGCCGCATCATCTGCATACATAGAGGTTCTCCATTTTGCCACCGTGATTGGTAAGGGGGTGAGTATCCCATGTTGGGTTGCTTGGTCAAGCAAACGTTAAAGCGGGTCCATAGCTAGGATGAATAGCATGGGTGAAAGCGGATCTCCCTACCAAACACCTCTAGCATGGCTAAAAGTGGCCCCCTGCCGCCCATTAAGCAAGGGTGTCGAGGTGGATGTACGTAGGAGGATAGAGATCCATTCATGCCATCGCTGTCCGAAGCCTAGAGCTTGCAAAATCTCAAGCAAGTACCCCTAATGTACCGTATCAAAAGCTTTGTGGATGTCTAGTTTCATGAACAAAGCCTGTATCTTCTGCTTGTGTAGCATTTGTACTGCGCCCTAGATGTAAAGAAAATTATCATGGATACTTCTCTTTTTTATAAATGCCCTCTGGCAGTTGGAGACGAGGGAGTTCAATCGAGGGGCAAGTCTGTTAGCTAACACTTTGGAGAAGATCTTTGCAATGCTATGGACGAGGCTGATGGGTCTAAAATCAGTAACTCTTGTTGCATCCGTTTTTTTGGGTAGAAGGATGATGCAAGCCAAGTTTAGCCATTCAAAACCCTCGGTGTTCAATGTGAATAGGCTGTTCATGGCTGCCATAACATCATCTTGAACTTTAATGATTTCCCAACAAGCTTTGAATAAGGCACCCGTGAAGCCATCCGGGCCTGGCGCTTTGTCGGAAGGCATGGAATATATAGTGTTTTTAACTCTTCCTGGGAGAAAGGCACCTCCAGATCAGAGAGATCATGTTGGTTGTAGCCAAGAGATTGTCAATTGACCGTCGAAGCTCTCGGAACCACGGCGCCAATGTGATTTTTAAAATAATCTCGTATCACCTTTTCTTTGTCTTGATGAGCCACCATGATCCCCCCATCCGTATATAGACAATGTATGTAATTCTTTCTTCTGCGTGCATTGGCTCTACTGTGGAAGAATTTAGTGTTAGCATCTCCACACCGGATGTATGTGAGCCTCGATCTCTGTCTGATTCTTGATTTTTCAATGGCTACGAGCCCAGTGCTACGGGCTTTGAGGCAGCGACTTAGGTGAAGCTCCATGCCAGTGAACAGCCTATGCTCTTGGGCTGCTTCTAATTGTAACAGTACTTCTTTCACTATGGCGAGCTATAGCCTCGTATCCCCTATCTTGTTTTTCTTCCAACGCTTGATTCCTTTTGCCCCACGCGCCATTTTGATATGCAAGCGTTTCATAGGAAGAGCAGAGGCGACCGACCTATTCCAAATGTTTTGGACAAGATCTTGGAAGCCTTCCATCTTAGTCTAGTAATTTTCGAAGCGGAAGGACATGCTCTGATGGTGGTCAAGCTCTCCCTAGAGTAGCAGCGGGGTATGGTCCGACATGAGCGATGGAAGGGAGTGTAAGAAACACGCGGGGAAGGACATCTCCCACTCGGGGGTACATAGTAGTCTATCAATTCTAGTGAGCGTCGGGTTCTCCTGTTGATTGCTCCAAGTGAAGCGGCGTCCATTTAGCTTGATTTCTTTGAGCCTCAAATGATCGATCGTCGCTCTAAATGCCCCCATGAGGCGCCGGTTTAGATTGGAGTTGTTCTTGTCTTCTGCCTGGTAGATGAGATTGAAATCTCCCAGGATGAGCCATCTATTGTGCTCCGGCGGCGGAATGTTCTTCAATTCTTGGAGGAATTGAAGTTTGACTGCCTCTCCTTGCGGGCCGTATACCACTGTAATTTGCCACCTTATTCCATCTGCCCTCATGTTGATCTACGCGGTTATAGCGTTCGAGGTAAGTACAATGTCGAAGATGTCGAAGAAGTCTTCATTCACAGCAAGGAAGACGCCTCCTCGAGCCTGTTCCACTGGTAGCACAATATAGGAGTTTATAGATTTCGCTCCGACTGTTCGGCGCACCACATTATGATCCATAACTTGCATCTTTGTTTCTTGTAGACATACGATGGTGCACCAGTGGTTCTCACTAACTCGCTCACCGAGTCTTGGCGGGCGCCATCATTCAAGCCCCAAACGTTCCAGTTAAGTAATTGACAATTCAGCTGTGCCATAAAGAAACGAAAGGGCCCCTATTTAAGATTAATATGTGGAGGGAGGCAAGCAGGAAGCCATCTAGGGCTATGGTACTGGCAATAAGAACAAAGATAATCACACAGAGACACATGGTCATGAAAGCAGCAAATTGGAGTCGCCGATACATCTGAAAGCCAGTGGCTGTCGGCGCAGTGATACAAAGCAAGAGTTTCTTGCTCACAGAGATGATGCTACCATGAACTACCAGATGAAGGGTCCTTGCAGTGTGGTGGGGAGGCAACTGTAGGCCTCTGGCTGTCGCCCCACCCAAGCACCATGACTGGACGGTCACAAAAGATGTGGAACTCCTAGAGCTCCTAGAGTGGCGATCGATTACTAACATTTGTACATTGATCTACCCATGTGCATTAGCAGCTATCTAAGCATGCGTAGTGGGCAGCGCTGCCACAGCGTCGAGGCCACACAATGCTGTCAGAGCCTTCACGACATCGTTGGTGAGTGGTCCCTTGAATAGGCTGAAGTAGCGCAGCAACGCCTCGTCGTGGCTGAGTCCTTCCACATCGAGGATGCCAAGCCTTTTCATAAGCACCTGCCTGGCCTTCGCCTGAGTATCACCCCTGGGCTAGTTCATGGCTACAATGCGCATGCTCCTGCGTGCTGGGACTAGGGGCCTCTTGCGTCGCTGTGGCGGGCTGGGCTAGCGCAATGGAACCTACAAGATGGGTTGAGGCAGAGGTTGTGAGATTCCCTCTAGAAATTCTGACACCGCCGCTGCAGTGACAGGCGTGCTTTAGCCAGCGTCTTGTACCTCTAGAGTGTCACTGGTCTGCTCCGGTTGTTGCTGATGGAGGCCATTTGCCATGCGTTGATGGCGCGATCAGTTGCTAGCCGATCCACGGGCGCTGTGTCTAGAGTAGACGATCCTAGGGTGGAACCACACCACCTGGGCACCTCCTGCCAGTTGTGCCTGCTTCCGGTGTGTGGGGGGGACACATGGCCGCTTGGAGTAGACTCGTCTCGTGCAGAAGCGACATTCTGCAGCGAGGTGTGAGCGCTGCTGTGCCGCGATGTCGTGGTCGCTGATAGGGGGAACCTGCAGTTCATTCAGGCAAGATAGAGATACAGTGGCCATCAGCGGCTCCAAAGAAGAGTTGCTCGATGGTGCGGCCTTGCTTAGCGCTGCAGCATTAGGTGGGACGTTCGGCTTCTAGGTTGGAGAAGCTGAGAGCAAAGGAATGAAAGCCTGATCATTGAATTGACTCTGGTTAGCACGCACCTTGGGAGGACTTGGTGATGGGTGATGGTTGTCGCCGTTGCCACCGCTGAAGTCAGGCGACTTGCAGCGCAGGTGTGGTGACGGGGACTTTGAGCGCGCCGTTGTGGTCCTCAGCTCCGAACACTCATGTCTGTGCGGCCTCCGGTGTGGCGTCCGTTCCCTGCTCCGACCCCTGGTTTGGCGATGGACATCCACCGGGCGGTCGGGGTCAGCGGGCTTGGCGAGCTGCTACCAAGCCCTCGTGTTTCCACCTGCAGCGTTGCTTGGGGTAGATAGGCGGGCGCCATGGCCAGCAGCGACGTCGTCCAGTGGGCATCGACGGCCTCCGTGTTCGGGGCTCCGGTGTCGATGGCCACCGTGCCTCGACTCCGAACGCTCCCGTTCGTGGTCCTTGGGCACCTGCGAAAGGCTGCGGGTGAGACACGAGTACCAGTTGTCGCCCTGGCATTCACGGTGTCCACGACGGTCATCGTCGTCGTCACGATGGCTGCCGTGGATGTCAGCAGGCGGAGGGTCGTGGCGTTCACGCGGCGTGCTTTCTCCATCAACGACCCCGTAGTCCCACATGTATACACGGGGAGCAGCAGCACGTCCATCTCTGCCCGGCGGGTCCTCCACCAGGTCAAGGTGCACCAGCACCCTAAAGGTGAGTCCCTGGCGGCCGCGAGCAGGTTGCGAACTGTGAAACTCTGCCTTCTTGCACGACAAGGTCAACCAGGTTACCTTTGGAATGTCGGATGGGTTGTGTGTCTAGGCCCAGACACAGTGCCCTGGTGTCGGCACGGTCCAGTAAAGACTTCTCGATGTAGTCAAGATCGCAAGCTCTGGCGATTGCCCTCTTGGCGATGCTCTCGTTCCACGCGTGAAGGGGGATGCCCTCCAGGCACAGGCGAACGCGGTACTTGAGGTTGCAGATGTCGCCGTGCGTGACCAGCTGCCATGGCCTTGTGTGGATGTCGAGGTTGCGATAGGGGAAGGTCCCCTGTGCCACAACCTCGTCGTGGTGGTGCCGGTGCTTGAAGTCGATGAAGAAGTCTTCAGGGGCGTGCCTGACGACGGTGACATCCTCTGGACGAACCGGAAAATGGCGGCAGATGGCCCTCTTGATGACCTCTGGCTCCACCACCGGCCGGTCCCCCCCCAGCCAGGCCACCATGCCATGCATGGAGAGGCGACCGAGCTCTTGGTCCATGTTGTTGACGGAGAAGGCCATGGCACAGTTGTCCAGAGGACGGACAGAGGGGTCCCTGGGCCTGGCCATCGCACGCGTTCCCAGAGGTTGGAAGTTGCTATCGTCGAGTGGTGGAGGAGTAGTCTTGGGCGGGGGAGCTTGCTGCCGGGAGGATGAAGGTCTGCCTTTGCACACACTGCTTTTATGCCCCCAGCGGCCACAAGAGAAGCACCGCACCGGGTCCCTGCAGTCCGCTGCAGCGTGGCCAGGGGAGAGACATCAGAAACATTTACCTCTCATGCGCCGCTGCAGTTCATCGCTATGGTGGGAGCGCGCCGATTTGACCTGGGTGGTTGAGGGAGTTGAATACGCCATGCTTTTGAACTCAGGGAGACGCCACCAGCGTCTCGGGCGCACCATTGACCATCCGCCTTCATCGGCCTGCTGCCACGCCCCGGTGACAGCCCTGAGCCACCCCCCTCGGGAAGGGAAATCCCCATCAAAGCAGGGCGTTGCAGCCTGGAGGGGGGAGTTGAATGCTCGGCGGACTGAGCGCCAACGGCGTGTCTCACTGCAGCGGATCTGAGGCAAGATTTTGTTGGCGTAGCGGCGTTGGAGTAGTAACATCTCACAGGGTGGTTGCAGAGGGGGGAGGCGAACTTGACGCGCTTGCCCGACGTGCTTCTTGTCTTGTCCGACCCACCGGCAGCAGCAGCGGGAGTAGCAGCGGATGCGCCGAGGCGGAGCTCCGGTCCCACGGAGATGGGGACTGGGGATGCGCCGTGAGCAGCAGCGGGCGCAGCAGCGGGCGCGCCGAGCCGGAAACTCGCCCCCACGACGACCGATTCGGGGACTGGGCGGCGAGGAGGCGACGCACGGGGTGTGAAGCGGCGGGAGACAGACTCGATCTGTGGCTGTGGGCCACCGCAAGCTCTGCGAGTGGGATGAGGAGGACTACCGTGGGGTGGGGAGTGCGCTGTAGCACACGACAACAGGGGGCCGCGGCCGGCGGCGGTGGATCTGGGCTGGGGGCGGAGGTGGGGGCGGAGCAGGAGCGGGGGAGCGTAACGGTTCCATCTCTCTTCCCCTTTCCAGATTCCATTAGGGTGGACTTTTGAATATCTACATCAATGTCATCACTCTAGAAGGGAGATCATCATACTGAAGTTAGATTTTGAAAAAGCCTTTCGATATGGTTGAACACTCGGTCATCCTTACAATGCTAGCTGCAAAGGGCTTTACACAGAAATGGATCTCATGGGTTGCTGACATTCTCTCCACAGCCACTTCCTCGGTTTTGCTCAATGGAGTTGCAGGGAAGGACTTCAAATGTAAGAGAGGGGTTAGGCAAGGTGACCCTCTCTCTCCTCTTTTATTTGCAGTGGCAGCTGATCTTTTGCAAAGTGTGATTAATGATGCATATGCACAAGGAGCTCTTTCTGCTCCTTTCCCTCAAAACAGTGACATGGCTTTCCCAGTAATCCAGTACGCAGATGACACAATTATTGTAATGCCTGGGGATGAACAGCAGCTAGCAACTCTCAAAGGATTATTACAGAATTTCACTCTATCAACTGGCCTGAGAGTAAATTATCACAAATCATGTTTAGTACCAATCAATATGGAAAGTGGAAAAGCCACTGACTTGGCCTGTATATTTGGATGTACAGTTGGCAGCTTTCCATTTACCTACCTTGGGCTTCCTTTGGGACTCACCAAGCCACAGGTCAAGGACTATGCACCTCTGATTTGTAGAGTGGAGAGGAGGCTCTCTGCAAGTGCACAATTCCTGTCTTATGCTGGTAGGCTGCAGCTAGTAAACTCAGTTCTTTCCTCTTTGCCAACATACTATACTAGTCCATCACGCGCGCCCTCGCGCACGCCGCGCGCTGGCCAATACCTGGTTAAGGAGCAGGTAAAAAATATGTTTAATATCTGTATGGAAACAATATTATGAGTTTAATGTAGATATCTGTTGTACAAAAGCTGAACGATTGGAGGTCTTTTTATATTTAATACGGTAAGACAACAATAACGAATAATTATGGGTTCTATAGGGAAATAGAGTAAAAGAATACGTAGTTCTGTGACCGAATCCTGTAGACACATATCAACAATCTTTTCTTACTATATGATGCCTTACCTATTCATGAGGTTGCTGCATCTTTTAGCGTTCCATATAAATAAGTTTAAAACTTTCCTAATCTCTTCTTTCCTAGGACTATCTGACATATCAATAATAATCTTAAAAAATGTAAAAAAAATGCAGCAATTGGAGCCAAGAATTTAAGCTTATTGGCATCTTAGTGTCAAAGACTATGTAAAGCAAAAGAAGAGGAAACATATTTTATATCATACCATTTATGACAATATCCCTACGTATGAGTATTGTGATATAATGTTGAAAGGACTACTGTTCTGAACAATAAAATCGGTTATGTGCAACAAAGAATTTTAATGGCTTATCAACACACACTATAGTTCACAAGAAATGGTGGCAGGTATGAACTGCGCTGTGTGACTTCAGACGCAAAGTAGATAGTAGAAGCTGAAGATTTATGGCTAAAAGGTTGAATTTCAAATCGTTTGATCATCAAGTATCCAGCATGAACACCAACCGCTTAAAAGGGTGATGAAGGTGTGTAACAACCCGCATCTTGTTTACCAGAAGAGAAATAGGAGGAAGGTGGAGCTATTAATTGCCATAGACAGGTTATCAGAGCTAGAGCTCAAACTCATGCATAGCTCAGTCACTGGAATTAAAAGAGCATTTCCCATGAACCTGCGGCAAAATGCAGAACAGTGAGGCCACACTGAAACTATTTTCCCATCAGAAATAGTAGTTTAAATCAATATAAGAAAGTGTGGGATAACCTTGTATTAAAACAAATGATGGAATGAGATATTGAGAAACAGCCGTCAGATGGTGCGTGAATGAAGAGAGCTGTTGAATTAGCAATATAACAATGGGGCTTCAAAGGTAATAAGCTGTGTAGCCCCACATTCAGTTAATGTAATATAGCATGGGACATGAATTACCAACTCCAGAGCTATGGTTGGCAAGTACATGTAAACGGTAAATAATTGGCAAATAATTTCTGATTGATATAGTATGGGCTCTCGTTGAAAATGCTGCAGTGAACAAGGAAATCTGAGAATTGCATTATAGATGTGTGGGCAGCATGGAAGGCAAAATAAAAGGCCAGTGTATATAAGTGGAGCTCTAAATGGTTTCAGACATTTTGGTATTCAAAGCTGAATTACTTTACAGTGACGCACCAGTGACATGACTGCATTAGCAGAAATAATGAATTGAATTTAGTTTGTAGGTAGGCTACTTTGCGGAAAGTAACCGGGAACAAATCATCAGTGAAGAAGAACAAATCATAAGTCTAAAATATTGGAGCCTGATATATTCTGTGGCTATGAAGAATATAGGAGCCTAATACATTCTACAATTTGGTACTGAAGCATAACCAGAAAAACCTAGAATTTTGCTCTGTGGACAAATACATTTTTGCTATGGGTTTGGCAGTACAATTTCGCAGAAGCAAAAGTTACAATTACAAATGCTAACTTGCCAGTGAATTTAGATGTTTGCGGTGGAAAATAATAGCAGCGGCGTAGTTGCTTTTCGTAGAACAAATTTAAGTACCCTATTACTAACCTGGAGCAGCTGAATCATGACAGGGAAAGTCTGTTTTATGAACGTTTTTTTTAAACCATGAGGTAGTTACTTCCTGATTTAGTAGGCTTACCTGCTTAGGCAGTCAAGCCGAAGCCTCCTGATGGAAGGCTTGGTCCTAAGCACTGGCATACTTCTTCATTTGAAATATAAATATAAGGTAGCAGAGAAAACAAAGGCAACTGTTTTTATTCATAGAGCTGCTTTGATTATTATTACTTCTGCAAATACGCTTGTGTAATTAGTATGCACTCAAATGTTCTATCCTTGGTAATGCAATATCCTGATATCTGTATTACCGAAAATATGTAGTCCTATTTTGGCATTGACACTATTCTAGCAAGCACTGCTGGGGGCCAACCGTGTATGAACAAACCAAACTATTAAGTTTCATCGGGCTTTGTTCTATTCTCAGAATCAAACACACATGATATGAAGGTCATTATTTTGTAAGCTAAGAAATAATTGTTGCAATAGAAAGATATGTAACCTCTGAAACATCACTGATCAATGGAAGGTGAAGGAAAAGAAACAGGTCATATTTATACCCCATAAATAGATAGTAAGAAACAAGGAAAAAATGGATGAACATACCTTGGTCCTGTGGCTAGCCAGATGTCAATTGCATCTATGGCAAAAACAACTTACATGGGAAAAAATCAACTTAAATGAGAGGAGCAACCTAATGTACCTTTAAGAAGAGGGTGAGGAGATTAATCCAAAGAAGTACCTAAAAGTAGCAGGTATTGACTGGGTTATCAAAAGGAAAAAATAGTGGAGCGATTAATCCTGCTCAATTGATGAAGCCCAAGCAACATAGCTGTAAAAAATCAGTAAGATGAAATGAGATTGGAAAAACATCAGAATGCAGAGACCCGATCAGGAAGAGGCTTGCTTACATTGAGTTGGACTACTGCTGCTTAAGCCTATAAAGGGGATCGGTAAAAACAAGGGCTGCATGCAGTAGATTTCTCAGAATCAGCATACAGCTAAAAACACAGGGAACCCGAGCTCCAGGATGCACCCCCAATTTCATTTCCCTAAAGCTGAAAAAAAAATTTAATGTCACCTCAGCTTTCCCATCTGAAACAATGTAACAAAATAAGGCACTCCCTTGGAACAAAAAGGTATGTCTATTTTACATGAGGCGCCTGCGCCGGGACTGCCGCGGCCGAGGGCCGCCGCGCCAGGGAGGCAGCGCAAGCTGCAGCGCCGTCCAATCACCTGTGCAAAGGGGAGATGGATGGACAGAGGACTTGGGGAGGAGCGATGAGACGAACTAGGAGGAGGAAGAGAGGGTGAGGTACCAGGAGGTATGGGCGAGGAGCTGAGCCACTGGCGAAACCCTAGGTTGGCGTCACCGTCGCGGCGCTGGCTGGCCGCCTAGGCCAACATGGCGATCCGGGGGCGGAGAGGCGGACACGGCATCCGCCAGTGGCAACCTCGCCGGAGGGGCAGCCTGGGCGAGGGCGGGGGCGGGGGCGGATGTGTCGGTCGGCGGGTTGGGGACGGTGCGGGTGAGGAGAAGCGTCGGGAGGCCGCCCGCTGCCTTATCGGGAGGGAAGAGGAGAGAGAGGAAGGGGAGGGAGAAACGGAGGGAGAGGCAGGCGAGGGAGGGAGGGAGGAGGAGGAGGAGGAGGGCGAGCGCCGCCGCGGCGGGCGGCACGCGCCTGGCGCCGTCGGCGCTGTCCGCGTCGGGAGGAAGAGCGCGAGCGAGCGAAGAAAGAGAGAGCGGAGGGGGCGAGAAGAACGATCGGGAAACAGAGGTGGGAGGCGCTGTAGCGGTCGGTGGAGTCGTTTTTGAGCGTCCATCGCAGAATCGGAGGGCTGGAACTATTTCGGGTGACGTGGATGGCGTGGGCGGCGGCCAAAGTCCCCCGGTTTGATAATAAGAGATGTGCTCACTGAAGATCCCTGTGGCAGTGGTGGAAGCCATTGATAAGTATAGAAAAGACTGCCTTTGGAGAGGCAGTGATTTCAGGAGGAAAGGATATAACTTGGCTGCATGGAAATTAGTTATGAAACCCAAGGAGAAAGATGGACTGGGAGTAGTCAATTTGCAGCTGCAGAATGATGCTTTGTTACTAAAACAATTGGATAAATTCTATCAGAAAAGAGAGATTGAGTGGGTCAAGCTTATCTGGAACAGATACTATCCTGAAGGTGTACCACACCTAAGAAGGGAAAAAGGATCCTTTTGGTGGAAGGATATCCTCAGACTTAGCCAGCAATTCAGAGGCATTGCCAAGTGTGAGCCATATGTCGGGGACACAATCAGTTTCTGGGATGATATCATTCTTGACACAGTCTTTTCAAGGAAATATCCTAATCTTCACTCTTTTGCTAAGGAGCCAATAATCTCTCTGAAAAGTGTTAGAGAAAGGGGCAATTTAGTGGATCTCTTCAGGATCCCTATGACAAGGCAGGCATACAATGAGATGATGCAACTAGAAGGAAATTTGCTTGAACTAAGCAATGATGATAATGGAGAGAAGGATGTTTGGACTTTCATCTGGGGTCATAAAAACTATTCTGCCAGTAAATTCTATCAGCATCATTTTAAGTCCATTCAACCTCCAATTACCATGCTTTGGATCTGGAAATCCAAGTGTGTCCCAAGAATAAATTTTTTTGCATGGCTCCTCCTGAATGACAGATTGTATATGGAAGAAACACTGGAACATCTCTTCTTTGATTGTCCATGTGCTGCTGCTCGGTGGTTCATTCTTGGCATAGTATGGAATGATGAAGTTCAGGTACATCACAAGATCATACTGGCCAAGAATGCTTTTCCTTTCCCTTTTTTCATGGAGGTATTCATGGTGGCTTCTTGGTGCATATGGAATGAAAAGAATGCAGCTATTTTCAATGGAAAGGTGCCTAGTGTACTTTCTTGGAAAAGCAGTTTCAAACAAGAGATCGAACTCCATCTGTACAGGATTAAGCCCAATCTTCACTCTGCTATCCGGTTGTGGTTGGACAGTTTGTAATTTTCTTTCTTTCAGACTTTTTTCCTCTTTTTTCCCCCCTTTTGTTGGCTGGTTAACTTTTGGTTAGCCTTGTAACCTTCTTTTGGATCCTTCGGATCTTTCTCTCTTTTAATATATATTGCCGCCAGGGGGCTCTTTGCCCCACGGTTTCAGTTCACAAAAAAAAGGCTACAAATATCAGCTAGAAAATGAGAATTGAACATATAGTAACAACAATGGAGATATGGATAACATGTTATTGAATTCTAGTGTAGCTAGTTACAGTATGGTTTTCCAACGTTGTGAAAAGAAGTATACAGTTGAACACACACACATATAATGTTACGTAAAACAAGTAGTGCATATAAATTAGCAATTATTGTTATTTTTTATAATTATATTTTAGATATTTTGAGTGGGTTAATTTCACTGCGACTGTATTGTTAAATGTTTATGCTTTGCAACCTCGAGTTCATTTGAGTCAATATTTTATTTGTCAGGTCTATTTCATAACTAACAAAACATTGAGCTCTAGGAAAAATCTAGATAGATAGCAACAAAATAGATGATTAACCAACAGTTTGCTATTCCTGATTGACATTCAATAACTTCGAGACTACAGAGTCACCATGCGGTTCACGTTCTTTTACATGTCACCTCATGATCAAGATAAGCTAATGAGGTTATATTTTACTAGATCTCCTAGTAATACATCTTGGCCTCATGATCATAAGTATCTTCTCATTAAGTTTTTCCCAAATTAGTACCATATATGTATATAATTAAAAATAAAAGGGTGATACCTTCATTTCCTCCACAAAGGAAGGGAATCCGCCAATTGCCATCAAGGTTAGAAGGCCACCGGTGAACATTAGCATTGATGATCTAGACTGAAACAATAGAATCAATAACATTAACAACTAGCCTACTTCATATCTTTGACTACAAACACAAGATTTAATCAACTTACACGAATAGAATCATATCCATAGCCAAAATTGTAATATATGGAACCAAGGCATAGACTTATGGAAATATATATGCCAAGTCTCAACCAGTAGTATCCAACATCTCTGTACATGTTTACAAATGATCTTTTGGTGAGTACAAACACCTTGGTCAGGAAAATGGCTTGGTTTCTTCTGATCATCAATCCACCCTATAGGTTAGCAAACCAAAATAATATCTTATATGTCATCTCCATGGAAGATTACACAATAGTCAGAAAACGTGAGTATATATACTAACCATTTCATTTATGTCATGCATTTCCTTTTTGGCATTTTCTAATATATTGGAGGATTTATAGGCATTCATCAAAATTGTTATTGCTTCGTCTGCTGCAGATGGCTTGAATACTGCTCTTCTTCATTTTCCTGTATGTTATTACTGTGTTAAAGGATACTTCCATGAAATGAAATAATCTCTCTGTAATCTACGACAATAGCTATAGTAAGAACCTACATTGACAAGTATTTGAATCTAATCCAAATATGTCTTTCCATGTTTGCTTTGATTAATTATTGGAGAATAAGGGCATGATCAGATAAATCTTATATACCGATTCAAAATCTCTGTTGATTGTCCTCAAGAAATGATCGAGGGATTTCTCATTGGTGGGCAAGGGTAGCCGTTTGATGTGAAGAACTGCAAATATAATGTATTGTAATTTGTAAATGAAAGTTGTTAGAAAGCTATAAATAAACATTTTTGTCTCTCATAGTTAAAAGAAAGTAAAGAAAGATGACAACAATTACCTCAGCGGCATTGGTTGCCGGGCCAAAGTAGATGGTCTGTCCGGAGGCGAGTAAGCAGAGGCCATGGAAGAGCTCGAACACCTCGCTACATGGCTGGTGCACGACGGCAATGATGGTCATGCCCTCCCTGACGGCGAGGTTGGCGATGCGGTTCATCACGTGGAACGAGGCGGCGCTGTCGAGCCCGCTACTGGGCTCGTCGAGGAATAGCAGCCGCGGCCGCGTGAGGATCTCCAGGCAGATGCTCAGCCGCTTCCGCTGCCCGCCGCTGATGCCCTTGGTTTCGCGTCCGCCTATGCGTGTGTCCAGTGCGCTGGTGAGCCCCATCTCCTGGATAGTCTCGTCGGCGAGGGCGAGCTTCTTGGCAAGTGGCATGGGTGTCCGGCAGTTGGATTTGAGATGAGTAGTAGATAGCCTCACGCACCCTGAGCGTGGCCATCAGCACATTCTCTTGCGTCACGTACGCCTGAATTGAATCATTCATTTGGTATTACTCGACCTATTTTTTTTTTTTACGAAACAGGTTGGGTTAAAGCTCCTACTGGTAATTTTACTGAAACAAGAGTAAAAGACTACAAACTTAAACTCATGACATGACATGAAACAAAAAAGCACTACTACAGAAAATGTTTGTAGCAATGGGACATCTTTTTTTTTTAGAGGCGGCTAGTGATGAAGCCGCTCCTACAGTGAACGTGCTCGGGACCCATAAGACCAGCCGCCCTTACAAATGGTACAGTAAGGGTGGTTTTTAATACGAGCCGCCCCTACAAATAGGTCGATTTGTAGGGGCAACTTACTCAACAGCCGCTCCCACTGTTGTGATTTTTAGGGGCGGCTCAATCACCAGCCGCCCCTATAAATGCTCAACGTATAAAAGGCTGCAACCCTCTTCTTCCTCCTCAGGTCACTCACTCTTACTCGAGAAAAAAGGCTTGTGAGGCCTTGGACACCTCCCAAAAATTACTCTACTAAGGGGAGGTTTTGGTATCAAATCTTTTGATTGAGAGATTGTTGAAGGTAAGGAAATGCTATTCCAAACTTTTTTTTAAGTTTTAATGGTTGGTTAGTGAGTAATTAGAGTTTTGTTTTTCTCTCTCTTCTATGGTGCTTGAGCTACTTATGAAACAAATTAGACCCAAGTTTTGAATGTACTAGGGTAAATTAGGTAGGAGAATAAGATCATACCCTTATTTGGTCGATGTTTCTTAATTTTAGTGAACAATTAGTTAGTTTGATGAATGTTTCATGTGCATTTAGATCTAGATTTAGGGTTTGGTTTTTTTATTAATTTTATTTTTATAAATTTATGTTTGATGAAATTATACTAGGGTTTGCATGAAAGATATTGGGTAAAATATTAATTGTTGCTAATTGTTGTCTTTGAAATTATTTATTGTAATCAACAAATATGTATTTTTAATTATTTATAGATAAATAGGCCATTAATTAATTATCTCTACCATGGTGTGTTTGATATGCTTCATGTAATTATATTTGATTTATATTTATATATATCTGAAGTATATACAATTATTCTCAAGTAATTATTAATTTGATTCATTTTTATATATATCTGAATAAGTAGTCCTTTAATGTATTTTCTTTGGTTGTTGTTGTAAAAGATGGAGTACATGAACTCTTGGATGTATGGTTCGTTAAGATTTAATGCAAGTTTTCATGAAGAGGTAGGTAAATTTATTAAAGCCGCAGAGAAGTATGCAACGACATTGATAGAGAATAAGGATATAATTATTTGTCCATATAAAGATTGCAAGAACCGTATGGCATGGACATGTGTGACTATCATTAGATCACATTTGATTATGCGAGGATTTATTTAAGACTACACAGTGTGGATTCATAATGGCGAAACGGTTGTTGTTAACGACGATGATGAGGAATACGACGATAAAACCCTAGAATCCCTGTCTCAATATTCAGTAGAGCTTGATGCACGAATGGATCCCGAGTTTGGCAATGAACAAGGTGGTGATGCTGGTGGTTGGGATGGTAACGACGAAGGTGGTGCCAATAATGATGGCGGAGCACGTGTCGGGGATGAAGATAATTTTGATGATTTGGAGAACATGATTCGGGCCCTTGGACAAGAGATTTTACTAAAGAGCCCAAAAGGTCTAGAAAATTTGGAAAGGGTGAAAAAAGCATCGAAGAAAATTGTGTATGGTGTTGGCAAGGGTTGTCTGACACACTGGACAGTGCTACATTTTGTGCTTGAGCTACTCATCCTGAAGGCTAAGTACGTCTGGTCAGACTGTAGTTTCAATGATCTATTACGTCTCCTGTCATGGTTGCTGCCCAAGCCAAACTCAGCTCTCACCAACACATACCAAGCGAAGAAGGTTATAAGTCCATTGACAATGGGGGTTAAAAAAATCTATGCATGCCCCAACCATTGTATCCTTTTCAATTCGTGGCGACATGTTCAAGTCACTGGATAAATGTCCCAGGTGTGGGGCTAGTCAGTACAAGAACAACGACCTTTACGACAGGGATGAAGCCTCCACGGGGAACAAGAGGAAGAAGGGTGGGAAAAAGGTGGTACAAGATTCTCAACCCCCAGAGGATACTCCATTAGACAACGATGCAAAGCAGAGAATAATTCCTGCCTTGGTAATGTGGTACCTGCCAGTGGTCGACTACTTGAGGCATATGTTCCTAAACCCTAAGGAAGCCAAACTCATGACATGGTGGGATGATGAGCGCAAGGTGGTTGATGATGTGATTGCACACCCGGCCGATGGTACTCAGTGGCAACGCTTCGATGATAAGCACAAAGATTTCAGTGTTGACCCAAGGAATGTATGGTTTTGCTTGAGCACCGATGGAATAAATCCCTTCAATGAGAGGACCAACGACCACAGCACATGGCCAGTGATCTTGACCATGTACAACATCCCAACGTGGCTATGTCAGAAGAGAAAGTACCTTCTCCTCACTATTCTCATTTCGGGTCCAAAATAAGCAGGCATTGATATAGATGTGTTCCTCGAGCCTTTTATGCAAAAAATGGAGAGGCTATGGAGGCATGGGGAGCCGATGTATGATGTGTTCCAAAAGGAGGACTTCATCTGTGGAGTTATGATCTTTGTTACTACCAATGATTATCTCGCACTATTTGCTTTGTCTGGACAGATCAAAGGGAAGATGGGATGCTTAGTCTACTAGGATGGTACTACATGGGTGTATCTGGATGCATCCAAGAAGATAATTTACCTAAGGTACCAACGCTTCTTAAAGAAAAATCACAAGTACTGCAACAAGATATACTTCAGATATTATGACAACAAGCCGAAGAATGAACCCCCTCTAGAGACACGTAAAAATGGGCAACATGTGTTTGAAATTGTGAAAAACATACGTGTCGTCCTCGAAAAGAAGAATCTAGATGGGACAAAGAAAGATAGAAGCACACCTCCTGTCACCGTCGTACCTGTCAAGAAACAGTCGATTTTCTTTTTGTATCTACCTTATTGGCCGAACTTGGAGGTCCCTCATGCCATTGATGCTATGCACGTGAAGAAGAATGTTTTTGAGAGTCTCATTGCTATCTTGGTGGACACAGGCAAGACAAAAAATGGTCTGAAATCACAAAAAGACATGGTGCAGCTAAATGTGAAGGCAGAGCTTCACCAGGGTAATGAAAAATACACTCTGTCCGCGGCTAGCTTCAACCTAACCCTAGAAGAGAGGAGGGCGATATGCACTTTCCTTAGGGGGATCAAAGTTCCGACTAGGTTTTCATCGAACATGAAGAGGCTAGTGTCGATGAAGGACCTGTCAATAAAAAACTTCAAGGCTCATGATTGTCATGTGATGCCGACAGTGTTCCTACCCATTGCAATCAGGGCTATAAAGCCAGAGTTCTTAAAAATGGCCATCACCCGCATGTGCTACTTCTTTACGAAGATCTCATAAAAGACGATTGGCAAGAAAGAGCTGAGTGACCTA
Source organism: Miscanthus floridulus (assembly GCF_019320115.1). Lineage (NCBI taxonomy): Eukaryota > Viridiplantae > Streptophyta > Magnoliopsida > Poales > Poaceae > Miscanthus > Miscanthus floridulus. The sequence goes on from NC_089597.1 coordinate 44,733,488, forward strand.
CATGATTTCATGGTGGAGACCCAAAACCAACTAGAGATGTGTTTACCTCCTGCTTTTTTTGATATAATGCCACATCTCATGATTCACATGGTTCATCAGATAGAGGCCCTGGGTCCTTGCTACTTGCATGAAATGTGGTCCTACGAGCGGTTCATGTCGGTTCTAAGCTGATACGTGCATAATGGAGCATACCTAGAGGGCTCCATGATAGAGGGTTATAGTACTAAAGAAGTCATCAAGTGCTGTCAAGAGTACCTAAAAGTATAGAGAGGAATTGGTAAACCTAATTCTCGTCACAAGGGTAGGCTGGCTGGGAAGGGCACCAATGGGAGAAAAGTGTCCATCGACAATGATTACAAAGAAGTGAGTCAGGCGCATCATAGTGTCTTGTAGAGTACAGAACTGATGTAACCATACATTGATGAATGCTTAGCTATCATTAATGAGGAGAGAAATGGTCGTATAGATGAGTGGGTTATGAAACAGCACAAGCAACGATTAACTATATGGTTGAAGGACCAAAACATACCGATTGGAGAAACCACAGATGATATTACCATCAGTAGGTTGGCGATGGGGCCATTGAGACAAGTGACGTCTTGAAAAGCTTACGAGGTCAATGGGTACACATACTATACCCACACAAAGAATAGTACATGTGTGAACCAAAACAACTACGTTCGAATAGAAGCTCTCGACAGAGTGGGGTGAAAGATCCAATTCTTTGGCATCATTGAAGATATATGGGAACTTGACTATGGAATGAATATAACGGTGGCCCTGTTTCGATGCCGCTGGATCAAATAACACTAAGTGAACGAGATCAGGTTGATAGTCGTGGACCTCGAGAATCTAGGCTTCACGTGTCGCACAAGTTTTCTATTTACCCGACCCACAAAGTAACCTCCTCCCAAAGAAGAAGACAAAGCACGTGGTTGCCTTCGGGAAACAGCACATTATCAGAGTTGATGGCATGGACGATGTTGATGAGTACAATAACTACGCTAAAATGTAGCTATTCATAGACTTTCCTAAGAAGATCAGTGCTGTGGAAAAGAACCTGCCCAAAGACATTGCCATGGGAACAAAAAGGTGTCAAGGGGAAAGTTGTTACGGGCTAGCTAGTTGTTCAACATGGAGTATTTGTGTAAGTGTGTGTGTATCGATGAGACTTCATTTATGTATGTGTGTGAGACTATATTCACTACTATAGATTGACTTATCACTATCGCCACTTTCACTACCATAGCAATAAAAGCGTCGGTGTGATACTTCCACCGTCGGTTGGACCGATAGGGAGGCCTCCTGAGGAATGAAACCGGCAGTTGAAATCCATTAATGCGGCAGTGGTAGAGGGGTTGAATTCCACCATCGTTTGGAATGCCGAGCCAACTGGGATAGGCGTTATGGTCACCGGCCCTACACGACCATTTGGTGTACCGGCGGTAGTAAATTCAGCGTGAGTTATTTCCCCATTTCCCAACTACCCACAACACATTTGCATCACTATTACTACTGTCCTATGAAGTATGCCTCGTCTTCCTTAATGCTTGTATTAACTACTCCTCTCGGCTTCTCCATCTTCAAGGTTGGCTATTTAAGCTAGGTCTAGATGCGCTTCTTGGTAATCTACACACTCCTTCCTCCTTAGATACATATAAATACAGACAAAGCTCTTGAGCCAACCATCTATATTTTCTTCATTGCTGTGGCACTCCTTCTCCATCTCCTCCTGTGGCAGCGGCAGCATTGGGAGAAGGCCTTCAAGATTGGGTACTACCAGTATCAAGGCGCAGCGGGGGCTGCTCGATCTAGGTGCTAGTGGAAGTTTTGCGATTAAGGGGGTTCACTTAGAGACCGGCTGTAAGGATCTTTGTAGCCTTCTCTCAACCCACCCATATAGTAGTTAGCTCTTCACTGTTTAGTGACGACTACCAAGGATTAGCAATTGAAGTCTGCAACTGATGCTCTAAATGGGTTTAAAGTGACTCGATCATCACCTCTTCTTCAATACTCATGTAAGAAAAATAAGCGCTCCAGGGTTGTTGATGGTGCAGAAGCTGATTCTAGTTCCAGAAATTCAAGTTCTATACAAACAGAAGCAGAATGCCCTCCAAAGAAGTTACATGCTTCCAAAGCGCAAGTTGAGGTAAATATGAAACTGTTGTTTGTAATTCATTATATATTTTAGATTGTGTTTTTATTTTTGGTATGTTTCATAATTTCATATACTTTAGTTGTTATTTATGGTCACTACGATAGACATCATTTTTGCTGCCCAGGTTTCACCACTAGCTTATTTATAACTATGTCTCTCTTTGTAAATGTTTGCAGCTGCGATCAATCAAAATGAAAAGGAGGACCCCCTCGAATGGACAAGAAACTCAAAGGAAAGGCCATAGTGGTTAAAAAGTGCAAGAAGTCCCAATAGTTAAGGACAACAAGAACGACACTAAGAGTAGCACAAGCGGCCAAACATCGGGAGCGCGAGGGAGATAGAGGCATTGAGTTTTTTTGATTTGCTGGCAATGGTAGAGAATGAGCAGCAGCCCGTAGTGACTCAAACCGATGGCATACGACGCTCTAGTCGTCGTCGGGCTATTCATATGGAAGTCATTGGTCCTGAAGGAACTTCCTCGGTTCAGGAGACAGAGAGGCAAAGGCCTAAAGAGTTCCTTGCATCACTTTATTATTGTGTAATGTTCGCCTTTTCAGTTGTAGCGTTTTCTTGTCCTCATTAATTTAATTGTGTTTATTAGTGGAGATGACTGAACTTGTATTAATAAATTAGAAACATGTACATGTGCGCAATTAGATCAGTGGTACTTGGATGCCCTCCGGTTGGCGCTCCACCGTATCCGCCATGTTGGCGACCATACTTCTATATTTCTTATATTGATATTAATTGTGTTTATTAGTGGAGATGACTTAACTTGTATTAAGAAATTGGAAACATGTGCAAGGGAATCTGAACCGCATCATATGAGAAGGAAGGTAACTGTAACGAGTTTAGAAAGGAATAATCGTACTTGGCGTATCATTGTGTTAAGGAGAATGAAGAGTTTGTCATACAAAAAAAAGAGTTTATCATACAAATCCCCGTCATCCAGATATATACATATCAACATTGATCTGCACAGAATCTACCACATTGATCTGAAGAACCTATCACAATCATAGCGGATCCTACACTCCTCGCTGTAGAACATAGCCCACTCCTCCCAACCTTCCCATCCTGCGTGGATGATGCAGCCTCTGCCTCCACACTGATGTCCATCCTGGCGACGCACCGGCATGGCCAAAGGAGGCAGAGGACTAGACTGACCCAACGCCGGCCACCCAGCAAAGTCCTCCAACACGAACATGGCCTGTAGGAGGCGCCGTGTACATATCTTGTTCTTCCACATCACATTCACTGCTGGACCCACTTCATCACCTTCGACCTTCCTCAACCACCACCGGGCAATGTTGTCGTTGCCAGCAGCACTATTGGACCTATGGAGCATAAGGTAGAGAACAAATGCAACAACATCATGGCCTGCCATGGCGGAGCGCTCAAGCATGTCGAGCCATGGCATGAGCGCAGTACGGTCTTCCACAAAGATGGCACGCATCCTAGTGTAAAAGCAGGCCTCCGGGTTGCCGACGCTAGCAAGCCTAGCGATGAGGTTGGCGCGGTACTCATGGTCATAGAATCGGTTCCAGGTCCCATGTTGGATCCCATGCAACAGCATCCGCCATAGTGGTATGCTCTGACCCACTATGGCGTTGCCGCACACCCTACGCATCTACGAATAGGTTGCCCACAGACTAGCAAGATCTTCCATGGGATCTGCTACAGCCGCAGCGACGCGGCTAGCAATCTCAACAGCCATATCCTTTGGGAGCTTCTCCATGGAACAAGGACACACGCGGCGGCTACAAAAGATGGATCCTCGGGTCGGGGAGCGACGTCATGGCAGAGCGGAGCACTAGGGAGGGGGATAGGAGCGGAGCAAGGTGAGTTCCAAAAAACCCTCTTGGGATTTTATGATCGCTCCATTCTTGAAGGTTCCACAGCGTGGGGATGTCGAACGTCTCGGGGAAGTCAATCGTCATCCTCCGTGTGAATCACGTAAACTGTGTATGAAAATGCAAAAAAAATTCAGAATGAAAATATCTTTTATCTTACTATCTTACGATTATTAATTAGAGGCCCAACCCAATGGTGTAAACAATGTGAACCGCATAAACCGTGTATGTAAACGTGTGAACCCCCTAATTTTGCATGTAAATTACCCACCTCTGCCATTACAAAAGATAATTCAAAGCAGTCGATAAGAATAAAATAGGCTAGCGGTTCGTCACTTCGTCTCCCCTAAGATCGTGGTTAGCGCTAGAGGGGCCGAGTCATGTGGATGAGTCAATTTTCTCCGTCCAACTTCCAAATACCGTTCCATCACCATTACTTCCACCGGGAGAAGCGTGCTCCACTAAGATCGTGCGGGATGTGGCCTCGCCTTAACTCGTGCTCTCGCTCAGTGCAATCAAAGGGAACTCCAATAGGCGCCTATCTCGCCCATCCTTCTATAAAAGCAGAGGCTAAGGCGGGGAAGCAAGTACACGATTCCTTTTCTCTCAAACTTCTATCTTCTTTATCTAGCGCTCTGCCTTGACACCCCATCTTTCACATCTTAGCCAATGGAGGATCGGGTAACGAAGCGCCCAATGGAAGAATCGCCAGAGGTTGTCCCTGCTCGTCCCCACTTTCATGCGATGCTACGACGGGACAAGGAGGCAGCTCGGCGGCGCCGCCACCGGAGAGTCGATCCCCGCTTCTGGCTATCTCCGACGATGATGATGAGGAGGTAGATGATGTCCTCATGTTGGTGGAGCAGCTAGACGTGGCCACCTCCACCCTCCATGAGGAGAGCCAGGAGGTGGACCGGCTACGCCTCTCTATTGCCACTGCGAAGCAGGAAACTGCTGTGGTGGAGCTTGCTGCCGTCGAGGCCCAGGCGCGCCTCGCTGGTAAGTCATTCGACACGATATGATCTTGCTCTTTCACTATGAGTCTTCAGTTGTAGCATTTTCTTGTCTCCTTTTTAGCCATCCAGGAGCAGCTGATCACCGTGCACGGTGAGGTGGCAGAGGCGACCCGTCTTCACTAGGTAGCTGAGGACAACACCCGTGTCTCCTCCCGACTGGTGGTTGAGAGCAATAGGCGCTACCAAGACCTCCACGCGGCAGCAGGCAACACCATCCACATGCTTTTGCTTCTTGCGCCTGTGGGGACGACCCTGGCGGACTGCCTCCGCACCGTGCCACCATGGGTCATGGAGGTGGCCACGTACTACATTCACTTAGGGGCCACATCGGCCATGGCTGTTGCCCAGCTTCGACTAGGTGAGGACCTGACCGTGGTGGAGTCGGGGTTCCCGAGAGAGAAGAGCTATCGACAGCTCTAGAACCTGATCGGCGAGTTCTCTACCGTGGGCGATGGTGTCCTAGCCACGATGGATGTAGAGGACATCATTCATAACGCTCTCCATGAGTAGTTCGATTGTAACATGCCTCTGCATTCTAAATAAAAATGTTCATAATATTAGTAGTTATTACTTTGAGTTCATCTTTGTTTGTTGTGACTTGAACGTTCCATTTGTGCACCTTAGAGTTTGCAAACCATATGACACGTCCGTTGTTAGTAGGTGCTAACATCTCCCAATCATCACTGCCGGTAGCCTTCACCACCGCATTCATCAATTTTCAAGCTCGCGCGTGAGTCTACTCGTCACTGCCGCGCGTATTTACAATGTTTTCAGAAATTTGCATTCCCACATCTGATATAGTTGCTAACAAAGGACGCTCCTTGCCATATCTTTCTCCTCCTCAGTGCTATTGTTCCTCATCACCGCCCCTGCTCCCTAGTGCCAAACTGCACGACCGCCCCTACTCAGCGGCGTGTAAGCCGCCAGTCAACGCCGACAAGCCAGTGCTCCATGTCAGTACACCTCACCGGTAGGTAGACAACACAAATCCACTAGTGACTAGGGTGGTACTCACCACCGCCATCACTGCTCAAGCTTAATGCCACAAGATCCAAAGACAATGGTAATGTTTTCACACTTCCCTTATGCATTGTTCATAGATTTTTATTCCCTTCTTCACTCATCTGAGTACGAATGAAGCTTCTGTCTAATTATTAACGAGCTCACGAACACATCTCCGTAGTTGCTCCTTCTCTGATTCAGGCGACAGCGCCGCTGCTTCCATCGCCGCCCCCGCTCCACCAGATCCTCATCAAGATGGAGGAGGCCCCAAACTAGAGGAATGAAGTGGCCATCCTCTTAGACCATATCTTGGTCCTCATCCTCAGCCACCTCACCGCCCACTCCTTGTGTAGCTGCAAGTGTGTCTGTCGCTCCTGGAATAGCCTCATCTCGGGATCCAAGTATCATAAGGAGCTGCCCTAGATTCTCGTCAGATTCTTCGACCACAGCTGAAAATGCAAACACAACTTCACCAGCGTCAACGGTGAATTCCCCTCCTTATCCTTCTTGCCCTTCCGCATTTAGGATGTCATGATCTCAGATTGCTCTTGGGGCCTCATCCTCTTCTGGTACTCTGGGTTTTACTATATTTTCTGCAATCCGGTGACAAAGAAATGGTTACTACTGCCGGGTAGCAACCATTCTTGTGTTTCAGCTCACTTGGGGTTCGATTCGACAGTCTCCTCGCACTTTCATGTGTTTGAATATGGGATCAACGATGATGACTCCTTAGGTGTCAACATCTACTCATCTAAAACTAGAGTATGGATCTTTAAAGAATCTGAATGGGGCGAGGGTATTGTAGTATCCACATATGGGAAAGGTGTGTTTGTTAATGGTTTTATGCACATGCTAGAGTTCACCCAAATAGTTGCTGTTGATATGGAGGGAAAGACATGGAGGAAAATTCATAGGCCAACTGGTGATGCAATCTCCATCCATGAAGCTTAGGGTTAGTTGTGTTTATGTACTGCTGATACTTTGAATAGGTATGAGCTTTTAATCTGGATCCTTGAAGACTATGGTACTAGTAAATGGACATTGAAGCATAAGGTGACCACGCTGGAGCAATTTGGAAAGAAGAATATTGAAATTGGTACTGAGGTTTGTGATGCAGCCTACAGAGTGATTACAGTTCATCCAGAATGGAATTTAATTTTCCTTGTTGGGGAGGACAAATCACTGCTTGCATAAGACATGAACCACAGTAAAGTTCATGTCCTCCCTGCCCGGGCCATCGGCTATCCTAGAAGTACCTAGAAACTATTATGTATGAGCGGCGAACCTCACTATCTTCCTTATGTTCCCTTGTTCATGTAGTCATTAGCAGAGTAGTAAAGATGCATATGCTGTATTTTGTTGTAATTACGTCATGCCTTTGTTCAGGTAGATAGTTGTTTTGATTCTATATATAGGCCAATTTGGGCTTCATAACTAAAGGAATAGTGTGTTGAATATTACTAATTGTGCTACGTTGTGCAGGTGGAGTCTGAGTGCTTTTGAATAATTTTCCTGCATTGGCTAGGTGGAAGAAGAGGTGTTCCATGGTGCATTGCCTACGAATTCAAAAGATGCACTAATTATATTCATTTTTGCTTACCAAGCAGGAGTGCCACATAGGAGGAGCACAGCTATGTCGTTTCGTTATGTAAGCCTATAGAGATTAGTACCTTTAGTTTGCAATCTATGTACCGCTTGTGTCAGGACATCAGTTGAGAAAGATATTATGGTAAGCGTCCATTGCTATTGTAAGAACATGGTTTATGGATGCAATGATTATATCTATATGCTTTGTGTTCAATAAGCTATTAAGGGTCATTTATTGTTTTGTTATCACCACCGCCGTTGGTGGCGCAAATGTCCAACACCGTCGCTATACGTATTATGCGGCAGGGATCAAAGTGTATCACCGCCGAATCATTTAGTAACCCAACACCGACTAAACGATCATCAAAGGCGGATCGTGGTGCAAGGCAACGGTGACCATGACTTTGCATTGGCGGATCATATGCTGAAGCGATGGTGGTGTTCACCTCTACACAGGCGTCTCGGCCATCGAACCGACAGTGAACACACACCGCTGACAGTTGGGTCGAAGTACAAGGCGACGGTGCTGGTGATCAGTACACAAGCGGTTCATGTGCCCACACGATGGTTTTGATAGCCTCGACACAGTCAGATCATTTGCCAATGCGGCGGTGTTGGTGTACATTCACAGCCGAGTCGTACTCCAATGCGACTGGAGTAAGGACCTAATCACGGACGGATTATAAGTCAATCGGCGGTGTTAGTGTACACCGCAGTCGGTCCCACATGGCGACGGTGAAGGCTATGACCTTCACTGTCGACACTTACTGTCGAGACCAAAATTGGACTATGATGTGGGTTACGATGCGGCTATGAAAGGTGCGAGTGTAGTAGTGATTTATGTATGTGTGTGAGACTATATTTATGTATGTGTGTGAGACTATATTTATGTATGTGTGAGACTACATTTATGTATGTGTGTAACTACCACTTTGTCAAATGAAGAAATGACCAAAATAAAAGTTGTATATCTTGATAAGTTCTACAACTTTTATATTCATGACTTTTTCAGCTGAAATCATTTAGGGTATCAAAATATAGTTTAAAGTTATCAATTTTTGAAATTGAAAATTTAAATTCTCCAAACTTTATCACATGATAAAGATGACCAAACTAAAATGAAAGAGCATTGGTTTTAGAAAAAAAACTATCGTATTTGGAGTTAGTATTAGGGAGAAAGACTGGTCACAAGTTTTAGCCAGGGATTAAAAAGAGAAATCACACTTGTTCTTTCTCCCTCATACTAACTCCAAGTGGGATGGTTTTTTTTCCTAAACTTTTCTAAAATTATGCTCTAACCATTTGTTGTGTTCTTACTGCTATTAGTTTGCTCATCTTTTTGTTTCACTCTGTTTGAACAATTCAAATTTTGAATTTCAAAAAACTACAACTTGAAACCAGGTTTTGAAATACTAAATGATCTTATCTAAAAAAGTTGTCAATATAAAAGTTGAAGAACTCATCAAGATCTACAACTTTTATTTTGGTCAATTCATTTGATAAAGTGTTAGCAAACATTGGTCACAAATTCATGAATCTCACACATAGTTTATGAAACTAAATGAGAGATATATCAATTTATGAACAATATTTGCTAACACTTTGTCAAATGAAGAAATAACCAAAATAAAAGTTGTAGATCTTGATGAGTTGAACAACTTTTATATTCATGACTTTTTCAGCTGAGATCATTTAGTGTTTCAAAATCTAGTTTGAAGTTATAGTTATTTGAAATTCAAAATTTGAATTGTTCAAAATTTGTCACATGAAAAGATGACCAAAATAAAAGTTGTACATCTTGATGAGTTATAGAACTTTGATGCTTACAATATTTTTATTTGAGGTCATTTAGTGTCCTAAAATTCTATTCGAAGTTTCAAATTTCAAATTTTCAATTTTTAAAATATGTTTTTAACTTTGTAAACAAGAAAATATGGAATTATATGTATATCAACAAATTGTTAATATATATATTTATACATATATAGAATAATAAAAATATTATATTAATTTACTTTGTATTTTTATAATATATATAATATATAGAATTAACAATTGAAAAATTATAGAATAATTTTAGGGGCGGCTGGATCAGGAACCGCCCCTACAAATGGATTTGTAGAGGCGGCTTATAACTTCAACAACCCTACAAATCGGTCCTCTTATATAAGGAAATGGGTGCACGAGCTAGAAAATTGGCTAAGTCCTGGGCGCTATTCTCTGTTTGGACGCCATTAGGCTGCCGGATTTTTTTGCGCTGCAGGCTACAGTGGACCGAAACTGACTACGCCGACATCGAGTCCTCCGACGATGAAGACATGACGTATGACCAGTCCACTCATGCAGGAAGGCAGGTGGAGGCAGGACCGATCTTGGACAGAGTGGTAAGCCAATCGCCTTATTTTATTACGTTGAGTTACATAACAATACATTAGGCGTTCTTGGACCGATATTAGGAGTTATCTATTGTAGTTATTGCAACCTTCGAGCCGTATAACCCTTATAATAAGTTACATTCTTGTACAAAAGAAAACAAAACTAAATGCTATCTGTTCAGAAGTCTTATTATTGAAAACTTTATTGCAGGGCAATACACTGAGAAGCTTAGTTGAAGAGATCGAGCGTGTTCGACCGAGAGTCAATGACGACTACATACTTGGCTTCCTAGACGTAAGATTTAAAATATTCTTTCAAACAAATCATTAATACGTTATATTCTTTCAGTTAACATAGTTTTGTACAATAGAGGCTGTCACGTCGTCTACGCCATGCGGCTGGTCATTGTGGTTGCAGGACAAACACAACGCATGACGTGTACGATCCTTCCGCAGGAAGAGGAGCCTTGGGTTCCTCTAGTCAAGCAGCTGTAGGGGACATGGACGAGGATGAGGAGGATGACGACGACGATGACATGGACAAGAGGCATGATGAGCTTGGGCCCTCTCAGCTCCATGACGCTCCATCAACTCATCCTACACCGCCTCTAGGCACTAGGCGACGTCGTCCGCGTGACCCTTACACTCTAAGCACCAGCGCTCTAGGTCACAAGGGTAGGGTCAAGAGTAGGAGATAGTGAGGGACGTGGTAGGTGTTACTATGAACTATTGTGAATTTGTATTTACTTTTCTATAACTATTCAGGACTGTATGGACATTGTGGACTATTTAGACTTTGCATGACATATTATGTTGGTTGTGATATTCGTTGTGGTTGCATTGTGCTCGTTGGATGATTAAATGTTTGGAATATATATTGATGTCTCTGTTTGTAACTGTGGATGCTCCTAATACAAGACCGTATCTTGCGAATTTTTTGCGTGAACCTTTAATCATACTACACTTGTACAAAGGCACAAATGTAGTAGACAGATTAACTATAAATTTATTACGTGTATAATCCAGGAATATTTGTACATACGCTGTGTAGAAGAATTTAGGATTACCAAGCAACAGTGAACGAATCTATGCTTTTCAGACAAACATAGACTTTTTAGATACACGGACAACATCGAATTATCACATCACTGATATAGACTTTTCAGATACACGGACAACATGCAAGGAAGCACAACTCAACTCTATCTCCACCATCCATCTTATAACTGTTTGATCTAAGGGCTGAGGTGAAGAAGTACACGGATCACTGACATGGCACATTGACAGGCCTCCATTCCTCCTCTCAACCTATAAATAACCACTCACTCCCTCTCATTCACACAAATAACAAGGAAGAAGAACACTCCTCAGCATTTGCTTTCGTTGTAGTACCAATGTCTGGAGGGTCGTCCAGAGGGAGAGGAAATGGGAAGAAAACTATCTGGGGGTGGGAGGGTCCTCTTGGTCCCGATTTCTTTGAGGAAGCTCTTTAGGAGAGGTTCTCATTTCATCCACAACAATGAACCCATAACATAACTACATGCGGCTTGGTTTGCTAGCTTTTTCCACGCCTTGAAATCAACCTACGGTTGAATAATACATATATTGAGGGATACAATGAAACCCTAAGTGATGACGATTCTTAGGTTCAAAAATCCGACTAATATGTACCGAATCGATTCGAAAAAAACAAGGAGGTGAGCGAGTATACCTTGCTCTCGAAGATCTACGGATCAAATCAAGGTTTTCAAGGTCCAATATGTCGATTCGTGAGGTAGGGTGAAGTGGGGAGAGAAAAACCCGAGAGGGAGGAGAAAGAAGAGGAAGAACGCTCGGGGAAGAAGGGTGGGCTGGGTTAAATGCAGGTGGCTCGGCGCCATTCACTCTGGCGCCGAGCCAAGGGTCCATTTTCGGAATTCTTTCCGCCAGGGGTCTATTTGTGAGAAACTTTCGAAAAATGGCCAAATAGTAAAAATTTCGATCGCAGCGATGGTAGGTGGAGTTAACACGTGCACGGCGTGCTCCGTGAGGGGCGAACCGCTGCGCCACACGGCGATAATCCAAGGGCCAAGAGGCCGTAGCATTTCGGATGCTTGGATCTGGGCCGTCTGCCCCACACGGAGGGTTCAAGGGGAGTATGGCTCCTCCAATCCCATGCCGGGGCGTGCACGTGCATGGAGTCATTGGCACGTCTTGGCTCATCACTTGGATGGGATGGGGCGGAGTCAAAATGCTCGCCCATGCTAGTCGTCTGCCGGTCCGCCTACCTAGAAGTGGGTTCGTTTGGGGATCCCACACGCCGGGGGTCGCATGGGACGGCCCCGCCTTATGGCTTGCATCCACGCCGCACAAGCATGCGTGAGTTTGTGGGGTGTGGGGCGTCCGCCGCCCCCAAACTATAAAAGCTGACGATGGGAGGAGAGGGAGGAGTTACCTATTACTTCTCGCAATCAAATGCCCATTTCAAGCCTAGACCAAAGAGATTCAGCTCCAATTTATAGCAGTTTACTACAACACTACTCTGATGGCACTTGTCTTAGCTAGTAATGGTTGATCAGCGAAAAGTTTCACCCAGTCGAGTCTGTGCTCATTCCTCGCACAAACTCCACTTGGTGGGGGGCATTTGTAGTACGAGATTTTGTAACATTTTGCGCACGGCTATAATATTAATGCCCGCCAGTATAACTTGCACTTGAATTTGTTCCTAGGTCGAGTTGACTTGGCAATGATCGATATTGGGTGGTACGATGATTGATGTTAATAAAGTCGGTCCACTCGTTAGTCAAAGGTGTTCACGATCACATTAACTATTCACTTGTGCATAGCAGCCCAAAGATTTCCAGCGGCCCATTTATAATTGTAGCCCAATATACATGGTACATATAAGGATACGCGGCCATATAAACATCGCAATATATATTGACCTTCGGATCGAAGCCACGTTCGAAGGTCCGTTGAACTCGTTCACGTCTAGAGTTGCTTGGTCGTCCTGGCCACTACGCGAGGTGGAGCAGCAGCGCTCGCCATGGATTCCTTGGCCACCGTTCTGACTTATAAAGAGGACATGTTCTCTCCTGGTGATCCGATCTCCAGAGTCCGCCGCCATGCTTCCACCACCAGCCGATCCCATCCACCACAGATACACAAAGAAAGAGGAGGCCACTACAAGGCAGGAGCAGGGGCTTTCTTGATCACGAGCACTTTGTCATAATTATTTGAGATGTATAGGTAGTAGTGAGTTAATCCCTGTGTAAACTAGCAACCCAACTCGTTCAGCATGTGCAGTTTTATAGAAGCAAAGATGAGCAAATGGTAGCTGCCATCCACACTAGTTCACTTGAATATATGTCAATATGCTGGTTGATTATATTACTTCATTAGCCGATGTTTATATGCAAAGCAAGCTTCTCAAAAGCCCTGTCCAGCGTAGATGTTATCATTGTGATGTGTACAAAACAAGCAAGCACGCCCAGTCGTGATGGCAGCCACGAAATAGAAGGCACCTGCAAGTGAAACACAAAGGTTGTTAACAGGTGTGGTGGTGTTGATCAGCATGTTGCAAATACAGTTGTGGGTAATATTAGAATATTCTGTTGCAGTTCGTGTTTGTTGAGTAAAACTACAGTGCCGGCTGATTAGCTTATTAGTAGCTCCAAGATGCATATGGTGGCAGCAAATTCAGATTGTCAGTGAAAGGTTCTGTATCGGATTTTCAGAGATTTAAGGGAAGAGCTCAGGTGGCGAGCAAACCCTGTTGACAAGCTGGTAAACAGAGGCAAGTACCAGCCATTCATCACCTTCAAGTAGTAGTCCGACGGAGGTAGAGATATGCAGATAGGAGCCATTGGTGATGCAGCCCATGCTCAAGAGAAAGGCTGTGATGCTGGCCATTTGCTTGCCAGTTGCCACGTGAATATTAACAAGAGATTAGGATTAGTAGTTATCTGAGGGCATTGCATAATGTATATTTGCTAGAAATGCCCTGTGCAAGATGTTTATCTCTTGCTGTCACTATTGTGTGAAATGCAGGCTGATTAGCTAGCAATCAAATCAGCTTCAGGAGGTATGGCAGCAGTTGAGTCCCTCACTGCTAAAAAAAACGTTTGTAGCAACGGGATAATTTTTTTTATAGGGGCGGCTGGTGATGGAGCCGCCCCTACAGTGGTGTGCTCGGAAACTATGAGACCAGCCGCCCCTACAAATGGAACAGTAGGGGCGGCTGGTGATACGAGCCGCCCCTACAAATGGGTCGGATTTGTAGGGGCGGCTCACTCACCAGCCGCCCCCGGTGTTGCTATTTCTAGGGGCGGCTGGTGATTGAGCTGCCCCTACCAATGCCCCACGTATAAATACCCGTGATTTCTAGGGGGCGGCTCAATCACCAGCACCTATAAATGACCCACGTATAAAAAACTACAGCCCCTTCTTCCTCCTCGGGTCACTCACTTCAACCCGTGAAAAAAGTGGGGGAGACCTTGGGCACCTCCCAAAAATTGCTCTACTAAGGGGGGAAGGTTTTGTTCTCAAATCCTTTGGTGGAGAGGTCGTATAAGGTAAGAAAATGTTATTCCACACTTTTTTTTGAAGTTTTAATGGTTGGTTAGTGAGTAATTAGAGTTTTGCTTTTTCTCTCTTATATGGTGCTTGAGCTACTTATGAAGCAAATTAGACCCAAGTTTTGAATGTACTAGGGAAAATTAGGTAGGGGAACAAGATCATACCCTTATTTGGTCCATGTTTCTTGATTTTAGTGAACAATTAGTTAGTTTTATGGATGTTTCATGTGCATGTAGATCTAGATTTAAGGTTTTTTTATTATGTTTTTGTAAATTTATGTTTGATGAAATTGAACTAGGGTTTGCATCAAAGATATTGGGTAAAATATAATTGTTGCTAATTGTTATCTTTGAAATTATTTATTGTAATCAACAAATATGTATTTTAATTATTTATAGATAAATGGGCCATTAATTAATTTTCCTCTACCATGGTGTGTTTGTATGCTTCATGTTATTATATTTGATTTATATTCATATATATCTTAAGTATATACAATTATTCTCAAGTAATTATTAATTTGATTCATTTTTATATATATATCTGAATAAGTAGTCCTTTAATGTTTGTTTTGTTGTTGTTGTAAAAGATGGAGTACATGAACTCTTGGATGTATGATTCGTTAAGGTTCAAGGCAGGTTTTCGTGAAGAGGTGGATAAATTTATTGAAGCCGTAAAAAAGCATGCAACGACGTTGACAGAGAATAAGGATAGAATTACTTGTCCCTGTAAAGATTGCAAGAACCGTATGGCATGTACAGATGTGACTATTATTAGATCACATTTGATTATGCGAGGATTTGTTGAGGACAACACAGTGTGGATTCATCATGGTGAAACGGTTATTGTTAACGACGAGGATGAGGAGGAATACGACGACAAAACCCTAGAATCCCTGTCCCAATATTCAGCAGAGCTTGATGCACGAATGGATCCCAAGTTTGGCAATGAACAAGGTGGTGATGCTGGTGGTTGGGATGGTAACGACGAAGGTGGTGTTAATAATGATGGTGGAGCACGTGTCGGGGATGAAGATACTTTGGAGGACATGATTCGAGCCCTTGGACCAGAGATTTTACTAAAGAGCCCGAAAGGTCTAGAAAATTTGAAAAGGGTGACAAAAGCATCAAAAGAGATTGTGTATGGTGTTGAAAAGGGTTGTCTGACATATTGGACATTGCTACGTTTTGTGCTTGAGCTACTCATCCTAAAGGCTAAGTACGGCTGGTCAGACTGTAGTTTCAATGATCTATTGTGTCTCCTGTCATGGGTGCTGCCACAACCAAACTCAGTTCCCGCCAACACATACCAAGCGAAGAAGGTCATAAGTCCATTGACAATGGGGGTTGAAAAAATCCATGCATGCCCAACCACTGTATCATTTTTCGTGGTGAAACGTTCAAGTCAATGGATAAATGTCCTCGGTGTGGGGCCAGCCGGTACAAGAACAATGACCTTTACGGTGGGGACGAAGCCTCCACGGAGAAAAAGAGGAATAAGAAGGGTACAAAAATGGTGGTACAAGAATCTCAGTCCCTAGAGGACACTCCATTAGACAACGATGCAAAGCAGAGAAGAATTCCTGCCTTGGTAATGTGGTACCTGCCAGTGATCGACCGCTTGAGACGTATCTTCCTAAACCCTAAAGAAGCCGCACTCATGACATGGTGGGATGATGAGCGCAAGGTGGATGATGATAAGATTGCACACCCGACTAATTGTAGTCAGTGGCAAAGGATAGATGAGAAGCACAAAGAATTCAGCGATGACCCAAGGAATATACGGTTTGGCTTGTGCACCGATGGAATGAATCCCTTCAATGATAGGATGAGCGACCATAGCACTTGGCCAGTGATCTTGACCATGTACAATATCCCAACGTGGTTGTGTCAGAAGAGAAAGTACATTCTCCTCACTATTCTTATTTTTTGCCCTAAACAACTAGGCATTGATATAGACGTGTTCCTCGAGCCCTTAATACAAGAAATGGAGAGGCTATGGAGGTATGGGGAGCCGATGTACGATGCGTTCCAAAAGGAGGACTTCATATGTAGAGTAATAATATTTGTTACTACCAATGATTACCCCACGCTATTTGCTTTGTCTAGACAGATCAAAGGGAAGACGGGATGCTTGGTTTGCTTGGATGGTACTACATGGGTGTTCCTGGATGCATCCAAGAAGATAGTTTACCTAAGGAACCGGTGCTTCTTAAAGACAAGTCACAAGTACCGTAGCAAATTGTTCTTAAGATTTTATGACAACACCCCAGAGATTGAACCCCCTCCGGAGAGACGTCATAATGGAGAACACGTGTACAGAATGGTGAAAGACATACGCGTCATCTATGGAAAGAAGAATCCGGATGGGACGAACAGAGATAGAAGCACACCTCCTGTCGAAGGCGTACCTTTCAAGGAACAATCGATCTTCTTTTAGTATCTATCTTATTGGTCAGACTTAGAGGTCCCCCATGCCATTGATGCTATGCACGTGCAGAAGAATATCTTTGAGAGTCTCATTGCTACATTGATGGACATAGGCAAGTCAAAGGATGGTCTGAAATCATGAAAAGACATGGTGCAGCTAAACGTGATGCCACAGCTTCACCCGGTACTTGAGGCTAATGGAAAATACACTCTGCCCGTGGCATGCTTCAACCTAACACTAGAAGAGAAGAGAGCTATATGCACTTTCCTGAGGGAGGTCAAAGTCCCAACTGGGTTTTCAGCGAATGTGAAGAAGCTAGTGTCGATGAAGGACTTGTCAATAACACACTGCAAGGCTCACGATTGTCATGTGATGTTGACAGTGTTTCTACCTATTGCAATCAGGGCTATAAAGCCAAAGTTCTTGAAAATGGGCATCACCCGCATGTGCTACTTCTTTTCGAAGATCTCACAGAAGATGATTGACAAGCAAGAGCTGAGTGACCTACATGAATTTGTGGTGGAGACACAAAACCAACTAGAGATGTGTTTACCTCCTGCTTTTTTGATATAATGCCACATCTCATGATTCATATGGTTCATCTGATACAGGCGCTGGGCCCTTGCTACTTGCATGAAATGTGGTCCTACGAGCGGTTCATGTCGGTTCTAAGTCGATACGTGCATAATTGAGCATACCCAGAGGGCTCCATGATAGAGGGTTACAGTACTGAAGAAGTCGTCGAGTGCTGTCAAGAGTACCTAAAAGTATAGAAAGGGATTGGTAAACCCGATTATCGTCACAAGGGTAGGCTGGCTAGGAAGGGCACTAGTGGTAGGAAAGTGTTCATCGACCATGATTACAAAGAGGTGAGTCGGGCACATTACAGTGTCTTGCAGAGTACACAACTAATGCAACCGTACATTGATGAACACTTGGCTATCATTATGGTAGAGAGAAATGGTCGTTCAGATGATTGGGTCATGAAACAGCACAAGCAATGACTAACTATATGGTTGAAGGACCAAAACATACCACCTAGAGAAACCATAGACTCTATTACCATCAGTAGGTTGGCGGAGGGGCCATCAAGACAAGTGAGATCTTGGCAAGCTTATGACATCAATGGGTATACGTACTATACCCACGCGAAGGATAGTAAATATGTGAACCAAAACAACAGCGTTCGAATAGAAGCTCTCGATGGAGTGGGGCGAAAGATCCAATACTTTGGCATCATTGAAGAGATATGGAAACTTGACTATGGAAGGGATATAACGGTGGCCCTATTTCGATGCCGCTGGATCAAACAACACCAACTGAACGAGATCGGATTGAGAGTCCTAGACCTCGAGAATCTAGGCTACCAAGATGACCCTTGGGTGCTTGCTTCACGTGTCACACAAGTTTTCTATATGCCTGACCCACAAAGTAACCTCCCCCCGAAGAAGAAGACAATGCACGTGGTTGCCTCTGGGAAACAGCACATTATCGGAGTTGATGGCGTGGACAATGTTGAAGCTTACAATAACTACGATGAGATGCCGTTATTCTCAGACTTTCCTAAGAAGATCAGTGTTGTAGAAAAGAACTTGCCTAAAGACATATTACCATGGGAACGAAAAGGTGTCAAGGGAAAAGTCATTACAGCGGGCTAGCTAGTTGTTGAACGTGGAGTATTTATGTAAGTATGTGTGTTTGTAAGACTTCATTTATGCATGTGTGTGAGACTATATATTTTTGTATGTGTGTGAGACTATATATTTATGTATGTGTGTGAGACTATATTTATGTATGTGTGTGAGACTACCCTTTGCAACATCCAGATGAATCTATTTCGACATCCACCCTATTACTACTAAAACTTTATGAAATCACTTAACACTTTATGAAATAAAGAAATAACCAAAATAAAAGTTGGAGATCTTGACGAGTTATACAACTTTTATATTCATCACCTTTATAGTTGAAATCATTTAGTGGTTGAAAATAAGGTTTGAAGTTGTCATTTTCTGAAATTCAAAATTTGAATTATCCAAAATTAGTGACAAAGATAGATGACCAGACAAAAATGATAGAGCATGATTTTAGAAAATTTTAGGAAACACCCATCACATTTGGAGTTAGTATGAGGGAGAAAAACTAGTTACAAGTTTCAGCCATAGATTAAAAATAGAAATCACACTTGTTCATCATTGATCATCATAAACAGTTGTGATTTTTTTTAATCTCTGGGTAAAATTTATAACTAGTCTTTCTCCCTCATACTAACTTCAAATGTGATGATTTTTTTCCTAAAAGTTTCTAAAATCATGCCCTATCAACTTACTATGTTGATTTGGTCATTCTTTTCATTTGACAAAGTTTGAGCAATTTAAATTTTCAAATTTAAAAAAAATAAGAAGTTCTAACAAGATTTTGAAACACCAAATGATTTCAGTTGAAAAAAGTGATGAATACCAAAGTTATATAACTTATCAAGATCTAAAACTTTTATTTTGGCCATTTCTTCATCCGATAAAGTGATAGTAAATATTGTTCACAAATCAACATCTCTCGTATAGTTTATAAAACTATGAGTGATATGTGGATTTGTGAACAATGTTTACTAACCCTTTGTTAAATGAAAAAATGATAAAAATAAAAGTTGTAGATTGTGATGAGTCCAACAACTTTTATGTTCATGACTTTTCTAGTTGAAATCATTTAAGGTTTCAAAATCTTATTTGAAGTTGTTATTTATTAAAATTCAAAATTTGAACTGTTCAAATTTAGTCAAATGAAAAGATGATCAAAATAAAAGTTGTAGATAGTAATGTGTTCAACAGCGTTTATGTTCATGACTTTCTTATTTGAAATTATTTAAGGTTTCAAAATCTTGTTTGAAGTTGTCATTTATTGACATTCAAAATTTGAACTTTTTAAATTTTGTCAAATGAAAAGATGATCAAAATATAAGTTGTACATCTTGATGAGTTCTACAACTTTGATGTTTATAAAATTTTCATTTGAGGTCATTTAGTGTCCTAAAATTCTTTTAGTTGTTTTGAAATTCAAATTTTAAAATTTTAAAATATTATTTTTGTAAAGAAGAAAATATAAAATTATATCTATATATATAATAAAATTGTTTATATATACATATATTTATATATATAGAATAATAAAAAAACTAATATATAAATTTACATTGTGTTCTTTATATATGAATGAATTATAGAATTAGTAATTAAAATAAATTAAAAAAATATGTGTAGGGGCGGCTAACTCAGTAACCGCCCCTAAAAATCGATTTGTAGGGGCGGCTAACTCAAGAGCCACCCCTACAAATGCCCTCCAGTATATAAGCCAGAGCCCGCGGGAGGCCGCAAAAATTCTAAGTCAGGGCACGATTCTTCTTTTCAGACGCCGTCAGGCTACCGAACCCGCCGCTGCCGCCACCGTGCGCGCTTCCTCTCACCTCCGCCACCCCGTGCGTGCCCGGCCACGCGCTTCCTCTCACCTCCGCTCCGTTCGTCACTAGGACCCGTTGCGAAACCCGAGCCATGGGCGACGCCGTTCCTCCATGGAACCCTAACCGCTGGGACCTACTTCGACTACTTCCTTCGCGGCGGCGTGCTCCACCGCTTCGAGTACGGCGTCCTCCGCGTCCCCTATCTCGCCATCGACATCAGCATCGAAGAAACGAGGTGTGGTCCCTGGCGTCCTCTCCCCCTTCGTCGTCGTCAGCGCCCGAGGAGACGAGGCACGGGCCCCCGTGTCCCCGCCCTCCCCCTACGCCAGGTCCCTAGTTCCTGGTCGTGTCCTTTATCAACAATGAGCACCCACCAGGTATGTGCGCCCCTTCTCTTCCCTTGCTGTTGCGGCGAGCACCCGTACCCAAATGGCCTAACCTAGGCTATTTGGTCATTTGCATCCGGATCTGATCTAATTACATGTGTTCATCATGCATGGGGCGATGGGTGGCTGATTAGAGACATATCTTTACTGTACTGCTAGAGTGCTGTTAAATTAATCTATGTACTGCTACTGCTTGTTAATTTAACTTGTGATGGTCATCGAGATGCAACTGCCTTGCTACTAAATTCTTGAAATTCTGCATCCTCTCTTTCTGGAGGTATTTGTAATCCTAGGCTTCATTAGCTGACATACATTATTAGAGTACTTTCTTAGCTAGTTGGACACTTGCTATATGGTGTCACATGCCTTGATGGAGTCTTGTTTTATATGACGCCTTTATAGTCTTTTTTATATCCTTCACAGATAAAAATCATGGAACAGACCTAGCTCAGATTTTTATGGAACAGAGCTAGCTCACATGTAGTGTTTATAACATATAAAAATAATTTTTCAAAGTGGACTGTAGATGTACCTATGGTTCAATAACTTATGTTGCATGTGAAAATGTGATTATTCAAGATGCTAGCAGCATCTAGCTATTCTGAATTCTGATGTGTTGTTTCTGACAAAGCCAATACAGAGATAAAAGCTCTCTGACAGACTAAGTTTTTTGAATATAAAATGGGACAAGATAATCCAAAATTTGATAAATGGGCATGGTCGATTCCCATGTGTTAGGATGAGGACATTTTCCCTTCTTACCATTGTTTCATGGTCATTGAAGTTTTGTGAGCCCCCTAACTAATTATTATTGATGGGACTGGTTCTCTCTACTAGTGAGCCAGTGCCCTTGCCATCCTTTACCACTGGTACCCCTTTTGTCCTCATCCAGATCGGAGCCCCTTCGGAAATTGTCCTTGAGCCTGATCCCATGGCTTCTCTCAAGCCAGCGGCCATGGCTGTCCTGCTGTCCCATTGAGACATTTGCTGCACCTTTGCAAGTGATTGGCTTAATTGCTATTGGCCTTGCTGTTTATTCGTTCTGTGGGGTCTTTATCTAAAAATAGGATGGGTGCTTACCTGCAATTTTGGTCATGGCAACTTAACCACTGTCCCAAGGCCAACTTTTCTAAATTTGGCAAGGGTACCAAAATCTTATATTCCAGTATTTTAACTACCTCATTTTCCATCTCTTCCAACCTTCTCAAATGCATTATCCAAATCCTACCTTAGGAGAAGCTACCACCCCAGCAGATTTGACTATATGTGTTCTAGCTTTCAAAACTATATAACTCCATTATAGGCCAAAAAAAACAGAAAGAAAATTGTATGGATCCAATTGTTATTGAGGAGGGATTATGATTAGCTGTATACTATTTTTGAAAATTGTGGTGTTTGGTTAGCCTTTTGTTTGTAAACTAAGTTGCAAAAGATGGTTGTTTGAGAACATGGATGCTTAAAGCAGTGTTTTTGTTGGAAAATTCACACCCTGTACAGATGCTTTTGGGCCAACTTCATAAGCTTGCCAACTAAAATTCACACCCTGTACTGCTGCCAAGATGTGAACTCAATTTTATTATCTTTTATCTAAGTTAAGTGCTTGTTTATTTTCCAAAATGCATAACTGGTGTTAGAAGTATCCAAAAGCTATGAACTCAATTTTATTAGCTTTCTCTTGATGAGTTCTATCTGAGAAAAATATGTATCATGCTGTTCCACAAACTTTTATGTGCAGTTCTATTAATCCTAGATAAAATGCTTGTCAGCTTGTCATTTTTTATGTGCAGTTCTATTAATCTGATGTGGGATACGATTATTTTAGGAGGAAACCTCCAAACTGATTCAGAGCCCTTTGTCGGTGATGTTTTTTATACTACTACTACTTATACTGAGCACAAGCCCTTTGTCGGTGATGTTTTTTTTACTAATTTGAGAGCACCTCCCAAAAATTGCTTCTACTACTACTTCTAGTTCGGCAAATGAGTTGTCTTTTAATTTGTTTTAGTTTGGAGGCAGGACCTAGTAGTCCTGGGGCCAACTAAGAATTTTTTTCTAAAACCTTCCTCCCTCTCGCTCATATCTGTCTTTCTTTATTTCTCCTATCTGTTCATGAGATGAATAATGTGACTTCAAAACTGAGGCAAAGGGCTTTCGTGCAATGATGTCTTTGGTCTCCATTTCGGATTTGATTGGTTTTGTGAAGATTTGGTTTAGGTCTTTGGTTTGAAAGTTTTTGGAATTATTTGCAGTGTGAAATTCAGTACTGTTTTCAACATGCCAATAATATGATATAGATTCCATTAAGATGATCATGTTGTCTTTATGCACGAGCTTAACTTTGTCAGACAGACCCCAATTTATGATTTTTAAATTATTATTATGCATGGACCTGGATGATGCATGAATACCTTATTTTCATGAAAGACTAAGGGTTTCATGAACCTTAGGGATGCCTAGCAGTAGCTACTTTGTTTTGTCCCAAAGCGCTCTATTTTAGTTCCTGTTGTCCCATTTAACCTGGTGTAAGTCTGATAAGTAGTGACACTGGTGGCATCACTGTGCATGGTTCGGTTAGGCCCTTGGTTGCCTTGATTCTGACTAAGAACTGTTTGAACTAGGCAAAGCTATCTGTTAAGGGTAGAATTTGCTGTAATTTAGTTGCAGCAGAATGCAATTAGGATTTTGCCTGTTGTGGAAATGTTGTATATCTCAGATTTTGCCTGTTGTGGAACTGGACCACCATGTATCAGTGGCACCTGAGCAGTACTGCCTTGCAGTATATGTGGTTGCTCATGCTCAATTCCCATGGAAAGTTGACCTTGTCTACCAGCCTTACCAACCCGTTTCCCCTTTCTAGTATTCTGTCCAGTGGACATAGCTTCTGACTTCAAGTTGTCTTCAGAATGCAAATCCCCAGCTATTAAGTGAAATGATTCCTTGCCTCTCTTGGTAGCTATTAAGTGACCTTTTTCTTGTCCCTGGCATTTTGCATCTGAATTCTAGTCCTACTGTTTTGTTGTTGTTGTAAAAGATGGAGTACATGAACTCTTGGATGTATGATTCGTTAAGGTTCAAGGCAGGTTTTCGTGAAGAGGTGGATAAATTTATTGAAGCCGTAAAAAAGCATGCAACGACGTTGACAGAGAATAAGGATAGAATTACTTGTCCCTGTAAAGATTGCAAGAACCGTATGGCATGTACAGATGTGACTATTATTAGATCACATTTGATTATGCGAGGATTTGTTGAGGACAACACAGTGTGGATTCATCATGGTGAAACGGTTATTGTTAACGACGAGGATGAGGAGGAATACGACGACAAAACCCTAGAATCCCTGTCCCAATATTCAGCAGAGCTTGATGCACGAATGGATCCCAAGTTTGGCAATGAACAAGGTGGTGATGCTGGTGGTTGGGATGGTAACGACGAAGGTGGTGTTAATAATGATGGTGGAGCACGTGTCGGGGACGAAGATACTTTGGAGGACATGATTCGAGCCCTTGGACCAGAGATTTTACTAAAGAGCCCGAAAGGTCTAGAAAATTTGAAAAGGGTGACAAAAGCATCAAAAGAGATTGTGTATGGTGTTGAAAAGGGTTGTCTGACATATTGGACATTGCTACGTTTTGTGCTTGAGCTACTCATCCAGAAGGCTAAGTACGGCTGGTCAGACTGTAGTTTCAATGATCTATTGTGTCTCCTGTCATGGGTGCTGCCACAACCAAACTCAGTTCCCGCCAACACATACCAAGCGAAGAAGGTCATAAGTCCATTGACAATGGGGGTTGAAAAAATCCATGCATGCCCAACCACTGTATCATTTTTCGTGGTGAAACGTTCAAGTCAATGGATAAATGTCCTCGGTGTGGGGCCAGCCGGTACAAGAACAATGACCTTTACGGTGGGGACGAAGCCTCCACAGAGAAAAAGAGGAATAAGAAGGGTACAAAAATGGTGGTACAAGAATCTCAGTCCCTAGAGGACACTCCATTAGACAACGATGCAAAGCAGAGAAGAATTCCTGCCTTGGTAATGTGGTACCTGCCAGTGATCGACCGCTTGAGACGTATCTTCCTAAACCCTAAAGAAGCCGCACTCATGACATGGTGGGATGATGAGCGCAAGGTGGATGATGATAAGATTGCACACCCGACTAATTGTAGTCAGTGGCAAAGGATAGATGAGAAGCACAAAGAATTCAGCGATGACCCAAGGAATATACGGTTTGGCTTGTGCACCGATGGAATGAATCCCTTCAATGATAGGATGAGCGACCATAGCACTTGGCCAGTGATCTTGACCATGTACAATATCCCAACGTGGTTGTGTCAGAAGAGAAAGTACATTCTCCTCACTATTCTTATTTTTTGCCCTAAACAACTAGGCATTGATATAGACGTGTTCCTCGAGCCCTTAATACAAGAAATGGAGAGGCTATGGAGGTATGGGGAGCCGATGTACGATGCGTTCCAAAAGGAGGACTTCATATGTAGAGTAATAATATTTGTTACTACCAATGATTACCCCACGCTATTTGCTTTGTCTAGACAGATCAAAGGGAAGACGGGATGCTTGGTTTGCTTGGATGGTACTACATGGGTGTTCCTAGATGCATCCAAGAAGATAGTTTACCTAAGGAACCGGTGCTTCTTAAAGACAAGTCACAAGTACCATAGCAAATTGTTCTTAAGATTTTATGACAACACCCCAGAGATTGAACCCCCTCCGGAGAGACGTCATAACGGAGAACACGTGTACAGAATGGTGAAAGACATACGCGTCATCTATGGAAAGAAGAATCCGGATGGGACGAACAGAGATAGAAGCACACCTCCTGTCGAAGGCGTACCTTTCAAGGAACAATCGATCTTCTTTTAGTATCTATCTTATTGGTCAGACTTGGAGGTCCCCCATGCCATTGATGCTATGCACGTGCAGAAGAATATCTTTGAGAGTCTCATTGCTACATTGATGGACATAGGCAAGTCAAAGGATGGTCTGAAATCATGAAAAGACATGGTGCAGCTAAACGTGATGCCACAGCTTCACCCGGTACTTGAGGCTAATGGAAAATACACTCTGCCCGTGGCATGCTTCAACCTAACACTAGAAGAGAAGAGAGCTATATGCACTTTCCTGAGGGAGGTCAAAGTCCCAACTGGGTTTTCAGCGAATGTGAAGAAGCTAGTGTCGATGAAGGACTTGTTAATAACACACTGCAAGGCTCACGATTGTCATGTGATGTTGACAGTGTTTCTACCTATTGCAATCAGGGCTATAAAGCCAAAGTTCTTGAAAATGGGCATCACCCGCATGTGCTACTTCTTTTCGAAGATCTCACAGAAGATGATTGACAAGCAAGAGCTGAGTGACCTACATGAATTTGTGGTGGAGACACAAAACCAACTAGAGATGTGTTTACCTCCTGCTTTTTTGATATAATGCCACATCTCATGATTCATATGGTTCATCTGATACAGGCGCTGGGCCCTTGCTACTTGCATGAAATGTGGTCCTACGAGCGGTTCATGTCGGTTCTAAGTCGATACGTGCATAATGGAGCATACCCAGAGGGCTCCATGATAGAGGGTTACAGTACTGAAGAAGTCGTCGAGTGCTGTCAAGAGTACCTAAAAGTATAGAAAGGGATTGGTAAACCCGATTATCGTCACAAGGGTAGGCTGGCTAGGAAGGGCACTAGTGGTAGGAAAGTGTTCATCGACCATGATTACAAAGAGGTGAGTCGGGCACATTACAGTGTCTTGCAGAGTACACAACTAATGCAACCGTACATTGATGAACACTTGGCTATCATTATGGTAGAGAGAAATGGTCGTTCAGATGATTGGGTCATGAAACAGCACAAGCAATGACTAACTATATGGTTGAAGGACCAAAACATACCGCCTAGAGAAACCATAGACTCTATTACCATCAGTAGGTTGGCGGAGGGGCCATCAAGACAAGTGAGATCTTGGCAAGCTTATGACATCAATGGGTATACGTACTATACCCACGCGAAGGATAGTAAATATGTGAACCAAAACAACAGCGTTCGAATAGAAGCTCTCGATGGAGTGGGGCGAAAGATCCAATACTTTGGCATCATTGAAGAGATATGGAAACTTGACTATGGAAGGGATATAACGGTGGCCCTATTTCGATGCCGCTGGATCAAACAACACCAACTGAACGAGATCGGATTGAGAGTCCTAGACCTCGAGAATCTAGGCTACCAAGATGACCCTTGGGTGCTTGCTTCATGTGTCACACAAGTTTTCTATATGCCTGACCCACAAAGTAACCTCCCCCCGAAGAAGAAGACAATGCACGTGGTTGCCTCTGGGAAACAGCACATTATCGGAGTTGATGGCGTGGACAATGTTGAAGCTTACAATAACTACGATGAGATGCCGTTATTCTCAGACTTTCCTAAGAAGATCAGTGTTGTACAAAAGAACTTGCCTAAAGACATATTACCATGGGAACGAAAAGGTGTCAAGGGAAAAGTCATTACAGCGGGCTAGCTAGTTGTTGAACGTGGAGTATTTATGTAAGTATGTGTGTTTGTAAGACTTCATTTATGCATGTGTGTGAGACTATATATTTATGTATGTGTGTGAGACTATATATTTATGTATGTGTGTGAGACTATATTTATGTATGTGTGTGAGACTACCCTTTGCAACATCCAGATGAATCTATTTCGACATCCACCCTATTACTACTAAAACTTTATGAAATCACTTAACACTTTATGAAATAAAGAAATAACCAAAATAAAAGTTGGAGATCTTGACGAGTTATACAACTTTTATATTCATCACCTTTATAGCTGAAATCATTTAGTGGTTGAAAATAAGGTTTGAAGTTGTCATTTTCTGAAATTCAAAATTTGAATTATCCAAAATTAGTGACAAAGATAGATGACCAGACAAAAATGATAGAGCATGATTTTAGAAAATTTTAGGAAACACCCATCACATTTGGAGTTAGTATGAGGGAGAAAAACTAGTTACAAGTTTCAGCCATAGATTAAAAATAGAAATCACACTTGTTCATCATTGATCATCATAAACAGTTGTGATTTTTTTTTAATCTCTGGGTAAAATTTATAACTAGTCTTTCTCCCTCATACTAACTTCAAATGTGATGATTTTTTTCCTAAAAGTTTCTAAAATCATGCCCTATCAACTTACTATGTTGATTTGGTCATTCTTTTCATTTGACAAAGTTTGAGCAATTTAAATTTTCAAATTTAAAAAAAATAAGAAGTTCTAACAAGATTTTGAAACACCAAATGATTTCAGTTGAAAAAAGTGATGAATACCAAAGTTATATAACTTATCAAGATCTAAAACTTTTATTTTGGCCATTTCTTCATCCGATAAAGTGATAGTAAATATTGTTCACAAATCAACATCTCTCGTATAGTTTATAAAACTATGAGTGATATGTGGATTTGTGAACAATGTTTACTAACCCTTTGTTAAATGAAAAAATGATAAAAATAAAAGTTGTAGATTGTGATGAGTCCAACAACTTTTATGTTCATGACTTTTCTAGTTGAAATCATTTAAGGTTTCAAAATCTTATTTGAAGTTGTTATTTATTAAAATTCAAAATTTGAACTGTTCAAATTTAGTCAAATGAAAAGATGATCAAAATAAAAGTTGTAGATAGTAATGTGTTCAACAGCGTTTATGTTCATGACTTTCTTATTTGAAATTATTTAAGGTTTCAAAATCTTGTTTGAAGTTGTCATTTATTGACATTCAAAATTTGAACTTTTTAAATTTTGTCAAATGAAAAGATGATCAAAATATAAGTTGTACATCTTGATGAGTTCTACAACTTTGATGTTTATAAAATTTTCATTTGAGGTCATTTAGTGTCCTAAAATTCTTTTAGTTGTTTTGAAATTCAAATTTTAAAATTTTAAAATATTATTTTTGTAAAGAAGAAAATATAAAATTATATCTATATATATAATAAAATTGTTTATATATACATATATTTATATATATAGAATAATAAAAAAACTAATATATAAATTTACATTGTGTTCTTTATATATGAATGAATTATAGAATTAGTAATTAAAATAAATTAAAAAAATATGTGTAGGGGCGGCTAACTCAGTAACCGCCCCTAAAAATCGATTTGTAGGGGCGGCTAACTCAAGAGCCACCCCTACAAATGCCCTCCAGTATATAAGCCAGAGCCCGCGGGAGGCCGCAGAAATTCTAAGTCAGGGCACGATTCTTCTTTTCAGACGCCGTCAGGCTACCGAACCCGCCGCTGCCGCCACCGTGCGCGCTTCCTCTCACCTCCGCCACCCCGTGCGTGCCCGGCCACGCGCTTCCTCTCACCTCCGCTCCGTTCGTCACTAGGACCCGTTGCGAAACCCGAGCCGTGGGCGACGCCGTTCCTCCATGGAACCCTAACCGCTGGGACCTACTTCGACTACTTCCTTCGCGGCGGCGTGCTCCACCGCTTCGAGTACGGCGTCCTCCGCGTCCCCTATCTCGCCATCGACATCAGCATCGAAGAAACGAGGTGTGGTCCCTGGCGTCCTCTCCCCCTTCGTCGTCGTCAGCGCCCGAGGAGACGAGGCACGGGCCCCCGTGTCCCCGCCCTCCCCCTACGCCAGGTCCCTAGTTCCTGGTCGTGTCCTTTATCAACAATGAGCACCCACCAGGTATGTGCGCCCCTTCTCTTCCCTTGCTGTTGCGGCGAGCACCCGTACCCAAATGGCCTAACCTAGGCTATTTGGTCATTTGCATCCGGATCTGATCTAATTACATGTGTTCATCATGCATGGGGCGATGGGTGGCTGATTAGAGACATATCTTTACTGTACTGCTAGAGTGCTGTTAAATTAATCTATGTACTGCTACTGCTTGTTAATTTAACTTGTGATGGTCATCGAGATGCAACTGCCTTGCTACTAAATTCTTGAAATTCTGCATCCTCTCTTTCTGGAGGTATTTGTAATCCTAGGCTTCATTAGCTGACATACATTATTAGAGTACTTTCTTAGCTAGTTGGACACTTGCTATATGGTGTCACATGCCTTGATGGAGTCTTGTTTTATATGACGCCTTTATAGTCTTTTTTATATCCTTCACAGATAAAAATCATGGAACAGACCTAGCTCAGATTTTTATGGAACAGAGCTAGCTCACATGTAGTGTTTATAACATATAAAAATAATTTTTCAAAGTGGACTGTAGATGTACCTATGGTTCAATAACTTATGTTGCATGTGAAAATGTGATTATTCAAGATGCTAGCAGCATCTAGCTATTCTGAATTCTGATGTGTTGTTTCTGACAAAGCCAATACAGAGATAAAAGCTCTCTGATAGACTAAGTTTTTTGAATATAAAATGGGACAAGATAATCCAAAATTTGATAAATGGGCATGGTCGATTCCCATGTGTTAGGATGAGGACATTTTCCCTTCTTACCATTGTTTCATGGTCATTGAAGTTTTGTGAGCCCCCTAACTAATTATTATTGATGGGACTGGTTCTCTCTACTAGTGAGCCAGTGCCCTTGCCATCCTTTACCACTGGTACCCCTTTTGTCCTCATCCAGATCGGAGCCCCTTCGGAAATTGTCCTTGAGCCTGATCCCATGGCTTCTCTCAAGCCAGCGGCCATGGCTGTCCTGCTGTCCCATTGAGACATTTGCTGCACCTTTGCAAGTGATTGGCTTAATTGCTATTGGCCTTGCTGTTTATTCGTTCTGTGGGGTCTTTATCTAAAAATAGGATGGGTGCTTACCTGCAATTTTGGTCATGGCAACTTAACCACTGTCCCAAGGCCAACTTTTCTAAATTTGGCAAGGGTACCAAAATCTTATATTCCAGTATTTTAACTACCTCATTTTCCATCTCTTCCAACCTTCTCAAATGCATTATCCAAATCCTACCTTAGGAGAAGCTACCACCCCAGCAGATTTGACTATATGTGTTCTAGCTTTCAAAACTATATAACTCCATTATAGGCCAAAAAAAACAGAAAGAAAATTGTATGGATCCAATTGTTATTGAGGAGGGATTATGATTAGCTGTATACTATTTTTGAAAATTGTGGTGTTTGGTTAGCCTTTTGTTTGTAAACTAAGTTGCAAAAGATGGTTGTTTGAGAACATGGATGCTTAAAGCAGTGTTTTTGTTGGAAAATTCACACCCTGTACAGATGCTTTTGGGCCAACTTCATAAGCTTGCCAACTAAAATTCACACCCTGTACTGCTGCCAAGATGTGAACTCAATTTTATTATCTTTTATCTAAGTTAAGTGCTTGTTTATTTTCCAAAATGCATAACTGGTGTTAGAAGTATCCAAAAGCTATGAACTCAATTTTATTAGCTTTCTCTTGATGAGTTCTATCTGAGAAAAATATGTATCATGCTGTTCCACAAACTTTTATGTGCAGTTCTATTAATCCTAGATAAAATGCTTGTCAGCTTGTCATTTTTATGTGCAGTTCTATTAATCTGATGTGGGATACGATTATTTTAGGAGGAAACCTCCAAACTGATTCAGAGCCCTTTGTCGGTGATGTTTTTTATACTACTACTACTTATACTGAGCACAAGCCCTTTGTCGGTGATGTTTTTTTTACTAATTTGAGAGCACCTCCCAAAAATTGCTTCTACTACTACTTCTAGTTCGGCAAATGAGTTGTCTTTTAATTTGTTTTAGTTTGGAGGCAGGACCTAGTAGTCCTGGGGCCAACTAAGAATTTTTTTCTAAAACCTTCCTCCCTCTCGCTCATATCTGTCTTTCTTTATTTCTCCTATCTGTTCATGAGATGAATAATGTGACTTCAAAACTGAGGCAAAGGGCTTTCGTGCAATGATGTCTTTGGTCTCCATTTCGGATTTGATTGGTTTTGTGAAGATTTGGTTTAGGTCTTTGGTTTGAAAGTTTTTGGAATTATTTGCAGTGTGAAATTCAGTACTGTTTTCAACATGCCAATAATATGATATAGATTCCATTAAGATGATCATGTTGTCTTTATGCACGAGCTTAACTTTGTCAGACAGACCCCAATTTATGATTTTTAAATTATTATTATGCATGGACCTGGATGATGCATGAATACCTTATTTTCATGAAAGACTAAGGGTTTCATGAACCTTAGGGATGCCTAGCAGTAGCTACTTTGTTTTGTCCCAAAGCGCTCTATTTTAGTTCCTGTTGTCCCATTTAACCTGGTGTAAGTCTGATAAGTAGTGACACTGGTGGCATCACTGTGCATGGTTCGGTTAGGCCCTTGGTTGCCTTGATTCTGACTAAGAACTGTTTGAACTAGGCAAAGCTATCTGTTAAGGGTAGAATTTGCTGTAATTTAGTTGCAGCAGAATGCAATTAGGATTTTGCCTGTTGTGGAAATGTTGTATATCTCAGATTTTGCCTGTTGTGGAACTGGACCACCATGTATCAGTGGCACCTGAGCAGTACTGCCTTGCAGTATATGTGGTTGCTCATGCTCAATTCCCATGGAAGGTTGACCTTGTCTACCAGCCTTACCAACCCGTTTCCCCTTTCTAGTATTCTGTCCAGTGGACATAGCTTCTGACTTCAAGTTGTCTTCAGAATGCAAATCCCCAGCTATTAAGTGAAATGATTCCTTGCCTCTCTTGGTAGCTATTAAGTGACCTTTTTCTTGTCCCTGGCATTTTGCATCTGAATTCTAGTCCTACTGCTTGCCATCCTTATTTCTAGGACAAGACTGCTCTTTTCTAGTCCTGCTCTTTTCACTGACTAAGTGCCGAGTGGCAAAGTGGCTTAATGGCCGAGTGGCTTAGTGACTAAGTAATTGAGTCATGTGCTTGTGCAGTATAACTAATTATTAATTGATTCTGTTTTTTTTGTGTGTGTGACTAAATTTGTGGATTCGGTTGCGACTGCAAGTTGAAACCATCTGGTGAATAATTATTTTCGGAGTGCATAAATACTTATTTTGTTATATATGATAATGATATATAGGCACGCTACTTTTCCTGATATGACATATGTCACTGTCTTACACTTTGTTTCTAAGTATTAGGTTCAAAGGATGAATAGTTTCTGTCAACCTCATACTGACTATATTTGGTTAGCAAGGACAGCTAAGTCACAATCTTTGTTTTTTTGGTTGGCAAGACAACATGTGAGACACATGCTCATGCTAAGAAGTATTTGGTATTTTCCTACTAGGAGAGCTGAGTTTCTATCTTGTTTCTATTTGTCATGGTAAACATTGATATTTGTGCTACATAGACAGCAATACCATTATTTTGATATTTGTTATTTTCCTGCTAGCTAAGACAGTTGAGTCACTGTCATGTTTCTAATAGCCACCATAAACTTTGATATTTAGTAATTGTATATTCTGGGTCCCAATTGATGCTTCAGTGTAATCACTGATAGTAGTATCAACCCATTTAGCTTGGTTGTGCATGGTAAAGCTAAGCAGTTATCCATACCTTTGGATTTTGCATCTGAATTCTAGTCCTGTTGCTTGCCATCACTATTTCTAGGACAAGGCTGCTCTTTTCTAGTCCTGCTGCGCAACAGGACCAAAATTGGCATGATGATCGAATGGCCCCCTACTTATAAGTAGCTGTTGTTTTTTTGCCACCTTTCCTATCCTCTATGTTTGGGAAGCAGCAACTGTTTTTTTTACACCTTTTTCTCTCTATGTTTGCTAAGCAGCTGTTGCTGTTTTTGCCAAATCTCCCCTCTCCTCTCCTCTCCTTTGTTTTACCAATGATGAAATTATCCAAGTCCATACATTATATGGAATATGAGCTGGTGATCAAGAACTTACGAGGAACTTGGCATCATTAATAGCCGCCCCTACATTACCTTCTCCTCTCTTCTCAGTTATGATGCCTTGATGCTCCAAGTTCATGATCAAATGATGATTGACATGTTTCTGAGGCCTCTACTACTGCTACTACTCGTTTTTTTATATATTATTGTTTTATAGAACTACTTTGGTTTATAGACCTTTTTGATTTCTTATACCTTCTCGCATACCTAAAGCACACTTTCTTGCATCTATTAGAACACAGTGCGAAATAATGTCGTGGACACCAGACAGTGCAGCCCGATGCCCCGAGCATGATGAGCAGCCAACCTATGAGGAGCAAGCACTAGAGGACTAGCTTACTCAGGAGCAGTTCGATAATGAGTTAGAAAAGGATCTAGAAGTGATGCTTACTCAGGAGCAGTGTGACGAGGAGGAAGAGGGAGCAGAAGGAAGAGCAGGAGAGGCTGCTGAAGGCGAAGAAGAAGAGAATGATGATGATGAGGACTCAGAAGAGGGATATGTAAGTCCCGAGAATCCTTTCCCACGTGAAGCCATAAGGAGGCCAACGGAGGAAGATTTGGACAAGGATTTTGACCCGAACGAGGAGGTAGGGATAAAGCCATAGCTTGTAAATTTTGCTAAAGCTTTGGTTGTGTTACCACTGCTAACACTTTGACCTATCGTATATACAGGTCCCTCCTAAAACTCAAAAAAGACGACATCGACATTCATGACATCTCGCTAGAGAAGACAGAGTAGAGGAAAGGAGAGCAGAGGCAACAGCCACAGAGACGGACATTAAGGCCTCTGCTCCACAACCTCAAGACACAACCATGACTACCAAGCCAAAGAGGAAACAAGAGGATAGAAAAACAAATCAATATCCAGATAAGGCATGCTATGTGATAACGGAGGTCGGGCCAGCAGGGGAGATCCTTGAGCCAAAGGATTTCAGAGGACGATTCCATAATGCGATCGGGGCCCTAGTAAGAGATAAATTGAACCCAGCAATCCCTAACTAGAAAGAGGTAACAGAGAAGAAAAAGAATGAACTATGGGATAAGCAGCTGAAGCTTAATTTTAGATTTCCGGAGGGTAAGCACGAACTGGTAAAAAATGCTTTCAAGATCATGGGAGAGTCATTCCAATGTTGGAGGTCGGAGCTCAACAAGAAGTATATCCAAAAGGGGTTAACTCCCTTCAACGAGTTTGGCAACATAACTCCTAGTCAATGGGAGGAGCTCGTGGCTCAGAAGACTTCATCAGAGGCATTGGAGCTCAGTGCCCATAACACCAAGCTGGCGAAGAGGACCAAACACCACCATCATCAAGGCCCTGGTGGCTACTATGCCAAGGAAGAGTAGTTTAGGAAGATGGACGAAGAGGCCGCAGCTGCTGGAAATATCGATGTGAAGAATTTGAAGGTATGCTCAAGGAATTGGATATATGCGAGGAGTACAGAATCATCCGGCAGTAATCTTAAGTTTGATAAGCCGGAGACCCAAGAGGCAGTATGAAGGATACTGAAATATGCTGAAGACAAGGAGAAGGGCTCATTCAATCCTTCCAGAGAGAGGGATGAGCTTAACCTTGGCTTGGGAAACAAGGAGCACATAGGCCGCACTAGGGGGCTAGGGAAAAGGACGACCTGGAAGCAAGGATTTGAACAGGATAGGCACGTGTACAAGAAACATGGCATAGACTAGGAGACTAATCTTGAGCTCCAAGTGAAGGCTCTAGTTGCGAAGGCGATGGAGGAGCAAGGGTTGTCTATGGAGCCAGGGACATTAATGACGCCGCCAGGAGAACTAGCATTAGTTGGTAGCCCTCCGAAAGTTCCTAGCAGCCAAGGTTCCACTGCAGCCACAACCCCCATCAATCGCATATGGGAACCAACTAGTTGCACCTTGGTGTTTCTCAGCGGCCGGCAAAACATTGTGATGGAGGTGGCAACGGGTGTGGCACATCCTCCCGGTGGCTTACACCACAATAATAAGATACTGCCGGACTACACTAGGGTCGAGGTGCATACCATGAAGCCTGAGTTCATGCAGTGGAGGATAGACTACGCAACTCTCGAGGGGCTGGTGTTACTCGGAGATGTAATGGGGCAGTTCATCCTCTGGCACAAATGGGGCATTATATTGACTGCTTCTTCGCCGCCTCCCCCTCTCTTAAATTTGGAGCAAGTTGTTGAGGATGAGGAGATATTTTCACCATCTCATGACCACCACATTCCTAAGATGCCACATTCTTCCCCGCCTCCTAGCGAGCATGTGCCTGATAAGCCACAACCTTCTCCAGCTCGTACCGAGCAAGTGCATAATGAGATGCCACAGTCTTCTCAACAAGCGCAGCCGATACATGAACAACGAGTGCCTCCTGAAGAAGGTAATGCACAAAAAGATGAGGACATGCCTGAATGGGAACTTCGAAAGAAGCATCCAATCACCATAAGGCCAATTTATGTTTCAATGAAAGACGTCTCGTCGGTGCACAAGTGGTATTCCCATGACCAGTTCAAGCCTAAGAACCAAGTTAAAAAAGTCTCATCACGGGCTTCTAAGGAGGCCGTCACTAGCAAACTCCACCAAACAGCAAAGCAGTATCCAAACGTTGATGCCATCAAATGGTCAAAGGATTGCCTGAAAACATATGAAAGAAGCAAGCCCTTCCTACCAAACCAGGACATCCAGCACCTACCACTTGGAATGAGAAGGTTCCATGATTGGTACTTGCGTGTTCTCCTAATGAGCATAGACCTCGTACAAACATGCTTCCCCACCGGTACATTTGGAAGTCCAGCCGAGAAAATTGTCTTTGACTTCAATGACATGCAGACATGCTTTCACCTTGGAGCAATGGAGATGAATCTAATTCGCACGTGGTGCATGTAAGTCCTTGTCCTCCCGATATGATATGAATGTAATCTTTGAATTTTGTTGTAACTAACCCACGCCATGATTTGTAGAATGCAAGTGCACATTGTAAAACAAATGCCAAGTGTGAAAGCCAGTTATATAGACCCTCAAGCTATAGCACAAACAAATTTTAATTACCCTAGACAGTGGAAACTGGATGACAAAGAGCTAGCTGCTGGAAAGACCCTTCGGGAGAAAGAGGACATCCATGCGAAGAAACTAAGGCAAGAGTCCCTTAAGGTTGCGGCATATATTGCCTTGGCTTTTAAAAATCTCCAACAGCACTCTACTATATGACTACCATACAACTTCGAGTAAGTTCAACTCTATACTTAAAGCCTTGTTCGATATATTTTATTCGATGTAAAAGAACTTATCTAGTTCTATGATTAAATCCATGCAGCAACCACTGGATTTGTATAGGCGTCGATGTCGGGAGGAGCATGGCATGGGTTTTTGATTCAATAGATAGGGACCCGATGACATACAAAGACTTCATATCGATTCTCAAGACGTATACATATCGACAATCCTCATTAGCTTATATGTTTGTATACATACTTGTAACGTTCACTTTTGGATACTAACAAGTTGTATTTGCTAAAATAATTCGAACATGGCATTTAGGTTCTATGTCAATAAACATCAAGGAAGGCATGATCCAGTAAGGAAGAAAAGGCTGGCTATAAAAACACTATGTGAGGTAAGTGTAACTTACTTTAGTACTATATTACATGGTTGTCAAAAGTATTACTTAACATTTCCATATGCAAAACACACAGTGCCCCAAGCAGAAGCCTGGGAGTGTACATTGTGGATACTATATATGTTCTATGATAAGTAACACCGGTGCCTACAGGAGACATCCCTTAAGGGTAAGTTTGAACCTCTTCACCCGTAGTATAAAAACTTCGCACATGGTATGAAATACTAAACCGAAACTTGTTCTCTTGTAGTGGAAAGAAGAGAAAGAAATGAAAAAAGACCCATACAAGGATGACCAACTCTTAGAGCTCGTCGGCGACCTTTGTAACTTCATATTAGACCAGATTGTACACGTCAAAGGCACCTACCATGTATGAGATTCTGACTTAGGTAGAAATCCTCCGTACCAACACCTTCGTGAGACTGAAAGGCTAGCTCTAGGCCGTTGATAACAATATGTATGGAATTTGACATTGGTCTTACCTTGTGGGAGCTCCACCGCGCACCTCGCCGTGGTGCGGACTCCGCCGCACCTCTAGGTCACTGCCGTCGACCCGCGCTACCGCCGTCCGCCGCGACACCTACGCCATAGCCACCAAAGTGCCACCCTTGGCCCACCGGTGAACTCGCCGTGAGCGCACAAAGCCGTAGAGCCTCCTAGCAGCCCTGCCTATCCACCCTAGCGCGAGAACACGTGAGCTCGCCACCGCCGAGGAGCGCCACCGCGAGACAGAGAGGAGCGAGAGCTGCTGCGCCATTGTCGCCCCGTTCACCCAGTGCACCATGTGCCAGAGAGAGGGGATGGAGAAGTGGAACGAATTAGACTTGTGAATTATGTCTATTTAATGATGGATTGCATATATTCTTATGAATTGGACTTGTAATGGTAGTTTATATAATACTCTTGTGCTTGTGGTCAGATTTGAATTATATATGTTCGGATCAGATTCGAATTATATATGATATATATATATACACACATATATATACATATATATACATATATGTATATATATGTTCTGGTCGAATTTGAATTATAATTTGAATTTTTTTGGCGGAAAAATGAATTGTATGGGCGGTTCTAGATTGAACCGCCCCTACAAACAGGTATTATAGAGGCGGCTGGTTTGTAGGGGCAGCTGGTAGGGCAGCTGATTTGTAGGGGCGGTCTGAGAACCGCCCCTACAAATCGGCGATCTGTAGCCACGCTTTGGTAGGGGCGGCTGGCCAAACCGCCCCTACAAATGTCCAATAGCCGCCCCTACAAATCATATCTCACGTAGTGCCTTATGTGAACACTTGAGATGTAACATGAATATGGGCAATGTTTGTTAATGTGCCCTTCGTCACAATTATTTGAGACTTGATCTATGCCTAAACTAGCAGCCATGTATGCATGATCTATGCTTATTGATTTGGAGTTTTGGTCTCCTATATTTACGGAACAGATTAGAGTTGTGAGTTACAATTTACATGTCTATTTGTAAAGTTAAGCTTCAGATGCAAATACCTGTGAGACTCTCCAAAAGTCAGTAAGTGCGACAGCACACCAGATTACTTTAGCTGTATGTTTGGCGTGCATTAGTATGAGTTGAGTTCTCCTAATCTTGTTAAGGCATATGAGAGTTGTCCATACATGTTTTGCACAAGTTTCAGATATGTGAATATACTTGGAGATCCTGAACAATTAATCAGTATGTACAAGAAGCTGACCATCCACATGCTCCTAGAGGCACAGGTCCTCCTTGCTGCCGAGCATGACACGCCGGCGCGGTTGCGTACTCTGACATAAGAATTGGCTCTTTGAGCCTCTCTTTGTGTTCTGGCACAAACGCCGCCTCGATGATGCCAGCAAGTTCAGGAAAGGAGCAGGTCAATGTGGATCTTTGATATGCAGGACATGCATCTATCATGCCATTATTACATATTTGTGAGCTTATTTGAGTTTATGTAGTATGCTGGAATATATCATACGACAAATGGCGTATAAATAAATGAATATCACTGCCTCCATTGTTAGCCCTGTGCCATGCAGACTCCAAATGGCCTGCCAATTTACTCTAATATTTCTCAGGTTGTTGCACTTGCTTCATGCAGAGCCTTCCACAGCTACGAGAATTCATTCACCAATAGTAAAAGCTATGTGCTG
Organism: Miscanthus floridulus; assembly: GCF_019320115.1. Taxonomy (NCBI): domain Eukaryota; kingdom Viridiplantae; phylum Streptophyta; class Magnoliopsida; order Poales; family Poaceae; genus Miscanthus; species Miscanthus floridulus. The sequence goes on from NC_089597.1 coordinate 44,772,896, forward strand.
ACAGTGTCGTTTATTTGGCCTAAGAAAATTTATGGTACAACCTAGGCGACTTGCTTGTGGCGACTGAGTTCAAATATTTGTCTCCGTTACCGATATACTATTCGCTCAGCTTAAAGATTATCCGTGTCCCACATGATGACCGGAGTCTCATTGTGAAGTCTCTCAAATAATCAAGCTCATCTCGCGACCGACGAGGCCGAGAGCACATACTTCCTAACCGACGAGGTTCGACATGTTTCTCTCCTTAACGACAAGGCTTGGAGATCATCATAATTCTGCGACCGACGAGGCTGGAAACATATTCACAGACGAGGCTAGACCATTTGTTTGTTTGTGACCGACGAGGCCGAACGTACACTTGAGACTTTACCGTGAATTCGGTGACCGATGAGGCCAGATATTTCTCAGCAAAGACTGACGTGGCTATGGGGCATATTATATGGCTATTATTGGTGCCAAATTATACTTGGAGAATATTCATGCAAAATTCAAGACGGCGGCCATTTGCGCAGCTTAATCGGAGGTTTTCCACGGTCCCACACCGTGGATGTAATTAACCGGCGGCCTCACGAGTCCCCGGGAACCAAGAATTTTTCAATCGATGATGTATTAGGCTCAATTCAATGAAATTTCAGTGGGACGTGCACTTTGTAATTCACAAGTAAATTAATAAAGATCTGAATTCCTTGAATTCTTGTTGTCCCTTTTACTATTTATTTTGTATACGTATGTATACGCATGCCTGCGCATATTATTTATTTACCTACGCATTAAGACCTATCTCCCCAGTTGGGAGTGGTTTCCTTTTGGCAAAACAGATGAAATGTTTGATTGTCATTGTCTGAATTCTGATTGCCATAAACTCATGATAGATTTCAATTTTCAGATTTTCAGTATGCCGAAAAGAATTTTGTGCAACTACTTTTCAAGTTCAAGTGGCTCAACTCCACATACTTTTCAAGTTATTAGTATGTACGGCTTCTTTTAACCCAAGGAACTCCTCTAATTTTGATGTGGACAAACTTGTGAGGCTTGCTGAAATTTATGCCAATGATTTTGATATTGGTGACCTTACTATTTTGCCAAATCAACTTAGACAATTCATCAACCATGCTAGAAGAACTCCAGAATTTCTTGGATGCACAATGTTGCTGAAATTATGGTCAAAACTAATATGAACACATCTTATAAATTGGTTCATGGTCTCATTGAGCTAACCTTGATACTACCCATGGCAACAGCTTCAGTGGAGACGATATTTTCAGCCATATCCATTACAAAGACAGATCTGCATAGTAAAATAGGTGATGAATGGTTCAATGACTCATGATATGCCATAATTAGATGGAGATATTTAGAAAGATCAAAAAGCGGTTTCAAGAGATGAAAAACCGTCATATGTTATTGCCTAAAAATTAGTGGTACACTCTATTCTCTTCTAAATTCATAATTTGGACGTCCATATATGTTTGACTAATCAATTGTGTCTATTTGTGTAGATTTCTTATTCGGATGAATAATGGGTGTCAACGTCACGCGTCGTCTATTAGTTTAGTAATTTGGCCTTTCTGTATGGATAAACTGCATCCTTCATTTTTCATGATGTATTTTGTGTGTTTTCATCGTTCATCAATGTTTTCAATATAAGACTACTTCAAACTAATAAACTACATCCTTCATTTTTCATGATGTATTTTGTGTGTTTTCATCGTTCATCTATGCTTTCAATATAAGACTACTTCAAACTATTATATTTGTCTATTGTGAGGTGTCATAGTAGAGCTAAGTCGTTGTAGCGCTTTTGTTTAGCCTCTCCTACAAATTTTCCTCGATCCATCCCTGGCGGTGAGCATCGGGGTTGTTCGTTGGAGGTTGGTATATGGGTCTCTAGTGGCTCCAACACTCAAAACACGCAAGGGACACATATCGATTTATCCTGGTTCAGGATTCTGAGCCCCATGTCCACTAGTATGGTGTTCTTCGTGTTAGGAATACCCAATTGGTTATTACAACAAAGGAATCAAGAGAGATTGGTAGGGGATTGCGTGGTGCTATCCTAGAGTTCTTGGTGCGCGTGGAGCCTTCCCTGCCTAGAGGGGCTGACGAGCGTGCCCGGAGCCCTCTGCCCTCAGAGCTTGGGAGATCCTTGTCCTGATGTGTCACGCTTGTTGTGTCACTCTACCGAGGGATTGGCCGACGGTGCCTCATGGCCGTTTGAACGGGCAGATGGTGCAGCATCTCTATGCCTGTCAGGCTCTAGGTGCCTGACAGATTCCTGATCTGACTTTTGCCCAGGGCTCGGGACGTCGGTTGAGGCCCGGGTGGTTGCTTGGGTGGAGGTCAGGCTCGGGCTCCCATTGTTGGGTAGCCCAGGGCTGTGCCGAGCCCCCAAGTCCTGAGTGACGGCTGCGGGCGTGCTCAGGCTCGTCCTGACTCCACCCGAGTGTATGTGCGAGCGTACCCGATGGGTATAGCCTCGGAGCAATCATAGGATCGGCCGGGCATCTATCGATCCGCTATTCCTTTCCCGGGCACTTAACATACCCCTTTGTTAGACTCTCATTAGGTTGACACCATGGACCAGATCCACCTAGCAGGTGAACCGATTCATAAGCATTGCCATCAAATCGGCCCAGACCCAGCCAGACCGACAATGACGACGAAAGCTCTTGAGAATAAGCGGGCGTAGAGAGGCGGAGATGGACCTGCTCGAGGGAGGGGCGTGAATTTATTGATGGCCTTATGAAGGACCAAGATGGGGTGAATAGGAGCCAATCAAAAAATTTTTCTAGAATTGGCATGCATCCCAAAATCAACCTCTTCTACAAATCTAGATCACACATGCCAATAAGTGACAAGTTGACCTTAGAGTTAACCAGAGATGGCTCAAAAACACTATGGAAGCTACACGGACAAGAAACGATGCAAAATGTTTTTTTATGAGAAACACGTACTAGGTCTATATTGAACCTGGTCTAGCCTATATGCCAACCCAGCTAAGCATATTTCCAAACTCGGCTAGGCCGGTCTTGAAACCTAGCCAGGCCTATATGCCAACCCGACCTAGCCTGTTTCCCAAATTTCAGCAAGTTGAACCAACGAAGAAAAAGGAAAAACTCTATCAAACAAAGTCCAAATGAGCTAAAATTTTGCACAGACCTTCCCAAGGATGATGCGAAGCTGTCCACAAAAATTCTCTTCCTACAGATTAGAGCATGACCACCAGATTTGAAAACACTCTCTCAAATTAGTGCTTTGTCAATTTTTTAAGAGAGGTTGATTGAAAGGTGCTCGTGGGAAATTGATTGAAGGCGAAGCCTAGGCATGCTTCCCACGTGTCATTCACTACCACTGAGGGCGACCAATCCGAGGTTGAAGGTGACACAAAAAGCGCCAAGAGCAATAATCACTACTACAAAAAACATTTGTAGCAACGGGACAAATTTTCACCGACCGCCCCTACAGTGGCGTGCTCGGGAACCATGAGACCAGCCGCCCCTACAAATGGAACAGTAGGGGCGGCTCCATTTGTAGGGGCAGCTCGTATCACCAGCCGCCCCCGGTGTTGCTATTTTTAGGGGCGGCTGGTGATTGAGCCGCCCCTATAAATGCCCCACGTATAAATACCTGTGATTTCTAGGGGCGGCTCAATCACCAGCCGCCCCTACAAATGACCCACGTATAAAAAACTGCAGTCCCTTCTTTCTTCTCGGGTTACTCACTCCAACCCGTGAAAGAAAGTTGGAGAGGCCTTGGGCACCTTCCAAAAATTGCTCTACTAAGGGGGAAGGTTTTGTTTTCAAATCCTTTTGTGGAGAGGTTGTAGAAGGTAAGAAAATGCTATTCCACACTTTTTTTGAAGTTTTAATGGTTGGTTAGTGAGTAATTAGAGTTTTGCTTTTCTCTCTCTCCTATGGTGCTTGAGCTACTTATGAAGCAAATTAGACCTAAGTTTTGAATGTACTAGGGTAAATTAGGTAGGGGAACAAGATCATACCCTTATTTGGTCCACGTTTCTTGATTTTAGTGAACAATTAGTTAGTTTTATGGATGTTTCATGTGCATGTAGATCTAGATCTAGGGTTTGGTTTTTTTATTAATTTCATTTTTATAAATTTATGTTTGATGAAATTGAACTAGGGTTTGCATGAAAGATATTGGGTAAAATATAATTCTTGCTAATTGTTGTCTTTGAAATTGTTTATTGTAATCAACAAATATGTATTTTAATTATTTATAGATAAATGGGCTATTAATTAATTTTCCTCTACCATGGTGTGTTTGTATGCTTCATATAATTATATTTGATTTATATTCATATATATCTAAAGTATATACAATTATTCTCAAGTAATTATTAATTTGATTCATTTTTATATATATCTGAATAAGTAGTCCTTTACTGTTTGTTTTGTTGTTGTTGTAAAAGATGGAGTACAGGAACTCTTGGATGTATGATTCGTTAAGGTTCAAGGCAGGTTTTCGTGAAGAGGTGGATAAATTTATTGAGGCCACAAAAAAGCATTCAACAACGTTGACAGAGAATAAGGATAAAATTATTTGTCCCTATAAAGATTGCAAGAACCGTATGGCATGGACAGATGTGACTATCATCAGATCAGATTTGATTATGCGAGGATTTGTTGAGGACTACACAGAGTGGATTCATCATGGTGAAACGGTTATTGTTAACGACGAGGATGAGGAGGAATACGACGATGAAACCCTAGAATCCCTGTCCCAATATTTAGCAGAGCTTGATGCACGAATGGATCCTGAGTTTGACAATGAACAAGGTGGTGATGCTGGTGGTTGGGATGGTAACGACGAAGGTGGTGCCAATAATGATGGTGGAGCACGTGTCGGGGACGAAGATGATTTGGAGGACATGATTTGAGCCATTGGACCAGAGATTTTACTAAAGAGCCTGAAAGGTCAAGAAAACTTGGAAAGGGTGACAAAAGCATCAAAGGAAAGTGTGTATGGTGTTGAAAAGGGCTATCCGACACATTGGACATTGCTACATTTTGTGCTTGAGCTACTCATCCTGAAGGCTAAGTACGGCTGGTCAGACTGTAGTTTCAATAATCTATTGCGTCTCCTGTCATGGGTGCTGCCACAACCAAACTCAGATCCCGCCAACACATACCAAGCGAAGAAGGTCATAAGTCCATTGACAATGGGGGTTGAAAAAAATCCATGTATGCCCCAACCAGTGTATCCTTTTTCATGGTGAAACGTTCAACTCACTAGATAAATGTCCCCGATGTGGGGCTAGCCGGTACAAGAACAATGACCTTTACGGTGGGGACGGAGCCTCCACAGGGAAAAAGAGGAATAAGAAGGGTACAAAAAAGGTGGTACAAGAATCTCATCCCCCAGAGGACACTTCATTAGGCAACGATGCAAAGCAGAGAAGAATTCCTGCCTTGATAATGTGGTACCTGCCTGTGATCGACCGCTTGAGACGTATCTTCCTAAACCCTAAAGAAGCCACACTCATGACATGGTGGGATGATGAGCGCAAGGTGGATGATGATAAGATTGTACACCCGGTTGATTATAGTCAGTGGCAAAGGATCGATGAGAAGCATAAAGAATTCAGCGATGACCCAAGGAATATACGGTTTGGCTTGAGCACCGATGGAATAAATCCCTTCAATAAGAGGATGAGCGACCATAGCACTTGGCCAGTGATCTTGACCATGTACAACATGCCAACATGGTTGTGTCAGAAGAGAAAGTACCTTCTCCTCACTATTCTCCTCACAACATGCCAGTGATCATAACAACCAGGCATTGATATAGACGTGTTCCTTGAGCCTTTAATGCATGAAATGGAGAGGCTATGGAGGCATGGGGAGCCGATGTACGATGCGTTCTGAAAGGAGGACTTCATATGTAGAGCAATAACATTTGTTACTACCAATGATTACCCAGCGATGTTTGCTTTGTCTGGACAGATCAAAGGGAAGATAGGATGCTTGGTTTGCTTGGATGGTACTACATGGGTGTTCCTGGATGCATCCAAGAAGATAGTTTACCTAAGGAACCAGAGCTTCTTAAAGACAAGTCACAAGTACTATAGTAAGTTGTTCTTTAGATTTTATGACAACACCCTAGAGATTGAACCCCCCTTCGGAGAGATGTCATAACGGAGAACACGTGTATAGAATGGTGAAAAACATACGCGCTGTCTATGGAAAGAAGAATCCAGATGGGAAGAGATAGAAGCACCCTCCTATCGAAGGCGTACCTTTCAAGAAACAATCGATCTTCTTTCAGTATCTGTCTTATTAGCCAGACTTGGAGGTCCCCCATGCCATTGATGCTATGCACGTGCAGAAGAATGTCTTTGAGAGTCTCATTGCTACCTTGATGGATACAGGCAAGTCAAAGGATGGTCTGAAATCATGAAAAGACATGGTGCAGCTAAACGTGTTGCCACAGCTTCACCCGGTACCTGAGGCTAATGGAAAATACACTCTGCCCACGGTGTGCTTCAGCCTAACACCAGAAGAGAAGAGAACTATATGCACTTTCCTGAGGGGGGTCAAAGTCCCAATAGGGTTTTCAGCGAATGTGAAGAAGCTAGTATCGATGAAGGACTTGTCAATAACACACTACAAGGCTCATGATTGTCATGCGATGCTGACAGTGTTTCTACCTATTGCAATCAGGGCTATAAAGCCAGAGTTCTTGAAAATGGGCATCACTCGCATGTGCTACATCTTTTCGAAGATCTCACAGAAGACGATTGGCAAGCAAGAGCTGAGTGACCTACATGAATTTGTGGTGGAGACACAAAACCAACTAGAGATGTGTTTACCTCCTGCTTTTTTGATATAATGCCACATCTCATGATTCACATGGTTCATCTGATACAGGCGCTGGGCCCTTGCTACTTGCATGAAATGTGGTCCTATGAGCGGTTCATATCGGTTCTAAGTCGATACATGCATAATCGAGCATACCCAAAGGGCTCCATGATAGAGGGTTACCGTACTAAAGAAGTCGTCGAGTGCTGTCAAGAGTACCTAAAAGTATAGAAAGTGATTGGTACACCCGATTCTCGTCACAAGGGTAGGCTGGCTGGGAAGGGCACTAGTAGGTTGGCGAAGGGGCCATCGAGACAAGTGACATCTTGGAAAGCTTATGACATCAATGGGTATACGTACTATACCCACGCGAAGGATAGTAAATATGTGAACCAAAACAACGGCGTTCGAATAGAAGCTCTCGATGGAGTGGGGCGAAAGATCCAATACTTTGGCATCATTGAAGAGATATGGGAACTTGACTATGGAAGGGATATAACGGTGGCCCTATTTTGTTGCCGCTGGATCAAACAACACCAACTGAACGAGATCGGATTGAGAGTCCTAGACCTTGAGAATCTAGGCTACCAAGATGACCCTTCGATGCTCGCTTCACGTGTCACACAAGTTTTCTATATGCCTGACCCACAAAGTAACCTCCCCCTGAAGAAGACAAAGCACGTGGTTGCCTCCGGGAAATAGCACATTATCGGAGTTGATGGCGTGGACAATGTTGAAGCTTACAATAACTACGATGAGATACCGCTATTCACAGACTTTTCTAAGAAGATCAGTGTTGTGGAAAAAATCCTGCCCAAAGACATATTGCCATGGGAACGAAAAGGTGTCAAGGGAAAAGTCGTTACAGCGGGCTAGCTAGTTGTTGAACGTGGAGTGTTTGTGTAAGTGTGTGTTTGTAAGACTTCATTTATGCATGCGTGTGAGACTATATATTTATGTATGTGTGTGAGACTATATATTTATATATGTGTGTGAGACTATATTTATGCATGTGTATGAGACTACCCTTTGCAACATCTAGATGAATCTATTTCAACATACACCCTATTACTATTAAAACTTTATGAAATCACATAACACTTTATGAAATGAAGAAATAACCAAAATAAAAGTTGGAGATCTTGACGAGTTATACAACTTTTATATTCATCACCTTTATAGCTGAAATCATTTAGTGGTTGAAAATAAGGTTTGAAGTTGTCATTTTCTAAAATTCAAAATTTAAATTGTCCAAAATTAGTAACAAAGATCGATGACCAAACTAAAATGATAGAGCATGATTTTAGAAAACTTTAGGAAAAAAACCCATCACATTTGGAGTTAGTATGAGAGAGAAAAACTAGTTACAAGTTTCAGCCATAGATTAAAAATAGAAATCACACTCGTTCATCATTGATAATCATGAACAGTTGTGATTTTTCTTTTTAATCTCTAGGTAAAATTTGTAACTAGTCTTTCTCCGTCATACTAACTCCAAATGTGATGATTTTTTTTCCTAAAATTTTCTAAAATCATGCCCTATCAAGTTACTGTGTTGATTTGGTCATTCTTTTCATTTGAAGAAGTTTGAGCAATTCAAATTTTCAAAATTTTAAAAAATAACAACTTCTAACAAGATTTTGAAACACCAAATGATTTCAGCTGAAAAAGTGATGAATACCAAAGTTGTATAACTCATCAAGATCTAAAACTTTTACTTTGGTCATTTCTTCATCTGACAAAGTGATAGTAAATATTGTTTACAAATCAACATGTCTCTCGTATAGTTTATGAAACTATGAGTGATATGTGGATTTGTGGATAATGTTTACTAACACTTTATTAAATGAAGAAATAATCAAAATAAAAGTTGTAGATAGTGATGAGTGCAACAACTTTTATGTTCATGACTTTTCTAGTTGAAATCATTTAAGGTTTCAAAATCTTGTTTGAAGTTGTCATTTATTAAAATTCAAAATTTGAACTGTTCAAATTTAGTCAAATGAAAAGATGATCAAAATAAAAGTTGTACATAGTAATGTGTTCAACAACTTTTATGTTCATGACTTTCTTATTTGAAATCATTTAAGGTTTCAAAATCTTGTTTGAAGTTGCCATTTATTGAAATTCAAAATTTGAACTTTTCAAATTTTGTCAAATGTAAAGATGACCAAAATATAAGTCGTACATCTTGATGAGTTCTACAACTTTGATGTTTACAAAATTTTCATTTGAGGTCATTTAGTGTCCTAAATTTCTATTAGTTGTTTTGAAATTCAAATTTTAAATTTTTAAAATATTATTTTTGTAAAGAAGAAAATATAAAATTATATCTATATATATAATAAAATTGTTTATATATACATATATTTATATATATAGAATAATAAAAAAACTAATATATAAATTTACATTGTGTTCTTTATACATGAATGAATTATAGAATTAGTAATTAAAATAAATTGAAAAATATTTGTAGGGGCGGCTAACTCAGCAACCGCCCCTAAAAATCAATTTGTAGGGGCGGCTAACTCAGAAGCCGCCCCTACAAATGCCCTCTAGTATATAAGCCAGAGCCCGCGGGAGGCCGAAAAAATTCTAAGTCAGGGCGCGATTCTTCCTTTCAGACGTCGTCAAGCCGTCGAGCCCACCGTGCGTGCTTCCTCTCACCTCCGCCACCCCGTGTGCGCCCGGCCGTGCGCTTCCTCTCACCTCTGCTCCGTTTGCCGCTAGGACCTGCTGCGGAACCCTAGCCGTGGGCGACGCCGTTCCTCCGTGGAACCCTAACCGCTGGGACCTACTTCGACTACTTCCTCCACGGCGATGTGCTCCACCGCTTCAAGTACGGCATACCCCGCATCCCCTATCTCGCCATCGATGTTAGCATCGAAGAAATGAGGTGCGGTCCCTAGTGTCCTCTCCCCCTTTGTCGTCGTCAGCGCCCGAGGAGACGAGGCGCGGGCCCCCACGTACCCGCCCTCCCCCTATGCCAGGTCCCTAGTTCCTCGTCGTGTCCTTCACCGGTGACGAGCACCCACCAGGTATGTGCGCCCCTTCTCTTCCCTTGTTGTTGCGGCAAGGACCCGTACCCTAACGGCCTAACCTAGGCTATTTGGTCATTTGCATCCAGATCTGATCTAATTACATGTGTTCATCATGCATGGGGCGATGGGTGGCAGATTAGAGACATATCTTTACTGTACTGCTAGAGTGCTGTTAAATTAATCTATGTACTGCTACAGCTTGTTAATTTAACTTGTGATGGTCATCGAGATGCAACTGCCTTGCTACTAAATTCTTGAAATTGTGCATCCTCTATTTCTGGAGGTATTTGAATCTAGAGGTATTTGTAATCCTAGGCTTCATAGTTGACATACATTATTAGAGTACTTTGTTAGCTAGTTGGACACTTCATATATGGTGTCACATGCCTTGATGGAGTCTTGTTTTATATGCTTTATAGATTATATGGTGTCACACGCCTTTATTGTCTTTTTTGTATCCTTCACAGATAAAAATCATGGAACAGACCTAGCTCAGATTTTCATGGAACAGACCTAGCTCACATGTAGTGTTTATAACATATAAAAATAAAATTTTCAAAGCGGACTGTAGATGTACCTATGGTTCAATAACTTCATAAGCTTGCCAACTAAAATTCACACCCTGTACTACTGCCTAGATGTGAACTCAATTTTATTATCTTTTATCTAAGTTAAGTGCTTGTTTAGTTTCCAAAATACATAACTGATGTTAGAAGTATCCAAAAGCTGTGAACTCAATTTTATTAGCTTTCTCTTGATGAGTTCTATCTGAGAAAAATATGTATCATGCTGTTCCACAAACTTTTATGTGCAGTTCTATTAATCCTAGATAAAATGCTTGTCAGCTTGTCATTTTTTATGTGTAGTTCTATTAATCTGATGTGTGATACGATTATTTTAGGAGGAAACCTCCAAACTGATTCAGAGCCCATTGTCGGTGATGTTTTTTATACTACTTCTACTTGTACTGAGCCCAAGCCCTTTGTCAGTGACGTTTTTTTACTAATTTGAGAGCACCTACCAAAAATTGCTTCTACTACTACTTCTAGTTCGGCAAATGAGTTGTCTTTTAATTTGTTTTAGTTTAGGGGCAGGACCTAGTAGTCCTGGGGCCAACTAAGAATTTTTTTTATGAAACCATCCTGCCTCCCTCTTGCTCATCTCTATCTTTCTTTGTTTCTCCTATCTGCTCATGAGATGAATAATGTGACTTTAAAACTGAGGCAAAGGGCTTTCGTGCAATGATGTCTTTGGTCTCCGTTTCGGATTTGATTGGTTTTGTGAAGATTTGGTTCAGGTCTTTGGTTTGAGAGTTTTTGGAATTATTTGCAGTGTGAAATTCAGTACTGTTTTCAACATGCCAATAATATGATATAGATTCCATTAAGATGATCATGTTGTCTTTATGCACAAGCTTAACTTTGTCAGACAGACCCCAATTTATGATTTTTAAATTATTATTATGCATGGACCTAGATTATGCATGAATACCATATTTTCATGAAAGACTAAGGGTTTCATGAACCTTGGGGATGCCTAGCGGTAGCTACTTTGTTTTGTCCGAAATCGCTCTATTTTAGTTCCTGTTGTCCCATTTAACCTGGTGTAAGTCTAATAAGTAGTGACACTTGTGGCATGACTGTGCATGGTTCAGTTAGACCCTTGGTTGCCTTGATTCTGACTAAGAACTGTTTGAACTGGGTAAAGCTATCTGTTAAGGGTACAATTTGCTGTAATTTAGTTGCAACAGAATGCAATTAGGATTTTGCCTGTTGTGGAAATGTTGTATATCTCGGATTTTGCCTGTTGTGGAACTGGACCACCATGTATCAATGGCACCTGAGCAGTACTGCCTTGTAGTATATGTGGTTGCTCATGCTTAATTCCCATGGAAGGTTGACCTTTTCTACCAGCCTTACCAACTTGTTTCCCCTTTCTGGTATTCTGTCTAGTGGACATAGCATCTGACTTCAAGTTGTCTTCAGAATGCAAATCCCCAGCTATTAAGTGAAATGATTCCTTGCCTCTCTTGGTAGCTATTAAGTGACCTTTTCCTTGTCCCTAGCATTTTGCATCTGAATTCTAGTCCTGCTACTTGCCATCCTTATTTCTAGGACAAGGCTGCTCTTTTCTTGTCCTGCTCTTTTCACTGACTAAGTGTCGAGTGGCAGAGTGGCTTAATGGCCGAGTGGCTTAGTGACTAAGTAATTGAGTCATGTGCTTGTGCAATATAACTAATTATTAATTGATTCTGTTTTTTTTGTGTGTGTGACTAAATTTTGGATTCTGTTGCGATTGCAAGTTGAAACCATCTGGTGAATAATTATTTTTGGAGTGCATAAATACTTATTTTGTTATATATGATAATGATATATAGGCACGCTACTTTTCCTGATATGACATATGTCACTGTCTTACTCTTTGTTTCTAAGTATTAGGTTCAAAGGATGAATAGTTTCTGTCAACCTCATACTGACTATATTTGGTTGGCAAGGACAGCTGAGTCACTATCTTGGTTTTTTTTGGTTGGCAAGACAACATGTGAGACACATGCTCATGCTAAGAAGTATTTGGTATTTTCCTGCTAGGAGAGCTGAGTTTCTACCTTGTTTCTATTTGTCATGGTAAACATTGATATTTGTGCTACATAGACAGTAGTACCATTATTTTGATATTTGTTATTTTCCTGCCAGCTAAGACAGTTGAGTCACTGTCATGTTTCTAATAGCCACCATAAACTTTGATATTTAGTAATTGTATATTCTGGGTCCTAATTGATGCTTCAGTGTAATCACTGATAGTAGTATCAACCCATTTAGCTTGGTTGTGCATGGTAAAGCTAAGCAGTTATCCATACCTTTGGATTTTGCATCTGAATTCTAGTCCTGTTGCTTGCCATCCTTATTTCTAGGACAAGGCTGCTCTTTTCTAGTCCTGCTGCACAACAGGACCAAAATTGGCATGATGATCGAATGACCCCCTACTTATAAGCAGATGTTTTTTTGCCACCTTTTCTATCCTCTATGTTTGGGAAGCAGCAACTGCTTTTTTTTACACCTTTTTCTCTCTATGTTTGCTAAGCAGCTGTTGCTGTTTTTGCCAAATCTCCCCTCTCCTCTCCTCTCCTTTGTTTTGCCGATGATGAAATTGTCCAAGTACATACATTATATGGAATATGAGCTGGTGATCAAGAACTTATGAGGAACTTGGCATCATTAGCAGCCGCCCCTACATTACCTTCTCCTCTCTTCTCTGTTATGATGCCTTGATGCTCCAAGTTCATGATCAAATGATGATTGACATGTTTCTGAGGCCTCTACTACTGCTACTACTCATTTTTTTGATATATTGTTGTTTTATAGGACTACTTTGGTTTATAGACATTGTTGATTTCTTATACCTTCTCACATACCTAAAGCACACTTTCTTGCATCTATTAGAACACAGCGCAAAATAATGTCGTGGACAGCAGACAGTGTAGCCCGATGCCCCGAGCATGATGAGCAGCCAACCTATGAGGAGCAAGCACTAGAGGACTAGCTTACTCAGGAGCAGTTCAATAATGAGTTAGAAAAGGATCTAGAAGTGATGCTTACTCAGGAGCAGTGTGACGAGGAGGAAGGGGGAGCAGAAGGATGAGCAGGAGAGGCTGCTAAAGACGAAGAAGAAGAGAATGATGATGATGAGGACTTAGAAGCAGGATATGTAAGTCTCGAGGATCCTTTCCCATGTGAAGCCAGAAGGAGGCCAATGGAGGAAGATTAGGCCAAGGATTTTGACCCGAACAAGGAGGTAGGGATAAAGCCATAGCTTGTAAATTTTGCTAAAGCTTTGCCTGTGTTACCTCTGCTAACACTTTGACCTATCGTATATACAGGCCCCTCCTAAAACTTAGAAAAGACGACGTCGACTTCCACGACATCTCACTGGACAAGATGGAGTAGAGGAAAGGAGAGCAGAGGCAACAGCCACAGAGACAAACATTGAGGCCTCTGCTCCACAATCTCAAGACACAACCACAACTACCAAGCCAAAGAGGAAACGAGGGGATAGAAAAGCAAATCAATATCTAGATAAGGCATGCTATGTGATAATGGAGGTCGGGCCAGCAGGGGAGATCCTTGAGCCGAAGGAATTCAGAGGACAATTCCATAATGCGATCGGGGCCCTTGTAAGAGATAAATTAAACTCAACAATCTCTAACTGGAAAGAGGTACCGAGAAGAAAAAGGATGAACTTTGGGATAAGCAGCAGAAGCTCAATTTTAGATTTCTAGAGGGTAAGCACGAACTGGTAAAAAAATGCTTTCAAGATCATGGGAGAGTCATTTTGACGTTGGAGGTCGGAGCTCAACAAGAAGTATATCCAAAAGGGGTTAACTCCCTTCAACGAGTTTGGCAACATAACTCCTAGTCAATGGGAGGAGCTCGTGGCTCAAAGACTTCATCGGAGGCATTAGAGCTCAGTGCCCGTAACACCGAGCTGGCAAAGAGCAACAAACACAACCATTATCTAGGCCTAGGTGGCTACTATGCTAAGGAAGAGCAGTTTAGGAAGATGGACGAAGAGGCTGCAACTGCTAGAAATATCGATGTGAAGAATTTGAAGGTACGCTCAAGGAACTAGATATATGCGAGGAGTACAGAATCATCTAGCGGTAATCTTAAGTTTGATAAGCCAGAGACCCAAGAGGCAGTATCAAGGATACTGAAATATGCTGAAGACAAGGAGAAGGGCTCATTCAATCCTTCCAGAGAGAGGGACGAGCTTAGCCTTGGCTTGGGAAACAAGGAGCACACAGGAAGCACTAGGGGGCTAGTGTCGACAGAATATAGTCGGCAGTCCTCTGAGGGGTATCCTATGAAGGTAGATTGATCGGCAGAGAGGCGTGTAATCAAGAACAAGAAGGCAATAGAGACACACGAGTTAGACAAGTTCAGACCATTAGTATGACGTAATATCCTACTCCTATGTTCTGTTGGATTGTCTTGGCTATCGTATAATATTGTGTGAGTTTGGAGGGGGTCCCTGCCAACCTTATATAGTCCAGGGGGCAGGGTTATAGGTCAGTTAGATCTAAGAGATAACCGAAAAGTAATAACAGATTACAGGAATCTTAGGATCATATGTATCCTAATAGATCTCATAGTATCTTTAGGATATCTTCCCAGTGTCTTGCGGAAGGCACCGAGCAGAGTCATGCCCTGCAAGGCTTCGTCTTGTGGGCTGGGCCACCCCTAGGGGCATAGCCCATGTAGTCTGCCGTGGGTATCCGGGGTCGTACCTCCCACAGCTAGTCCCTGAGCACCTTGTACCCATTGTGCAACGCCGTCTTGAGCTTGTCCGAGCAGGTGCGAACAAAGCCGAGCAGTCAAACTCATGGTCCGACCACCATGATGAGTTGCCGAGCAGTTGTGAGCAGTTGCTGAACAACATGAACCATCGTCGAGCAGCATAACCCAAGTATGGCTTGCCATAAGGGTGTAAGGTGCTCAAGTTTAGAATCAAAAATTTCTTCGCAGTGGACCAAGTGTGCCCACTTAGAGTCCGACCACGAGAAAAGGAGATAGACTTCTTCAGCTTCAAGAGGGAGTCTTCCAGAATAAAGCAAACACATTCACCACAAGGTAAAGTGTGCCCACTTAGTCCCCGAGCCTGACAGTAGATGACGTAGTCATGTGGTGCTAGGGTCCAAAGTAGAAAAAAGTAGAAGACCAGTCGAGCAGGCAGCCAGTCCCTAGGCGTAGCCCTAAAATGAGAAAAAAGCACATTCACCGCAAGGTGAAGTGTGCCCACTTAGTCCCCGAGCCTGACAGTAGGTGATGTAGTTACATGGTGCTAGGGTCAGAAACAAAAGCAAACCGAAGAAAGTCCCTAGCGTCGTGGAGAACCAAGTCATAGTAATGGCGTAGTCCCCGAGCCACAAGTGGAAGTATTGGAGAATTCAAACTATGGAGAAAAAACCAGAGTAATGGCTGTACAGTAGCGGTTACTAAGCCTCAATAAATGGTGCCGAAGTCGGCGAATATTCATGAGTAATAATCAATTGCGGCGGTAAATGGGTGATATGAGCTACGGTTGTGCGAAGCCCCAGGTATCGGCCCATTAAACCACTTCGGAGAATTCAGAGAGGCGCAAATCGTGGGAACGGTTTCCCAAAAACCCTCAAATGCGAAACAGTGGAGGGAGTGCTTTATAATTGCGCCGCCACATCGCACGCTCCCACCTTTGCCACTTTGCCATTTCATCTTCATCCTCAGCCCTTGTGCTTCATGATTCACATCCACACGCGCATCCACCACCAATCTCAAAACTAGATCTGAGAGATGGCACCGAAGATAGGAGCTGTGAAGCCAAGGAAGGCGCCCATCAGAGCCAGCCATGACGAGGAATGGTTGCCGTTAAGTATGGCAATGGGTAAATCCCCATCGGGTATGGCCACTCCAGACCCATCCCCACCATAAAAATTTGGTACCGCCAGAATACCCATACCCACCATGGGTGGGCAATTTTCCCCAGACCCATACCCGGCCGGGTAAATCATACCCGACAGGTCACCCGTACCCGCCAATAATTTATTCACGCACATGAAAATCAACAATTAAACAGCAACCACCACTAACTAGAGCACATAAAATTAGACAAATAATAGCATATCACCGTTCTTGCTCGAGTTGCTCCGTCGTGGTGTGGTGAGTTCCTGACGCTTTGATGCGATGCGAATACGCGAGACAAGGTCACGAGGGGCGGGCGGGCGGCGTAGTTTTTTTTTCGGTGGCGGCGGCATTTTTCTTTGCGAGTGGTGATTGCGGTGCCAGGCTGCCAGCGTCGAGACGAGGCAACAACGCGCTTTACTCATGCGCCTATTTTTTTGGCGGCGGGAGGCTAGGCATTGAGCCTCCCTCGAGCGGTCGAGGGCTCCAGCGGCCAAGTCGCCAGGCGGGACCGTTGGGTGAACCTAGGGTTTTACATGGGCTGGTGGGCTTATTTAGTGTTGGGCCGGGTATTTTTCACCCATGGGTAAATGGGTACGGGGATTGCTGGAACATACCCATACCCGCGTACCCGATGGGTGAAGGGTTTGGTCCATTTACATACCCGTGGGTAGTATGTTTAGTCCATATTTAGACCCTAATGGAGTAAATACCCGTCGGGTATTGGGTCGCGGGTCCCCATTGTCATCTTTAGGTGCCGTCGAAGATGGGGGAGGCGAAGCTCAACAGGATGGTGGCGGCGGGCGTTCTTCTAGACCGCATCACCGCCGAATGGCGGCCAGCCAGCGGTGAGCCCTTCCCAATGCCTCACACTGATGAAGCTGTAGTGTTTGAGGATTATTTCTAGCGCGGGTTGGGGTTTCCTATTCATCCTTTCCTGAGGGATCTGCTAGAGTTCTGGACGATTAGTCTATGCAATCTCCACCCGAACATGATATTGCACATCTCGATCTTTATCCATTTCTGTGAGGCGTATCTAGGGGTTCTTCCACACTTCAACCTCTTCAAACACCTGTTCTGGTTGAAGAAGAATGGCGGTGGTGGTTCCAAGGTGGTCGGCAGTGTATATCTGCAACTCTGGGATGGGATGGTGAGCAAGTACATCACTATATTGCTGAATACTTCTCTGAAGGGATGGAACGCTAGGTGGTTCTACATGAAGCAGAGCCATCCTGCAATCCGTTGTGACGTCGACCACATACCGGAGAACCAAAAGAGCTGGTCGGAGAAACCGAGCAGTGCCGACATAGAGCAGGTGAGGGAGGTCCTTGACCTGATAAAAGGCATGGAGACTAATGGTGGACTGGTAGCGGCAAGCTTCATAGTGCGCCGCATCCAGCCCTGCAAGGAGAGGGCCCACCTAGGCTTTGACTTCAAGGGCGATGATGATGGCACTCGGGAGAGACCAGAGAGGCTAAAGAGGAGTGAAGTGCTAGAGCGGGCTATAGAGTTGTTCGCTCCAAATGCCTCATTCAGCGTGTCAAGGCAGACGAGGGCCTTCAATTGTACAAATCTGCCTCCTTAGGTAACCATCCCAACTATTTTGTTCGTGATGCTTTTTATCAATGATTGTTGCCGAGCAATGAACTTATTCACTTATGCAAAGATCCATTCGTAGGAAAGAGCGGTGTACTTCACAGGCATGTCAAGGGGTGATTGGCCGAGGGGAGTAGATGCCCGGCCATCGGCTCAGCCTGAGGAAGAAGCGTCCAACGCCTCGTCGGAGTCCGAAGGCACAGACGCTGGTCGGACGAAGAGCTCTCCCTCGGTGTCGGAGAAGGTCCGAGGGAAGAGGGCAGCGATAGACGAGCCAGTAGGTGAGGGGAGTCCCTGTGTAGTAGGTGACGGGAGTCCCCGAGTAGCAGGTAATGTAGACGGGGATCCCGATCTTCCGTCAGGTGATGGTAACTATCATTGTGGCGGAGAATGACACACCGATCCGGCTTCAGATCGAAAGATCGAACCCTGCAATCTTAGCACCACAGCTCCTCTGGTTATCAACCAAGTTATGAACCAGGTTGACCTCACCAAGAAGGCTAATCCCAGCCTACACAACGAAGAACACAAGCAAGAACAAGAAAGAACGCAACCAAATTGCAGATGAATGATTAAACTCATGAAGTTGGGGTCTCACAAACCAATGAACGGTGAAACTATTCTTGACAGATTAATCTAAGCAAAACCCAAAACCTAATGATGGTGGTGGCATATGATTATAAAGGTCTTAGGGTCATCGCCTACCCTAGACGCGCCCCCTAATGGGCCCAAACACGATACACGGTCCAACGGACCAAAAGAAGGTGTCGCAGCACCCTGATAGATTCTGGACGCTGACTTGTTTCGATGATTCCCATTGATTCCGAAGAGGTTTTGACATTAAACCACTTGGATTGGCTTCCTTATCAAATTATCTTTCCATCCATATGTGGATCATAAAAAACGGAGTCCGGATGCATCCTGGGTGACCAGTTTAAGGCAGACTAGTCCTAGAGGCCGAGATG
The DNA here is from genome assembly GCF_019320115.1 of Miscanthus floridulus. Classification (NCBI taxonomy): domain Eukaryota; kingdom Viridiplantae; phylum Streptophyta; class Magnoliopsida; order Poales; family Poaceae; genus Miscanthus; species Miscanthus floridulus. The sequence continues at coordinate 44,791,753 of NC_089597.1, forward strand.
GACTCGAACTTGATTTGGGCCTCCACCTTGGTGACTCGAACCAGATGAGCTTTGGGCCTCCTTCATGCTTAGGACACCCTCGCTGATCTCCTTGGTCTCCATATGGTTCTCCAAGCATGGTCATATGTATGGAGGTCATGTCCTCATCATCCTCCCTTTCTTGATGAAAAGCCGTCCTCGGCGTCCATTTTGTTTGAAGTCGATCCTGCACAACATGAGGACAAACAAGGTTTCCAAAATAATGGTAATGGACAATATTGTGAGAAAGAATATGACCACATGTCCAGGTTTGTAGCATGTCTTGTCCTACAGACATGTAGTCTGCTCGATTGAAATACACACGATCTTTGCCAATACTATCCTGCAAAAGATTAGTACTAACAAGAAATATATGTTCCCTTTCTTTGGATTCCACTTGTGTTCGAAAAACAAAACTAGAGGAATATGGCATAACAATAGTGTTGATTTTACTATCCTCTAGTTGATCATTAATTTGCACAACAAAAGGAGAATTCGGATTTGTACAAATGTAAACTCGTTGTATCAAATATTGCCCTTGGTTGTTATATTTACCAAAAACATGATATGTATGTCTAGAGAACCATGGCAAATCAGCATATGCATAAAGTTTCTCCTCTAAAGAACTAAGATTACACGGAACATCAAATTCAATATAACCCAAAGTATTTAAAGAAGACAACAATTTCAGCTCATCAACTTCACTAGCATTATGAATAACAAGTCTATTTTCAGCATAAGTTCTCATTTTCAGCACACATATAGCATGATCATTCTTCAATGATTGCATGGGTATAACATAAATATCATCATGCAAGTCATCTTCGTCACAAAAAACATCAAGCAAATCATCTTGTGACAAAGGTAAATCAAGCGAAGGCTCCACTAAAATTTGCTCTATCATAGCATGATTGGTGGAAAAATTCAGCACATCAAGAGAACTCTCACCTTCCGTGAGTTTAGCATCGTGGGCTTTACCTTTGCTCTCATGATCAGCAGGAGTAATAGTTGATTGTTCTGAATTGTCACATGAGACTATGAGCATCTTATTTTCTATCACGTCATCCTCGCTCTTTTGTACATTGTCCTGCAAAAGGTTAGGCATAGCAGGAGGAATAACAAGAGATTGATCTAGTTCATGCACCTCATCATTTGAATTAATTACAAGAGATGGGTTAACAAAGGTTTCTCGCATAAGATCTTTCATATCATTCCAAGTTTGAGATTTATCAGAAGGATCTAAAGACTCCCACTAAGATAAAGCAGAATATCGTAAAACACTAGCTGCATTGGTTACCTTCCTCCTTGGACACATAAAGCGAGTAGCAAATATGTTATCTATGGCAATTTCCCACTCCATGTACTCATCAGCACCTATACCATCATAAGTCGGTGGATACGAACAACCTGTCATTGTAAACACAAAAACAGGAACAAACGGTGAAAGTTATCCCTAATAAATGACTACGTGGTTGTAGTGGTGTCACTTTTCACAGCAAGTGGAAGCGTCTTACCAAGCTCTTACAAAGTTCTTACCAACACAAGTAGTGGACGGTACAACCGGTGGCTGGTTCGTGATACCTGTGAGGCAGTGGTACCGAGATTGCAAAGCCCTTTTTCTGTACTGATCTAAAGAATTTGTGGAGCTTGGGAGGCAAACAAAGAGTAATATGTATATCTAGCACACAAGTCAATAACAGAAAGTAATGCTGAATTATAGTCTAAAGTACTTGTTCTCGTTGCTGGTCTAAAATGTTTCAAGTACCAGGTGTGTGATAAAAGTATGGTGGATAGCAAGGTGATAGGTGTATGAAAAACAAGTATGGTGGATGGAAACAGCAACACAAACAAGGAACCAGACAGCACACGCTAACACAGCTCACTTTGGTCTTCTCTATATGCTCCTCTAGATATTGTTCCTCTTTTGCCCCTCTCTTTTTTCTATTTTTTAGGCTATCGTTGTTTTTTGGGAAATTTTGACTTTTTTATTTTATTTTTTTGATATTTTTCCTTTACTTAGGAGCACAAAAGAAGTAACCATAGAAAATATGAGCTCAAACAAGTGAAAGATGTGGCCTGCAGAATTTTTAGAAAACTTGCTCAAAATCGACAAAAACCTTGTGACCACGAAAAGATGATCTTGTGACCACTTTTGGACGGATCCAAAATTTTTTTCTGATCGATTTTGATATATGGAACGTCGAAATCGGAGTCCGTATGCGAAAACTAGACCAGTTTTAAGAATTGGCTCCGAATTAGAGGACAAAACGGGAACAATGTGCGCAAAATTGGTCACAACAGCAAAGATTTGATGGAAACGATGGGGGAAAACACACGAACTGGACTCTAACACGACGTAACCAGCAACAAGACCTTGACCAGGACACAAACTCAACACGACGGACTCTGAAACCAAAATATGCAAAGGCTATGGCGCGGAAGGTTCTAGGACAGAAAAAACGAGGATGGCACTGGACTATGGGACGAATGCGAAACACTCAAACTAGGGAATAAATGTGAACCTGACGGTATACCTTAGCTCTGATTACCACTTAATATAGACGGGGATCCCGATCTTCCGTCAGGTGATGGTAACTATCGTTGTGGCGGAGAATGACACACCGATCCGGCTTCAGATCGAAAGATCGAACCCTGCAATCTTAGCACCACAGCTCCTCTGGTTATCCACCGAGTCACGGACCAGGTTGACCTCGCCAAGAAGGCTAATCCCTACCTGCGCAACGAAGAACACAAGCAAGAACAAGAAAGAACGCAACTAAATTGCAGATGAATGATTAAACTCATGAAGTTGGGGTCTCACAAACCGATGAACGGCGAAACTATTCTTAACAGATTAATCTAAGCAAAACCCAAAACCTAATGACGGCAGCGGCATATGATTATAAAGGTCTTAGGGTCATCGCCTACCCTGGACGCGCCCCCTAATGGGCCCAAACACGATACACGGTCCAACAGACCAAAAGAAGGTGTCACAGCACCCTGACAGATTCTGGATGCTCACTTGTTTTGACGATTCCTGTTGATTCTGAAGAGCTTTTGATGTGAAACCACTTGGATTGGCTTCCTTATCAAATTATCTTTCCATCCATATGTGGATCATCAAAAACGGAGTCCGGATGCGTCCTGGGTGACCAGTTTAAGGCAGACTGGTCCTGGAGGCCGAGATGGACTTGAACTTGATTTGGGCTTCCTTCATGCTTAGGACACCCTCGCTGATCTCCTTGGTCTCCATATGGTTCTCCAAGCATAGTCATATGTATGGAGGTCATGTCCTCATCAGCAGGCAATGGGAGTCCTAGAGCGGCAGGCCGAGGAAGTCCCAGAGCGTCGGGTAGAACAGAGGCCGACGGTGGAGGAGGTGGGACCTCCACCCCAGAGCATGGGAGTCGACCCCATGGCCGTACCTGGGGGCTCGGGTAGGCATCACCGGTTCAAGAAAGTGTACCGGCAGATCAAACCGTAAGTATCCTTGCCTTGGAATTACTTTGCCGTCGTTTCTTTTTTTGGTGACTGACGAGATGACCTGATGCAGTGCAACGCGTGCGGAGGATCCAACCTCGCCCATCCATACTATCGAGCAACCGAAGGCTGGTCCCAGAGCGGAGGAGGTACCTGTAGACCCCATCCCGGAGTCCCTGGTTGCTCAACGGCCTATGGAGGAGTCAACCGCCGCTGCTGGCGGACTTAGAGGCGGCGAACAATTGGCGCCAACAGCAGACGGGTCGGCGACGGTGCCCGAGGAAACGGTAGGACTCGCTGAGTCCTCGAGAGCAGAGGCTGGAGTTGCCAGCATCGCATTGGTGTTGGGACCAGAGAGGCCTACGGTGCTGGAGGAGCGAAGGGCGCTGCCTAAGGCATTGGAGGGCATGGTCGAACACGCTATCCGGCCACCGAGCCCCCAAGTGGTGCCTCCAGCTACGGAGGAGGGCGAGGTGGAAGAGATCGAGCATGCTGAACCTCGACCCCAATCTGTTTGAATCCTCCACAAGCGTGGCGACGAGGTGGTGATTATCGAGGAGGAGGACACCACCAAGGAGATGAGAAGACTAAAATCTACCCTTGCCGGAGTAATGAAACAAATCGAGGTTAGTACTGCATCCGGGGTACTCGTCTTTGACGTTGGAGATTGGATTTCGTCATTGTCATTGTGCATTTGCAGGGGATAACTCGGACTGTCGAGCAATGGCACTAGCTGATAAAGAGGATGGAGCCCCTCGCCGAGGAGAATGAAAAACTCAAGGAGGCGATGAACCTTATGGAGAGAAACATCCAGAGGGCCCGGTGCGAGCGAGACCTTATTGAGTCCAACGCGCGGGACCTAGAATACCAGAAGGGCATCATGTTTGAGCTGCTGGCGACCATGTCCGAGCAGCTGCACGGCAAGTCTGAGCAGCTATCAAGTGCTTTCGAGCAGCTGGAGCGAAAGTCTGAGTAGCTTAGGAACATATCCGAGCAGAAAGCGGGTATGGCGTATCGGCGAATGTACTTTGTATAGTTGAGTAGCCATATTTTTGGTGACGACTATTGTGCTTGTAGAGCAAGATGCGGAGCTCGGCCAGCTACGCCAGGCCATTGAGCAACTCCGAGCAGAGAAGGCGAAGGAGTCAGGGCGAGGAGAATAACTGGCCGAGGAGCTAAACGGTGAGTACTTCTTGGTTGGAATTATTGCTGGAGTAATATCTTGGCTCAATGGATTCTTGCGATGCCTGCAGATTATCGTCAGAGGGTTAAGGCATAGTTCGATGTGCTAGAGCAGGATGCCCAAACCCAGAGGGGCAAGTTTGACACCATAGTTGCCGGTGTCAAACTGGTGCTCGACTACGTCGACCTGGAGGTTGCTCCTCAGCCTAACGGCAGGCCACCAGGTCTAGACACCATCATCGAAAGGTGCAAGGCGGCGTGGGTGAACTTCAAGAGCTTCAACCGCGATGCCATTGTGACCGCCATTACTCACGCCCTTGCGGTTGTTCGGTCCCACTATCTAGCCATTGACCTTCAAGCGATAGGGGCCGGGTTCGCCGAAGGGATGGGCGAGGCGGAGACCCAACAGCTAGAGGATGAGGTGGAGGACGCGGCAAAGAAGCTAGCCAGTGACATAGACCTGTTCAGCAAGACGGACAGTGGTGGTGGAGCTTGGTGATCTGCTCGGATAGTGTTATATGTATCATCTGGAGAGGGTAGTTAGAGCACGTGGGAGCACAGGAAACATTTATGTAATTGTATAAATGTTATAAAGTGCATGTTTATGCAGCTTGGTGGTATTTGTGGTAAAAAATCATTGTAGTAATAACCCTAACGCAATTATACATAGTATAAGTAGCGTCCAAGCAATTAGTTCGTTACTGAACTCTTTGGCCTTAGCTAGCCCATAATCCATAACACAGAGCGCGGAGCCCGTAGCACGTGTAGGGAGAGATCGGAGACTAGGTCTTCTCCATAGAGCGCAGAGCAGAATGTGTGCTGCTAGGCGGTTGGTGAAATAACTTGGAGATAAACATAGTATAAATGGCGTCCGAGCAGTTAGTTCTTTACTGAGCTCTCGGCCTTGGCTAGCCCATAGTCCATAACATCGAGCGCAGAGTCCGTGCACGTGTAGGAGGAATAGGAGTGACCAGGGAACCATAGCCGACCACCCATAACACAGAGCGCAGAGCCTATAGCATGTGTAGGGAGGGATCGAAGACTGGGTCTTCTCCATAGAGAATAGAACAGAACATGTGCTGCTCGGTGATCGGCGAAACATCTTGGAGATTTGGAGAAAAGTGTTCGGCGATTTGGAGAAACATGTTTGACGAAAAAAGTTGGAGATTTAGAGAGATGTGGTTGGCGATTTGGAGAAACTTGTGCGGCAAAAAACGTTGGAGATTTGGAGAGACGTGGTCGGCGATTTGGAGAAACTTGTTCAGCGAAAATGTTGGAGATTTCATATTGGAGTTCATTATGGAGTAGCGTAGAGCTCGGCGACCATAAGTGGAGATTAAACCATAATGGAGAAAAAATGGAGACAAATTATGGAGACCAAAACTTCATTCATCATAAAGTGGAGAGTACATATTTAGAGCATTTTAAGGATAGAAACGTATAAGGTGCTCGATGTGCCATGAGTTGGGGACATCGATTCCGTCTAAGTCACATAAGCGATAAGACCCTGGTCGGGTAACCTCTTTGATGACAAAAGGCCCTTCCCATGGGGAGGAGAGCTTGTGCATCCCTTTGGTTTTTTGCTTTCTGCAGAGAACGAGGTCGCCAACAGCAAATGAATGACCTTTGATGTTGTGGTTGTAGTACCTCCGCAAGCCTTCTAGATATTTGGCTATGTGGACACAGGTGATTAGGCGTTCTTCCTTGGCCCTATCGACATCCTCTGTCCGAATAGCTGCGGCTTGCTCTTCATCATAATTTTCCACCCTAGGTGCTCGGAAGGCAATATCCACGAGTAGTATGGCTTCTAAGCCATAGACCAAGAAATATGGAGACACACCGGTGCTGCGACTAGCTTGAGTGCGCAGTCCCCAGACCACAGCTGGTAGCTCTTTGAGCCATCTGCTCAGATGCTTTTCTTCTTTCTGATATAGCCTCTTTTTAAGGGCATCAAGGATCATGCCGTTCGCCCATTTGACCTGGCCGTTGGCTCTAGGATGGGCAACGGAGATGTATTTGATGGAGATGCATCGGTCTTCGCAGAAGCCCCAAAAGTGATGGCTAGTAAACGTAGTTTCGAGGTCGGTGATAATGCTGTTCAGGAGACCAAATCTATGGATGATATCTTCGAAGAGCTCGACTGCTTTCTTTGTAGTAGTCGAGACTAGCGGTTTATACTCGATCCACTTGGAGAACTTGCCGATGGCGACGTATATGTACCAGAAACCACCTGGCGCTGGCTTGAAAGGCCCAATCATATCCAGTCCCTAGCATGCAAAGGGCTAGGAAGCTAGGATGGTCTGCAGCTCTTGTGACGACATGTGTATTTGCTTGGCGAAAAATTGGCATCCTTCACAACGTCGGACGAGGTCTTCTGCGTTAGAGATGGCTGTGGGCCAGTAAAAACCAGCTCAAAAAGCTATGCCGACTAGGTTTCTTGAGGCCGCGTGGTTGCTACAGGAACCAGAGTGAATTTCGAGAAGCAGCTTCACTCCCTCTTCTTGGGTGATGCATTTCTACAGTATCCCTTCCTTGGCACTTTTCCTCATCAAGTTGCCATCCACCAACATGTAATGCTTGCTTCGGTGAATTAGGCATTCGATTTTGGTCTTGTCGGCGAGCACTTCAGCGCTAGTGAGGTACTTGATGAACTGTTCCCTCCAATCGGCGGCCGGCGAAGGTATCGTAAGTACCAGCTGCTCGGCAAGGGGAATTTCTTGAACTTCTTTCTCTTCCTTAATGGATGGCACCAAGACATCTTGAACGAAGACCCCCGGCGGAATCGCAGCGTGAGAAGAGCCCAACTTGGATAGGTGGTTGGCGAGCTAATTTTGATCTCGTACCACGTGGTGGTACTCGATACCATAGAACTTCCCTTCAAGCTTCCTGATTTCGGTGTAGTATGCATCCATCTTCTCACTGGAGCAGGACCAGTCTTTATTGAGCTGGTTGACGACTAGCGCAGAGTCCCCGTATACCGTGAGGCGTTTGACGCTGAGCTCAATGGCTATACAGAGTCCGTAGAGACATGCTTCATATTCGGCGGCGTTGTTGGAGGCCGAAAAGTGTATCCAGAGAACGTATCAGAGCTTATCCTTGGTCGGCGTGATAAACAGAATGCCCGCACCAACACCGTTAATGTTGAGGGCGTCGTCGAAGTACATCACCTAGTGCTTGAGGCAAGTAGTGGCGATGGGCTCTTGGATCTCTATCCACTCAGCGATAAAATCAACGAGAGCATGTGACTTGATAGTAGGCCTGCTTCTAAATTCGATGGAGTAAGTGCCGAGTTCAATAACCCACTTGATGATGCGGCCGTTGGCCTCTTTGTTGTGGAGAATGTCCCCTAGAGGTAACTCGGTGACCACGGCAATCTTGTAATACTTGAAGTAATGATGGAGTTTGCGTGACGTGATCAGGATGGCGTATAACAACTTTTGGACCGGAGGATAATGAGTCTTGGGCTCATTAAGTACCTCACTGATGAAGTAGATAGGGCGTTGGACCTTGTAGGCATGCCTGGCTTCCTCGCATTCAACGACGATAGCTTTGCTAATGACGCGGGAAGTGGCGGTGATGTAGATCAGGAGAGTTTCATCTAGTCGTGGTGCCGTCATGATCGGAGGCTTTGTTAGGAACAACTTGAGCTGCTCGAAAGCTGTGTCTGCCTCCTTCGACCAGGAAAAGCACTCGGAGGCCTTGAGGAGTTTGAAGAAAGGTAGACCCTTTTCGCCGAGGCACGATATGAAGCGGCTTAAAGCAGCCATGCAGCCTGTAAGCTTCTGTATATCCTTGATGCATGTTGGCCATTTCATGTTGGTGATGGCGAAGACCTTGTCTGGGTTGGGTTTGATGCCACGAGCGCTGACGATGTAGCCCAGCAGTATACCGGATGGAACTCCAAAGATGCACTTTGAAGGGTTCAGCTTCCATCGGTACTTTTTCAGGTTGGCAAAAGTTTCTTCGAGGTCGGTGATAAGATTGTCGGCGGTCTTAGACTTGACGACCACATCGTCGATGTAAGCTTCGACATTATGGGCGATCCGTTGATCGAGCCACATCTGGATGGCCCTCTAGTAGGTCGCTCCAGTGTTCTTGAGTCCGAAGGACATGGTGGTATAGCAGTATGCACTGAAAGGCGTGATGAACGACGTCTTGATCTGATCTTCCTCCTTGAGGGAGATCTGGTGATAGCTGGAGTAACAGTCGAGGAAGGAGAGCAGTTTGTAGCCAGCGGTGGAGTCTACAACCTCGTCAATCTGAGGCAAACCGAAGGCGTCTTTAGGGCAGTGTTTGTTGAGATCAGTGTAATCAACGCACATTCTCCATTCTTTATTCTTTTTTCGAACAAGAACATGGTTTGCTAACCACTCAAGATGATACACTTCTTTTATGAATCCGGTAGCTAAGAGCCATTTTATTTCTACCATAATAGCCTCCTTGTTTGGCACAAATCGGCAGAGTTTCTGCTTGATCAGTTTGGCAGTCGGCGAGACATTCAAGGAGTGCTCGATCTTCTCCTATGGTACCCCCAGCATGTCTGTAGGTTTCCAAGCAAACACATCGGCGTTGGCACGTAGGAAGGAGACGAGCGCGCTTTCCTATTTGGGGTCGAGGTGAGCCCCAATCTTCATGGTCTTGGAGGGGTCGTCGAGGCCGAGGCCGACCTCCTTTATTTCCTTGGACTTGGCGGAGGTGCGAGGAGGCTCTAGCTCTGGGATCTCCATGTCATCGGTGGGCGCCGTCTTGGCTTTGGTGACCACGCTAGCCATCTAGATGGAGAGGTCGGTGGCTTCAGCCAGGGCGAGACTTTCTATCTTGTAGGCGTAGGCGATGGAGAGGTTGGCCCACAATGCCAGGACTCCTATAGGCGAAGGCATCTTCAGCACCAGATAAGCATAGTGCAGTATAGCCATGAACTTGGCCAGGGCTGGCTGACCAAGTATGGCGTGGTAGGCAGTGTTGAAGTCGACGATGTAGAAGTTGATGTGCTCAACGCAGTAGTTGCTTGCCATGCCTAACTATACTGGTAGGGTGATCTCTCCAAGTGGTTTGGATGCCCTACCAAGTACCACACCCTAGAAGGAGGAGTCTGAGGGTGTGAGATCTGTTATCCCGAGGCCCAACTCCTTTAGGGCTCCGGCGAAGAGGAGGTTCAGAGCGCTCCCACCGTCGACGAGCACTTTTTTGAAAAGCACTTTCTGGACAGTTGCGTCGAGGACGAGGGGGAAATGCCCTATGTAGGGGATGTCCGCCCACTAGTCAGCCCTACTAAAGGTGATGGGGACCTCAGACCAGGGGCGATAGCAGGGGTTAGCGGTGGCGTCTTCCGTAGTGACGGCGAGCACCCACCGGGCGGTGAGCTTCCGTTCTCTTCTGCTTTCGGTGGAGGTGAGGCCCCCAAAGATGGTGGCGACCACCTTGTCGTGATCCTGGAAGGCATTGTTGTTGCCCCCCAGGTGGTCGGTGGCCTCCGGCTCCATCATTGGCATCGTTGTCTAGCTTTTTATCTTGGAACTCCTTAGCCAAATTGAGGCAGTCCTTCATTTTATGCCTGGTGCTCTTGTGGAGGGGGCACGGGCCATCGAGGATCTTCTTGTACTACTCGTCATAGTTGTGCTTGGCATGAGGTTCATTAATGGCAGCGACGATGTGGCCTGGCCAGCGGCGGTGATTCTGACCAGGCTTGGATCCTTCTGGCCGATCACAGCCGCTGTCTCGATGATAACTACGATCGTCGTAGCGGTGGTCGTTGTAACCTCGGTCGTCAGGGCGGTCATCTCTGTGGCGAGTTGGGCAATGAGTGCCTGCATCCTCATTGAAGTGCACCTCGGCTTCCTCAGCGTCGACGTACTAGTTGGCAGTCGTGATCATCTCGCCAATCCCTATGGATGGCTTGCGGTTGAACTTGGAGCGAAGCTCACAGTGATGGAGTCCTCGGATGAAGGCGGCGATGACCTCGGCTTCTGTGATGTTGGAAATAGAATTCCTCATCTCGAAAAAGCGTCTGATGTAGCTACGTAGGAGCTCGGACGGCTTCTGGTTGATGTGGTTCAGATCATGTTTGGTGCCCAGCCGAACACATGTAGCCATGTAGTTGTCGATGAAGACCTTCTTCAGTTCTTCCTAGGATCCGATGGAGTCTGGGGCAAGGCTCATCAGCCAGCTCATCACAGCCGGTGTAAGCATGACGGGAAGATAATTCGCCCTGACGCTGGTATCTCCCCCAGCGGCACGCACAACAGTGCATAAGCCTACAGCCACTGTGTGGGGTTCATCCATCCCTCATAGGGCTCAACCCCAGTGATTTTGAAACCATGGGGCCACTAGAGTGTTCGAAGTGCTCTTGTAAAAGTTATAGGCCCCTCGGGATCGTTGGTGCCATCGTCCGTAGCATTGCCGGCGGTGAGCGGCTCGAGAGCTAAGTCTGGGTTACCGTGCTCTTGCTCGTAATCCTAGCGGCGGCGTACTTCTTCTTCGTGGTGACCAAAGCGGCGTTTGTCGATACATCATCGTGCATCTTGGAGATTATTGAGGTGCACTCGAACGTCTTGGTCAACCTCCTGGCCGTGCTGGCAGTGATGGTCCATGTGGTTGTCCCTTGCTCTGCCCTGGAGGGGATGCCTATCGTCATAGTGTTGGTCAGCAAAGCGACTTGGGCAGTGATCAGATCTTGTCATGGCTGATCGGCGAATCGAGCTTGTGGAGTATGAAGGCCTCTGATCCTAGCAGATATCATTGACCTGGCAGTGTGCCACTTTCAGCATGGCAGCAACCTTGGCGACCTCCGATGTCTACGGGAGCCGGGCGAGCTCGTTGGCGGCAACGACCAGGTTGGCGCTTGGGGTCTTGTAGACATCATGGCCGTCAACGCGGACAAACTCATCGTCAAGGTTGCATTGGAGTGGTCTTCCTTGCGAGTCAAGCTGCTGCTCGGCCATCGTAAGGGTAATCTCGTTTTCTCAGCGTTGTGCGCGGTTGACATTTCGGTTCTCATGAGCGATGTGTTCCTCCTCGGTTTCATCGTTTCGAGGGGGGCTGTCGACGCTAACATTGAAGATCGCGCCACCCCATAAAGGTGGGAGAGGAAGTTGCTCAGTGGTGGTTTCGGTGAGAGTCTCCATAGAGCCCTGGGACTTGGAGTCTGGATTTTCCTCCAAGATGGTTTGGAGGGATGTTTCAAGGTATCGACCGGCGTGCAGCATGTTGACAGTCGGTGGGAGCTGGTCGGCGATCTAGTCAGCGAGAGGATGGACATCTCCCACCTGGTCGGTGAATTTGCCCCTTAGGGCATCTTGGTAGGTGGCGGCAACATTGATGAGCCCAAAGGGTAGAGCCACAGCTCCTAAAGTTTTCCGAGCAGCCTCCGACAGATCTGGATCGGAGGGTGGTCGGCACTGAACTAGTGTCCAGAGCCGATTCGGCGATGGAGAGGCAATCGACGAGCTTCTGACCAACCTGATCGATTGATGCGATCAGATCGTCGTTGTTGATCTGCCTCATCTGGTAGCAAGGAAGCAGGCGGCGAGTTGCTGATGAAGGCGACCTTGAAGGTGATTCCAAGATTGGATCTACAGTCGCAAGTGCGGGGGTGATCAGCGCAGAATCGATCTGCACTAGCTCAAGGAGCTCTCCGACTCTATCAGTGTTGATGATCCATGAGATCAATTTGACCATGAAGATATGGTCAGGCTGTGGGAGGGACAAAGAGCCTACAGAAAAAACCATCTTGTTCGATAAGGAAACAGCATGCACTCCCATACCTGGTGCACCAGCTGTTGATAGAATATCATCGGCAGTCCTCCAAGGGATATCCCATGAAGGTATACTAATCGGCAGAGAGGCGTGTAATCAAGAACAAGAAGGCAACAGAGACACACGAGTTAGATAGGTTCCGACCATTAGTATGACGTAATACCCTACTCCTGTGTTCTGTTGGATTGTATTGGCTATCGTATGATATTGTGTGAGTTTGGAGGGGGTACCTACCTGCCTTATATAGTCTAGGGGGCAGGGTTATAGGTCTATTAGATCTGAGAGATAACCGAAAAGTAATATCAGATTACAGGAATCTTGGGATCATATGTATCCTAACAGATCTCGTAGTATCTTCAGGATATCTTCCCGGTGTCTTGCGGAAGGCGCCGAGCAGAGTCGTGCCCCGCAAGGCTTTGTCTTGTGGGTTGGGCCGCCCCTGGGGTGCAGCCCATGTGGTCTGCCGTGGGTATCCGGGGTCGTACCTCTCATAGCTAGGGAAAAGGATGACCTGGAAGCAAGGATTCAAAGAGGATAGGCACATGTACAAGAAACATGGCATAGACCAGGAGACTAATCTTGAGCTCCAAGTGAAGGCTCTAGTTGTGAAGGCACTGGAGGAGAAAGGACTGTCTACGGAGCCATGGACATTAATGACGCTGCCGAGAGAACTGGCATTAGTTGGCAGCCCTCCGAAAGTTCCTAACAGCCAAGGATCCACTGCAGCCACAACCCCCATCGATCGCATACAGGAACTGAAAGGTCCTAGTATGGCTAGAGGGGGGTGAATAGCCTATTTAAAAATCTACAAATCAACTAGAGCAATTTGATTAGTATGACAAAAGGCATAATGCAAACTTGCTCTAGCTCTACAAGGGTAGCAAGCCACCTATCCAACAATTATAGTTGCAATGATTACCTAGGCACCCAACCTTGCTATGTAACTACTCACTAAGAGCTCTCAACCTTGCTACTCTAAAGAGCTCAACTAGATGAATGTAAATAATAAAGCAAGCTCTCAATTCTAATTACACTAAAGAGCTTGTATCAACTAGTTTGCAAGAATGTAAATAAGTGAGTAGGGTGATTATACCGCCGTGTAGGGGATGAACTAATCACAAGATGAATATATAGCCAATCACTGGGAGAATGCCAAAGACAAGAGACAATCGATTTTCTCCCGAGGTTCACGTGCTTGCCAACACGCTACGTCCCCGTTGTGTCGACCAACACTTGGTGGTTCGGCGGCTAAGAGGTGTTTCACAAACCTTGTCCACACGATAGGACACCATAAGAACTGACCCGCAAGTGAGGTAACTCAATGACACGAGCAATTTACTAGAGTTACCTTTGGCACTCCACCGGGGAAGGTACAACTCCCCTCACAATCACCGAAGGCGGCCACGAACAATCACCAACTCGTGCTGATCCTTCACCGCTGCTCCAACCGTCTAGGTGGTGGCAACCACCAAGAGAAACAAGCAAAATCCACAGCGCAACACGAATACCAAGTGCCTCTAGATGCAATCACTCAAGCAATGCACTTGGATTCTCTCCCAATCTCACAATGATGATGGATCAAGGATGGAGATGAGTGGGAGGGCTTTGGCTAAGCTCATAAGGTTGCTATGTCAATGAAAATGTGCAAGAGATGTGAGCCACAGCCGGCCATGGGGCTTAAATAGAAGCCCCCACGGAATAGAGCCGTTATGCCCCTTCACTGGGCATAACACGGGCCGACCGGACGCACCGGTCCAACTGACCGGACGCAGCTTCTCAGCGTCCGGTTGCTCGATGGACGCCATGTGTCACCAGCTTCAAACGCTGTTCGTCAGATGTCAACGGCTACGAAGCTGACCGGACGCACCAGCAAAAACTGACCGGACGCTGAAGCCCCAGCGTCCGGTCATTTCTAGTAAGCTCCCCGAGGCGTATTTCTTTGACCGTACGCGTCCGGTCCACCTTGACCGGACACAGACCAGCATCCGGTGCAATACCCTAGATACTATGCTGACCGACCAGTTCGACTGAACGCACGCTGCCAGCATCCGGTGCTTTTAGACCCAGCATCCGGTCAGTTGACCGACGCCAGCGTCTTCGCGACCAACTCGTTTTCACTTCTAACTTCTTCACCCTTGCTCCAATGTGCCAACCACCAAATGTTTCACCTTGTGCACATGTGTTAGCATATTTTCACAAACATTTTCAAGGGTGTTAGCACTCCACTAGATCCTAAATGCATATGCAATGAGTTAGAGCATCTAGTGGCACTTTGATAACCGCATTTCGATACGAGTTTCACTCCTCTTAATAGTATGGCTATCTATCCAAAATGTGATCACACTCACTAACTGTCTTGATCACTAAACCAAAATGGCTCCTACATTTTATACCTTTGCCTTGAGCCTTTTGTTTTTCTCTTTCTTCTTTTCCAAGTTTAAGCATTTGACCATCACCATGCCATCACCATTGTCATGATCTTTGCCATTGCTTCATCACTTGGAGTAGTGCTACCTATCTCATAATCATCTTGATAAACTAGGTTAGCACTTAGGGTTTCATCAATTATCCAAAACCAAACTAGAGCTTTCAATCTCCCCCTTTTTGGTAATTGATGACAACCCTTATACAAAGATATGAATTTAAGTTCACTTGAATCCATGTTGCTTGCCCAAGCATATTTACAATGTGTAAAGGATATGGACAAGTTTCATGAACTCCAAATGGTAGCAATTTCTCCCCCTACATATGTGCTAAGAGTTTGGATTGTAGCTTGCACATATGTTTAGATAGGAAATATAGGAGTCAATTTCTACCAAATGATGCTAAGGTATAAGAGATGGACCTTTGAAGCGTGATACCAATCGGACTGCACCAATATACCATCCTTAGCATCATTAGTAACTAGACATACACAAAAACTAGAATACCCCATGAGATCAACATTAAAAGCAAGGGTCTAGTTTTCATAATGTGAGCATGAGTCTAGTTACTTTAGCCTATGCATGCTAGTTTTTCATTTCATCATTCAAACCTATAACTAGCATACACCACACAAGCATGGATATTGAAATTAAGAACTTGTAACATGCAAGCAAATATATGAAATGTTCATTCAAATGCATCATGCAAGTTTATGAGCTTGCTCCCCCTACTTGTGTGCTCAAAATTTTAATTGATCCCTTTCCTTTATTATATCTCTCCCCTAACACTCATATCTTTGTTTCTCTCCCCCTTTGTCAACAATTAGCACAAAAGGTGAGCTCAAATTATGGATAGGTTGGGATGACACTATGTGAAATAAGGATCATTTTCCCAATTTGGTTCAATCTAGATTACTTGCAAAAGATATTTAACTCGGTTTGATCCAAGGACAAGCTTCTTCACACCTCCAAATAAGGGTTATCTTGTACCATGTTGAGTTAAACACTTATAGCTCATTTTCTAAATCAAACACTTGGTTTACAAGCCCACAAACATGTCATATGCTACCACTAGATCATTTCAAACATACAAGCAATAGTGGTACCATACAAGTATCAAATTCATTTGATTTTCATGAATGAGCCTAGTATATGATAGGAATGACTAGATGCACTAAACAATTCCTTAGCAATGGATGGATGACATGTCAATCAACTTTACCTTGCTTTGCTCGAAGGCGAGGCATGTCATATAATGGAGGTGCATCAACACATATTGGAGAAGTCAAGTATGTTCAATTCATTCCTTAGCTTGCAAAACCTCTTCTCATCAAGTGGCTTGGTGAATATGTCAGCAAGTTGATCTTCGGTACCCACACTCTCTATGCAAATGTCCCCTTTTTGTTGGTGATCTCTTATGAAGTGATGACATACATCTATATGCTTTGTTCTTGAGTGTTGAACCGGATTGTTGGTGAGCTTCACGGCACTTTCATTGTCACATAGCAATGGCACTTGCTTGAACTTGATTCCAAAGTCACTCAAAGTAGCCTTCATCCAAAGTAATTGAGCACAACAACTACCGGCCGAAATGTACTCCGCTTCGGCGGTTGAAAGTGCTACACTATTTTGCTTTTTTGATGACCAAGACACAAGTGATCTTCCCAATAGTTGACATGTGCCGGATGTGCTCTTTCTCTCAACTTTGCATCCCGCATAATCGGAATCCGAATATCCAATCAACTCAAATCTTGCTCCTTTAGGATACCATAATCCAACATGTTGTGTATGCTTCAAGTACCTCAATATTCTCTTTGTTGCCTTCAAATGACTTTCTCTTGGTGAGGCTTGAAATCTTGCACACATGCATACACTAAACATCACATCCGGTCTTGATGCGGTCACATAGAGTAGACTTCCAATCATAGACCGATACATCTTTTGATCCACCATGTTGCCACTAGCATCACTATCTAAGCTTCCACTTGTCCCCATTAGTGTACTAATAGCTTTACTCTCATCCATTTCAAACTTCTTGAGCATGTCCTTGATATACTTGCCTTGACTCACAAATGTGCCATTCTTCATTTGCTTGATTTGAAGACCTAGGAAGTAACTAAGTTCTCCAATCATAGACATCTCAAACTCACTTGCCATCATCTTGCCAAACTCCTCACAAAATTCTTGATTTGTTGATCCAAAAATGATGTCATCAACATAGATTTGCATTACAAATAAGTCATTTCCAAGCTTCTTGGTGAAGAGAGTGATGTCAACCTTTCCCATCTTGAATCCCTTAGAGAGTAGGAAATCCCTCAATCTCTCATACCATGCTCTAGGTGCTTGTTTCAATCCATACAAAGCCTTTCTCAACTTGAACACATGGTTGGGTTTCTTTTCATCTTCAAAACCAGGAGGTTGCTCAACATACACAAGCTCATTGATGTACCCATTGAGAAATGCACTTTTCACATCCATTTGGTACAACTTGATGTTGTGGGAACAAGCATAAGCTAGCAAGATCCTAATTGCTTCCAATCTTACAACCGGGGCATATGTTTCTCCAAAGTCAAGACCTTCAACTTGAGTGTAACCTTGAGCCACTAATCTTGCTTTGTTCCTTATTACTATCCCATCTTGATCTTGCTTGTTCCGAAAGACCCACTTAGTTCCAATCACATTATGACCCTTAGGCCTCTCAACTAAATCCCATACATGATTTCTTGTGAAGTTGTTTAGCTCTTCATGCATAGCATTGATCCAATCAACATCCCTCAAAGCTTCATCTATCTTCTTAGGTTCAATGGATGACACAAATGAGAAATGCTCACAAAATGAAGCCAATCTTGATCTTGTTTGCACACCTCTTGAAATATCACCAATGATAGTGTCCAATGGATGATCTCTTGCAATATTGGTTGGTTGAAGCACTTACACTTGATTGCTAGCATTTGATTGATCACTTGGTTGAGATGATGAACTAGCCATTTGTTGATCTTGCATATTGCCATCACTAGTGCTTACTTGAATTTGATCATGAGAACCATTAGCTTGCACATTTGAGTTAGAGAGCACTTGATTCTTGTCATCTTCAACATCAATCACCTCTCTAGGCCTTAACTCACCAATGTCCATGTTCTTCATGCATTGACCAATTGAGTGCCTCTTATATCATCTAGATTCTCATCTTCCTCTTGGGAACCATTTGTTTCATCAAACTCCACATCATGAACCTCCTCAAGAGTACCACTAGCCAAATTTCAAACTCTATAAGCCTTGCTAGTAGTGGAGTAACCAAGCAAGAAACCTTCATCACATTTCTTTTCAAACTTGCTCAATCTAGTGCCTTTCTTCAATATATAGCATTTACAACCAAAAACCCGAAAGTATGCTATGTTGGGCTTTCTTCCATTCAATAGCTCATAAGGTGTCTTCTCCATCATGGGGTGACAATAGAGTCGGTTGCTATAGTAGCAAGCCGTGTTGATTGCTTCAGCCCAAAATGAATGACTCACATTATACTCACTCAACATTGATCTTGCCATATCAATCAAGGTTCTATTCTTTCTTTCAACTAGCCCATTTGATTGAGGAGTATACTTGGCCGAGAATTGATGTCTAATTCCAAATTCATCACACAACTCATCAACTCTAGTGTTCTTAAATTCACTACCATTGTCACTTCTAACTTTCTTGATTGTGGTTTCAAACTCATTGTGAATGCCTTTAACAAATGATTTGAATGTTGCAAACACATCACTCTTATCAACAAGAAAGAACACCCATGTGTATCTAGTGAAATCATCCACAATCACAAATTCATATTTGTTTCCACCAATGCTAGTGTATGTGGTTGGTCCAAACAAGTCCATGTGCATCAACTCAAATGCCTTAGATGTGCTCATTATGCTCTTCTTAGGATGTGTATTACCAACTTGCGTTCCGGCTTGACATGCACTACATAGCTTATCCTTCTCAAATGTGACATCTTTCAAGCCTCTAACTAAGTCATGCTTAATCAATTTGTTCAATTGTTTCATTCCAACATGACCAAGCCTTCTATGCCATAACCAACCCATGCTAGACTTAGTGATCAAACATGTTGACAATTGAGCTTCTCTAGTATTGAAATCAACTAAGTATAGATTCTCATATCTAAATCCTTTGAATATCAAGTTAGAGCCATCTACACTTATGATCTCTACATCATCCACACCAAATATGCACTTGAATCCAAGATCACACAATTGAGCTACCGACAATAAGTTGAAGTTCAAGCTCTCTACTAGTAGCACATTGGAAATGCTCAAGTCATTGGATATTGCAATCTTACCAAGCCCTTTGACCTTGCCTTTGCCATTGTCACCAAATGTGATACTATCAATCCCATTGCTCTTGCTTTCATTGATTGAATTGAACATTCTTAAATCACCGGTCATGTGTTGTGTGCACCCACTATCAAACACCCAATGACTTCCTCTGGCTTTATAATTTACCTACAAAAGAAGATCAATTCTTTTTAGGTACCCAAACTTACTTGGGTCCTTGTAGGTTAGTCACCAAGGTCTTTGGTACCCAAATGGCCTTCTTGTTTGGGCCCACAATTGGTGTACCAATGAACTTAGCCTTCACACCATTGGCACCCTTATAAAGCATGTAACAAGAATCAAATTTGATTGAGGATACATTAGGTAGCTTGTTCTTGTTAGTCTTGCAATTTTGCTCTATATGCCCAACTTGCTTACATCTATTGCAAAACCGACCATTGCCCTTCACAAAGCTAGCTTTGGGAGTGACAAAGGCCGCCTTGCCTTTCTTGGGGGTATAGCCTAATCCCTCTTTGTTGAGAGAAAACCTTTGGCTACCTAAGCACTTTAGCAAGTGGGCATCTCCACCATAGGCATTGCCTAAGGCACGAGTGAGCTCATTCACCTCCTTCTTGAGGGTTTCATTTTCCACCATTAGTGATGTATCATTCATAGGTGGAGTGGTAATGGTTGTGCTACAAGAAGTGTTAGTAGGAGCAACAATAATGGGTTCATCAATAAGATCACATGTTAGTCCCACATCACATGTTACTATCACTTGCTCCTTCTTGGCTTCCTCCTTCTTGACTTGCTCAATGAGAGAGGAGTGAGCCTTTTCAAGCTTAGAGTGAGCTTTGCCAAGCTTCTCATGGGCATCCACTAGCCCCTCATGAGTGGCATTGAGCTCATCAAAGGATTGCTCAAGAAATTTTACTTTCTTGCGCAATTCTTTGCACTCCTTTCTCTTCATCTTATTGCAAGCATGCACTTGCTCACACATGTCCAAGAGCTCCTCCTTGGAGTACTCCTCATCATCATCATCATCATTATCATTCCTACAAGAGTCACTTTCACATTCATCATCATCACTCTCATCATATTTTACCTTGGTAGGCTTTGCCATAAGGCATGTTGATGGAGTGTCGAAGATGGAGGGCTTGTCATTGATGGCGATGCTTGCTAGTGCTCTCTTGATAGACTTCTTGCCATCATCACTAGAGTCATCACTATCCGATGAGCCATCACTATCCCAAGTGACTACATAGCCTCCACCCTTCTTCTTCTTTTGGAAGGTCATTCTCTTCTCCTTCTTCTCCTTCTTTTCTTTCTTATCCTCCTTGTGCTTCTTCTTCTCATCCTCATCATTGTCACTATTGTATGGACAATTTGCTACTACATGATCGGGGCTCTTGCAATTGTAGCATCTTCTCACATACTCTTTCTTCTTGGTGTGATCTCTTCTCTTTCTTGCACCATAGCCCTTCTTCTTCATGAACTTGCCCATCTTGCGCACAAAGAGAGCCATAGCCTCATCATCAATATCACTTAGATCTTCATCATCACTTGATTCTTTCTTGGACTTGCCCTTGTTTTTGTATGATGATGAACTAGCCTTGAATGCTATGCTTTTCTTCTTCTTGTCCTCTTCTTCCTTCTTGTCCTCCTTGTCACCCCCCTCCCTTTCCACATGGTATGTCTCTTGTGTCATGACATCACCTAGTACTTGGTTGGGGTAATATCCTTCAATCCTCCTCTTATGATGAGCAATCTTAACATCTCAAATCTTGGAAGTAAGCACATCAAGAATCGATGGGAGACATCATCATCCTTGATCTTCTCTCCCAATACCTTCAAGTCGTTGACAATGACTTGCAATTGATGGAACATCTCCAGAATGCTCTCATCTTCCTTCATCTTGAAGCTTGTCAATTTATCCTTGAGGATATACAACTTGGCACTCTTCACCGCCGGTGTGCCCTCATATGTTTCCTCCAATCTCTTCCACACCTCATTTGCTCTATCACAATCCTTGATTTGCTCAAACACCTTGGAATCAATGGCATTGTATATGGTGTTGAGAGCCATTGTATTGCATTGCTTGTTGATCTTATCTTGATTGGTTGGATCATCGGGATCAATGATAGCATAGTCATTCTCGGTCACTTCCCATACTTGATCATTGATTGAACCAAGATACATCCTCATCTTTCTCTTCCAATAACCATAGCATGTGCCATCAAAGAATGGTGGTTTGCCCCCCACATGGTTGAACACAACTTGAGCCATAATTTGACACCGAGGTTGTTAAGCCTTTAATCAAACGGTGACCATGGCTCTGATACCACTTGAAAGGTCCTAGTATGGCTAGAGGGGGGTGAATAGCCTATTTAAAAATCTACAAATCAACTAGAGCAATTTGATTAGTATGACAAAAGGCGTAATGCAAACTTGCTCTAGCTCTATAAGGGTTGTAAGCCACCTATCCAACAATTCTAGTTGCAATGATTACCTAGGCACCCAACCTTGCTATGTAACTACTCACTAAGAGCTCTCAACCTTGCTACTCTAAAGAGCTCAACTAGATGAATGTAAATAATAAAGCAAGCTCTCAATTCTAATTACACTAAAGAGCTTGTATCAACTAGTTTGCAAGAATGTAAATAAGTGAGTAGGGTGATTATACCGCCGTGTAGGGGATGAACCAATCACAAGATGAATATATAGCCAATCACTGGGAGAATGCCAAAGACAAGAGATAGTCGATTTTCTCCTGAGGTTCACGTGCTTGCCAACATGCTACGTCCCCGTTGTGTCGACCAACACTTGGTGGTTCGGCGGCTAAGAGGTGTTTCACAAACCTCGTCCACACGATAGGACACCGCAAGAACTGACCCGCAAGTGAGGTAACTCAATGACACGTGCAATTTACTAGAGTTACCTTTCGGCACTCCGCCGGGGAAGGTACAACTCCCCTCACAATCACCGAAGGCGGCCACGAACAATCACCAACTCGTGCCGATCCTTCACCGCTACTCCAACCGTCTAGGTGGTGGCAACCACCAAGAGAAACAAGCAAAATCCGCAGCGCAACACGAATACCAAGTGCCTCTAGATGCAATCACTCAAGCAATGCACTTGGATTCTCTCCCAATCTCACAATGATGATGGATCAATGATGGAGATGAGTGGGAGGGCTTTGGCTAAGCTCACAAGGTTGCTATGTCAATGAAAATGTGCAAGAGATGTGAGCCACAGCCGGCCATGGGGCTTAAATAGAAGCCCCCATGAAATAGAGCCGTTATGCCCCTTCACTGGGCATAACATGGGCCGACCGGACGCACCGGTCCAACTGACCGGACGCAGCTCCTCAGCGTCCGGTTGCCCGATGGACGCCACGTGTTACTAGCTTCAAACGCTGTTCGTTAGATGTCAATGGCTACGAAGCTGACCGGACGCACCAGCAAAAACTGACCGGACGCTGAAGCCCCAGCGTCCGGTCGTTTCCAGTAAGCTCCCTGAGGCGTATTTCTTTGACCGGACGCGTTCGGTCCACCTCGACCGGACACAGACCAGCGTCTGGTGCAATACCCTAGGTACTGTGCTGACCGACCAGTTCGACCGGACGCACGCTGCCAGCGTCCGATGCTTTCAGACCCAGCGTCCGGTCAGTTGACCGACGCCAGCGTCTTCGCGACCAACTCGTTTTCACTTCTAACTTCTTCACCCTTGCTCCAATGTGCCAACCACCAAATGTTTCACCTTGTGCACATGTGTTAGCATATTTTCACAAACATTTTCAAGGGTGTTAGCACTCCACTAGATCCTAAATGCATATGCAATGAGTTAGAGCATCTAGTGGCACTTTGATAACCGTATTTCGATACGAGTTTCACTCCTCTTAATAGTACGGCTATCTATCCTAAATGTGATCACACTCACTAAGTGTCTTGATCAATAAAACAAAATGGCTCCTACATTTTATACCTTTGCCTTGAGCCTTTTGTTTTTCTCTTTCTTCTTTTTCAAGTTTAAGCATTTGATCATCACCATGCCATCACCATTGTCATGATCTTTGCCATTGCTTCATCACTTGGAGTAGTGCTACCTATCTCATAATCATCTTGATAAACTAGGTTAGCACTTAGGGTTTCATCAATTATCCAAAACCAAACTAGAGCTTTCAGGAACCAACTAGTTGCACCTTGGTGTTTCTCAGCGGCCGGCAGAACATTGTGATGGAGGTGGCAACGGGTGTGGCACATCCTCCCGGTGACTTACACCACAATAATAAGATACCGTCGGGCTACATTAGGGTTGAGGTGCATACTGTGAAGCCTGAGTTCATGTAGTAGAGGATAGACTACGCAACTCCTGAGGGGCTGGTGTTACTCGGAGACGTAATGGGGCAGTTCATCCTCTGGCACAAACGGGGCATTATATTGACTGCTTCTTCGCCGCCTCCCCCTCTCTCAAATTTGAAGCAAGTTGTTGAGGACAAAAGATATTTTCACCGTCTCATGACCACCACATTCCTGAGATGCCACATTCTTCCCCGCCTCCTAGCGAGCATGTGCCTGATAAGCCACAACCTTCTCTAGCTCATACCGAGCAAGTGCATAATGAGATGCCACAGTCTTCTCAACAAGCACAACCGATACATGAACAATGAGTGCCTCCTGAAGAAGGTGATGCATAAGAAGATGAGGACGTGCCTGAATGGGAACTTCAAAAGAAGCATCCAATCACCATAAGACCAATTTATGTTTCGATGAAAGACGTCTCATCGGTGCACAAGTGGTATTCCCATGACCAGTTCAAGCCTGAGAATCAAGTTAAAAAAGTCTCATCACGGGCTTCTAAGGAGCCCGTCACTAGCAAACTCCACCAAACAGCAAAGCAGTATCCAAATGTTGATGCCATCAAATGGTCAAAGGATTGCCCAAAAACATATGAAAGAGGCAAGCCCTTCCTCCCAAACCGGGACATCCAGCGCCTACCACTTGGAATGAGAAGGTTCCATGATTGGTACTTGAGTGTTCTCCTAAAGAGCATAGACCTCGTACAAGCATGCTTCCCCACCGGCACATTTGGAAGCCCAGCCTAGAAAATTGTCTTTGACTTCAATGACATGCAGACATGCTTTCACCTCGGAGCAATGGAGATGAATCTAATTCGCACGTGGTGCCTGTAAGTCCTTGTCCTCCCGATATGATATGAATGTAATCTTTGAATTTTGTTGTAACTAACCCACGCCATGATTTGTAGAATGCAAGTGCACATTGTAAAATAAATGCCAAGTGTGAAAGCCAGGTATATAGACCCTCAAGCTATAGCACACACAAATTTTAATTACCCTAGACAGTGGAAACTGGATGACAAATAGCTAGTTGCTGGAAAGACCCTTCGGGAGAAAGAGGACATCTGTGCGAAGAAACTAAGGCAAGAGTCCCTTAAGGTTGCGGCATACATTGCCCTGGCTTTTAAAAATCTCCAACAACACTCTACTATATGGCTACCATACAACTTCGAGTAAGTTCAACTCTATACTTAAAGCCTTGTTCGATATATTTTATTCGATGCAAAAGAGCTTATCAAGTTCTATGATTAAATCCATGCAGCAACCACTAGATTTGTATAGGCGTCGATGTCGGGAGGAGCATGGCATGGGTTTTTGATTCAATAGATAGGGACCCGGTGACATACAAAGACTTCATATCGATTCTTAAGACGTATACATATCGACAATCCTCATTAGCTTATATGTTTGTATACATACTTGTAACATTCACTTTTGGATACTAACAAGTTGTATTTGCTAAAATAATTCGAACAGGGCATTTAGGTTCTATGTCAACAAACATCAAGGAAGGCATGATCCAGTAAGGAAGGAAAGGCTGGCTATAAAAAGACTATGTGCGGTAAGTGTAACTTACTTTAGTACTCTATTATATGGCTATCAAAAGCATTACTTAATATTTCCATATGCAAAACACACAGTGCCCCAAGCAGAAGCCTGAGAGTGTACATTGTGGATACTATGTATGTTCTATGATAAGTAACACCGATGCCTACAGGAGACATCCCTTAAGGGTAAGTTTGAACCTCTTCACCCGTAGTATAAAAACTTCGCACATGGTATGAAATACTAAACCGAAACTTGTTCTCTTGTAGTGGAAAGAAGAGAAAAAAATGAAAAAAGACCCATACAAGGATCTTAGAGCTCGTCGACGACCTTTGCAACTTCATATTAGACCAGATTGTACACGTCAAAGGCACCTACCATGATCGAGATTCTGACTTAGGTAGAAATCCTCCGTACCAACACCTTCGTGAGACTGAAAGGCTAGCTCTAGGCCATTGATAACAATATGTATGGAATTTGACATTGGTCTTACCTTGTGGGAGCTCCGCCGCGCACCTCGCCATGGTGCGGACTCCGCCGCGCCTCTAGGTCACTGCCGTCGACCCGCGCCGCCGCCGTCCGCCGCGACACCTACGCCATAGCCACCAAGGTGCCACCCTTGGCCCACCGGTGAACTCGCCGTGAGCGCACGAAGCCATAGAGCCTCCTAGCAACCCTGCCTATCCACCCTAGCGCGAGAACACATGAGCTCGCCGACGACGAGGAGCGCCGCCGCGAGACAGAGAGGAGAGAGAGTTGCTGCGCCACTGTCGCCCCGTTCACCCAGTGCACCGTGTGCCAGAGAGAGGGAGGGAGAAGTGGAACGAATTAGACTTGTGAATTATGTCTATTTAATGATGGATTGTATATATTCCTGTGAATTGGACTTGTAATGGTAGTTTATATAATACTCTTGTGCTTGTGGTCAGATTTGAATTATATATGTTCTGATCAGATTCGAATTATATATGCATATATATATATATATATATATATATATATATATATATATGTTCTGGTCGAATTTGAATTGTAAAATTAAATTTTTTTTTGCGGAAAAATAAATTGTAGATGCCGTTCTAAATTGAACCGCCCCTACAAACAGGTATTATAGGGGCGGCTGGTACTACAGCCGCCCCTGCAAATCGATTTTGTAGAGGCGGCCCTACAAATCGATTTGTAGGAGCGGTCTGAGAACCGCCCCTACAAATCAGCGATTTGCAGCCACGCTTTGGTAGGGGCGGCTGGCCAAACCGCCCCTACAAATGCCCATTAGCCGCCCCTACAAATCATATATCTCACATAGTGCCTTATGTGAACACTTGAGATGTAACATGAATATGGGCAATGTTTGTTCATGTGCCCTTCGTCACAATTATTTGAGACTTGATCTATGCCTAAACTAGCAGCCATGTATGCATGATCTATGCTTATTGATTTGGAGTTTTGGTCTCCTATATTTACGGAACAGATTAGAGTTGTGAGTTACAATTTAGATGTCTATTTGTAAAGTTAAGCTTCAGATGCAAATACCTGTGAGACTCTCCAAAAGTCAGTAAGTGCGACAGCACACCAGATTACTTTAGCTGTATGTTTGGCGTGCATTAGTAGGAGTTGAGTTCTCCTAATCTTGTTAAGGCATATGAGAGTTGTCCATACATGTTTTGCACAAGTTTCAGATATGTGAATATACTTGGAGATCCTGAACAATTAATCAGTATGTACAAGAAGCTGACCATCCACATGCTCCTAGAGGCACAGGTCCTCCTTGCTGCCGAGCATGACACGCCGGCGCGGTTGCGTACTCTGACATAAGAATTGGCTCTTTGAGCCTCTCTTTGTGTTCTGGCACAAACGCCGCCTCGATGATGCCAGCAAGTTCAGGAAAGGAGCAGGTCAATGTGGATCTTTGATATGCAGGACATGCATCTATCATGCCATTATTACATATTTGTGAGCTTATTTGAGTTTATGTAGTATGCTGGAATATATCATACGACAAATGGCGTATAAATAAATGAATATCACTGCCTCCATTGTTAGCCCTGTGCCATGCAGACTCCAAATGGCCTGCCAATTTACTCTAATATTTCTCAGGTTGTTGCACTTGCTTCATGCAGAGCCTTCCACAGCTACGAGAATTCATTCACCAATAGTAAAAGCTATGTGCTGACAGTGTCGTTTATTTGGCCTAAGAAAATTTATGGTACAATCTAGGCGACTTGCTTGTGCACTACAGGAACCGCTGGATTCCCCGAGTGCCGGTTGCACTCGGGGAAGGCCCAGTTGCACTCGGGGAAGCCTTCCCCGAGTGCAACACTCGGGGAAGAGCCTCCGGCTAATCCTCTCACGGGAAAGTCGTCTTCCCCGAGTGTCAAAAATCGTGCACTCGGGGAAGGCTTTGCCGAGTGCCGTGCTGGCACTCGGGGAAGACTTGACGCCGTTGGCCGGCGGCCGACGTTTTTTTTTTTTTGATTTTCTTCCCCGAGTGCAACACTCGGGAAAGATTTTTGGATTTTTTTTTTTTTAAATACTCTTTGCCGAGTGCCGAAGTTCAGGCACTCGGGGAAGAAATTTGTTTTTTTTTATAAAAATCCCTCTTCCCCGAGTGCCACAGCACAGGCACTCGGGGAAGCCACCTCTAAAATTCTTTTTTTTTGTTTTTTGCTTTTCCATGTAAACAACAAAGCATATACATATATATATATATATATATATATATATATATATATATATATCACAAACCAAACCACAAATAAACAACAATATGTCACAAACCACATTTATATATCACAAACGACCAAATTTGTCCGAAATCCACAATATATTACAAACCACACGTTCAAAAGTACACACTATTCCAAGTTCACAAGTTCAATACAAAAAAACGACTCCGAAGGCGGCTCACGGCGACTGTGAGGGGTGGGACGCCCCAGCGTGCGATCCCGGCGACGGTCCAGGTGGGGATGGCCCGACGTGCGATGCCGGCGACCCTTCGACATGGTTCGACGCCCCACCCGATTGATGCTGCAAAAAAGAGAGGAGATTGCACGTGAGTGACAAGATAAAAATATAAGGAGTGTAAAGAAAAGTTGAAAATTTCGGCAGCACCTCCCCTGCACGGGGAGGTTTCCAAAACCTGCAAGAAAAACGTCGGCACGAAGGCCGACAACCACATTTCCAGCACGAAGGCCGACACATCAACAAATCCGGCACGAATGCCGACACATCAACAAATCCGGCACGAAGGCCATCACTAGGTTTGACACTAAGCATGAGCAAAGAAAGTAAAACATCCGTACTCATACTCACCGAAGTAGACTCTCGACGATATGGTGGTGGTGGTGGCGGTGCAAGCAGCTCTGCTGGGATCTCCCAACCTTGTTTCTGCCCAAGTTGTTGCACGAACTTGAGCAAACCATCTTGCTGGGCCTCCAAAGCTTGTACCCTCTGACGCTCGGACTCCCGCTCGGCCCGCTCAGCCTCCCTCTCAACCAGCAAACTCGTCTGCTGAGCCCGAAGTTGCTGCAGCTCGGCCTGCAACATTTGACCCCAATGTTTCAATAATGCAGAGCTAAGGAACGTAAAAGTGAAAGAACGACGAATGAAACTGGAATACTTACCTGGATTGAAGCCACCGCTGTCGGCCGTTGGCTTATGGGCACGCTAGAGCTCGTGCTCGCTGCTCGTAGGCGGTTGAGAGGAGGAGTACAACCCGTCTCGAGGATGCCGTCGCCCATGTAAAACCGCCCATGCTTCTTGCCTTGCCCAATCCTCATCACTAGCTCAGGATCAAGGCGCTCCTCGGTCCTTGGATCGTAGTCCGACCCGTGGACTAACCTTGATGCCTCTGTGTACGAACTGAGGCGGGTGTGGACGCTGGAGTTGGTGTACGCCTCTGGGCCCGCATCCGGGTTGTACTCGATGTTGGACTTTGCCGGGCCCATGTGGGCCAGAGCATACGCCGTGAGTTGGCCAATTGGCTGGCCACCGTGCGCCGCCTCCTGCGAGAAAGACAACAACATGTGGTTAGGAATCCTGCAGAATTGAGCGCGGCTAGATTAGACAAGTGGTGGAGACTTACATATGTCTTTTTGTATTTGCTGAGGGTGGCGCTGCCCTGATGGTGAGGTACACCTGGCATCAGCATACGGTGCTCGCTTTTCTCTTGGTGCGCCTTCTGCCAGTCCGCGTCCAACCATCTGTCCACTATAGCAGCCCAGCAATCGGGAAAGGTGGCGCACCAGCTCGGAATCACCTACAAGCCATCAGAAGATCAAATTAGGCATAGTTAATCTAAAAAGAGATCAATAGGAGATGTTTTCTATTTACCTGTAGGTACTGCTCCCTTGTCAGAATCTCTATCTCTCTTCTTGCCTGAGTTCTGTTCATTCTTCTATTACGGTAGGTGACATTGTAGTCAATGTGCGCCTGGAGGTGGGACTCGTGATACAAGTCCGAGACACGCCTTCTACAGGAAGCGGCAGCCACCTCATGCGCCCTTAACTCCTGTCCCGGCTGGCATCTGAAGAAGTCCTGCATAAAGACACGAGGTATCCATTATTTTATTTCAAGAATGTCCAATGAATGCAATGAATTGAGGGTCGTAGAGCGAGAAAGGCTTACCCACAACTCCATAAGCACCTGATCCGCCAAGTTTAGGTGCCCAGCGGTGGGGAAGAGGGCGTAGTGGTCGAACGAGGGTATCTCTGGGTCCTCATCCTCCGACGTCCACACCAGGCCAGGGAAGTGTTCCCTGCACAGAAGTCCTAGGATCCCATTGACATTGCGAGCCGGGACCCCCTCCTCCACAAGCATCCAGTTCCTGCACAAGTGGTTAACAATAGTTATTATTAGCTCTTATTATGATTTTTCAACATATCAAATGA
This sequence comes from Miscanthus floridulus, assembly GCF_019320115.1. NCBI lineage: Eukaryota > Viridiplantae > Streptophyta > Magnoliopsida > Poales > Poaceae > Miscanthus > Miscanthus floridulus. Next base: position 44,821,709 of record NC_089597.1, read on the forward strand.
AGAACATATGAAGTTACTTACCTATCCCCCTCGGGTGCAATCAGTGGGCGGCGGTCAACAAGAATCGATCGCTTCGGGAGCTGGCTGGGACCTCGCTTATAGGGTTTCGAGGCTGCAGAGGAAGTCGAACCCCCTGCCCCCTCCTCGGACGTGTGCGGAACCCCAATAGGCGCCCAATGGCATCCAGTTGAGAAATCGATGTCTTCTCATGTAGGAACTTCTGTGCTGATTCCAACATGTTCAAGAACACCTTAGCGCTTGGCTCTGGCTCCTCCTCCCCATCCTCCTGCTCGTCCTCCGTACGTCCTTCAGCGAACATCGCATCTGCATAGTCACCTAACCATCCTGCTACCCCGCCATCACCATCAAATGCCTCCAAGCCTCGTCTCACGACCTCCTCTCTAGGACGGTAGGGTTCACCATGGTGCACCCACCGGGTATAGTTTGGCATAAATCCATACTTGCAAAGATGCTTCATCATGACTTCCCTTGTTCTTCTTTTCTTGTTTTCACATTCACTGCAGGGACAGAACGTGTCTCTCGCTCCCTTAGCTGCCTTAAATGCATGGTCCAAGAATTTCTCGGTCTTATCCATCCATTCACGGGTGATTTGAGACTGACTTGGGCGTCCCGTGTACATCCACTCACGGGTATCCATCCTCTAGCATATACACATAACGGAGTAAAGTAACCATAAGTCGCATCTGCACGGCGTGCCTACTGTCTAATAGGTGAGGATAGGTCCTAATCCCACCCGCGGATGCATAGATGAGGTTAGTTTCCATGCTCTACTCTGATCCGAGACAGAATTTCGGCAGCACCTACCCGCTGCTCTCCCGATACACGTCCTGGAAGGGAGAGTGTGTATCTAGAGAACAACAGGGAGGTGGTGCCGAAACTCCGTCTTGGATCCGAGCAGAACATGGAAACTAACCCATCTACCCATCCGCGGGCTGTCCAATTACACCTGGACAATCCGAAATAGATACGGTCATAGATATGCGGAGATCCGCATACCTCCAATCGTATCTGTTTCGGACGGGAGACGCCTAACTGGGCTACACCGATCTACGTACGACAACGGTAAGGAAAAGAGCTTAATTATACCTAGGGTGGCGGTGGAGAAAGGCTAGCAACGCAGTGGCGAGTCGGTGCAGTGGCGAGTCGGCGCTGTGCAGGTAGGACCGCAGCGCCGACGAAGACGATCGGGGTCGCCTAGCTGCTCCGATTCCCCTGCGACAGGTCCTGCTCTGCAAAAGAAGAAAAACAGCACTATAAGTATAAAATTTCGGCAAAACCTCCCCTGGATGGGGAGGTTTCGATAACCTGCAAGAAAAACCGTCGACACGATGGCCGACGTCCACATTTGGGGCACGATGGCCCACACATCCACAATTCCGGCACGAAGGCCGTCAACACATAAATGGCGCGATGGCCGACAACCAGAACGGGACGGTTCGTATACCTTGGGCGTTGGCGGGACGTGCACGCGGAGAAGAAGACGCCGACAACGGGACAGAACGTGGCGACGGAGGCACCTCCTCCCCTTCTTTCTCCTTCTCCTCCCCTTCCCCTTCTTCTTCTCCTTCTTCTTCCTCCCTCCTCCTTCCTCCACCTACCTCCTCCTTCTCTGCTCCCTGACCAGCGCCAGGGGCTGGGCTCCACACAGACAGACGGATGGACAGGGGCCAGCGGCTTGCCTCGGGGCTGGGGAGGGGGCGCGCTGGCCGGACGGGCCCCGACGCGCAGGGACAGGGGCGCGCCGGTGGGGCCGCGCCGCCGTCTCGAGCTATGGGGGCGCACCGGCGGGGCCTGCGGGGCTGCGGGGGCGCGCGGCGCGGGGGCTGCGGGGGCTGCGGGGGCGCGCGGCGCGGGGGCTCGCGGGGCTGCGGGGGGGGCGCCGGCGAGCCGCGATGCCGTCTCGGGCTACGGGGGGGCGCACCGCGGGGCCTGGGGGTGCTGGGGCTCGCGGCTCGTGGGGGTTGGGGGGTGGGAGGGGGCGCGGGGCGGGGCCTGAAGTCGTTCGGGCTGCGGGAGAGCGCCGACCGGCGGGCCTGGGGGGGCGCGCGCGAGGGGTCTGCGGGCTACTGCGGGGCGGCGCTGGGGACGGGGGCTCGGTGGCGCGCGGCGCTGCGGGGGCTGCGGGGGCGCGCGGCGAGGGCTGTGGAGACGCAGTGGCGCTGGGCCGGCGAGCGCTGTGGGGGCGCGCGGCGAGCGGCAGCGGCAGAGGGAGCTGGCGGCGGCGGGGTAGCGCACGGGCGGGGCGGGCTGGCCGGTTTGGGGTGGGGTGGCCGGTTAGGTTTAGATAAGGCCTGTTGGGCCTTTTTTTTTTTAAGTCTTCCCCGAGTGTCCCCTGTCCTGGCACTCGGGAAAGAGCCTCTTCCCCGAGTGCTAGGGAAGGCACTCGGGGAAGAATTTTTGTTTTTTTTGTTTTTTTTACCTCATTTTTTTTGTGAGGCCTTCCCACATTGTTTAAAACTGCATGTTCATATTTGGGACAATTTTGACTTATTTTGTTATATTTCGTTAGTTTTTTTCGTTTCGTTGAATTTTTTTGCATACTTCGAATTTGAACTGCAGGTGCATGAAATAATGGAATTTGGTGATTCAAAAAATTATATTAATGATATTTGGTGTATGTTGATGCCTTATCCAGGAACTCGCATGAAATGTCGACCATCTTGTTGACGTAACATGACGAACAACTTGTGGGAAAAGTGTATTTAAATTATATAAAATCCGAACGAAGTCCGAAAATCACGAAACTTGTCTGGGCGTCGTGTTATCGCATGTAGAGGCTATGATAAAAAATCGAGAAGGTTTCGGCGAAGTTGCAACGTCGGATGCCTAAAACCCAGACATCTCCGCATGTGATCTCCACAAGATCACATGCGGAGATGTCTGGGTTTTAGGCATCCGACGTTGCAACTTCGCCGAAACCTTCTCGATTTTTATCATAGCCTCTACATGCGATAACACGACGCCCAGACAAGTTTCGTGATTTTCGGACTTCGTTCGGATTTTATATAATTTAAATACACTTTTCCCACAAGTTGTTCGTCATGTTACGTCAACAAGATGGTCGACATTTCATGCGAGTTCCTGGATAAGGCATCAACATACACCAAATATCATTAATATAATTTTTTGAATCACCAAATTCCATTATTTCATACACCTGCAGTTCAAATTCGAAGTATGCAAAAAAATTCAACGAAACGAAAAAAACTAACGAAATATAACAAAATAAGTCAAAATTGTCCCAAATATGAACATGCAGTTTTAAACAATGTGGGAAGGCCTCACAAAAAAAATGAGGTAAAAAAAACAAAAAAAACAAAAATTCTTCCCCGAGTGCCTTCCCTAGCACTCGGGGAAGAGGCTCTTTCCCGAGTGCCAGGACAGGGCACTCGGGGAAGGAAGCCTCTTCCCCGAGTGCCCTGTTCTGACACTCGGGAAAGGGCCTCTTCCCCGAGTGCCAGGGAAGGCACTCGGGGAAGAATTTTTGTTTTTTTTAAGTTTTAACGGCGTGGGCGGGGTGAACCGTCAAGTAGCATGTTTCTTTGCCGAGTGCCGATCTTCCCCGAGTGTTGCACTCAGGGAAGAGTGCCTTTGCCGAGTGCTGCTCTTTACCGAGTGCCAGGTTCTCTGCGGCACTCGGGAAAGCCTCTCTTCCCCGAGTGCAATTCTTCTCCGAGTGCAACACTCGGGGAAGATCCTCTTTCCCGAGTGTCCGGTTTTTGGCACTCGGGGAAGCCAGAGACACTCGGGGAATTTTGTCTCTCCCGTAGTGGTGGCGACTGAGTTCAAATATTTGTCTCCATTACCGATATACTATTCGCTCAGCTTAAAGATTATCCGTGTCCGACATGATGACCGGAGTCTCATTGTAAAGTCTCTCAAATAATCAAGCTCATCTCGCGACCGACGAGGCCGAGAGCACATACTTCCTAACCGATGAGGTTCGACATGTTTCTCTCCTTAACGACAAGGCTTGGAGATCATCATAATTCTGCGACCGACGAGGCTAGACCATTTTTTTTGTTTGTGACCGACGAGGCCGAACGTACACTAGACTTTACCGTGAATTCGGTGACCGATGAGGCCAGATATTTCTCAGCAAAGACTGACGAGGCTATGGGGCATATTATATGGCTATTATTGGTGCCAAATTATACTTGGAGAATATTCATGCAAAATTCAAGACGACGATCATTTGCGCAGCTTAATCGGAGGTTTTCCACGGTCCCACACCGTGGATGTAATTAACCGGCGGCCTCACGAGTCCCCGGGAACCAAGAATTTTTCAATCGATGGTCGCATGTTTAGTCAGATGTATTAGGCTCGATTCAATGAAATTTCAGTGGGACGTGCACTTTGTAATTCTCAAATAAATTAATAAAGATCTGAATTCCTTGAATTCTTGTTGTCCCTTTTACTATTTATTTTGTATACGTATGTATACTGGCATGCCTGTGCATATTATTCATTTACCTACGCATTAAGACCTATCTCCCCAGTTGGGAGTGGTTTCCTTTTGGCAAAACAGATGAAATGTTTGATTGGCATTGTCTGAATTCTGATTGCCATAAACTCATGATAGATTTCAATTTTCAGATTTTCAGTATGCCGGAAAGAATTTTGTGCAACTACTTTTCAAGTTCAAGTGGCTCAACTCCACATACTTTTCAAGTTATTAGTATGTATGGCTTCTTTTAACCTAAGGAACTCCTCTAATTTTGATGTGGACAAACTTGTGAGGCTTGCTGAAATTTATGCCAAAGATTTTGATATTGGTGACCTTACTGTTTTGCCAAATCAACTTAGACAATTCATCAACCGTGCTAGAAGAACTCCAGAATTTCTTGGATGCACTCAACTTGGAAATGTTGCTGAAATTATGGTCAAAACTAATATGAACACATCTTATAAATTGGTTCATGGTCTCATTGAGCTAACCTTGATACTACCCGTGGCAACAGCTTCAGTGGAGACGATATTTTCAGCCATATCCATTACAAAGACAGATCTGCATAGTAAAATGGGTGATGAATGGCTCAATGACTCATGATATGCCATAATGAGATGGAGATATTTAGAAAGATCAAAAAGCGGTTTCAAGAGATGAAAAACCATCATACGTTATTGCCTAAAAATTAGTGGTACACTCTATTCTCTTCTAAATTCATAATTTGGACGTCCATATATGTTTGACTAATCAATTATGTCTATTTGTGTAGATTTCTTATTCGTATGAATAATGGGTGTCAACGTCACGCGTCGTCTATTAGTTTCGTAATTTGGCCTTTCAGTATGGATAAACTACATCCTTCATTTTTCATGATGTATTTTGTGTGTTTTCATCGTTCATCGATGTTTTCAATATAAGACTACTTCAAACTAATAAACTACATCCTTCATTTTTCATGATGTATTTTGTGTGTTTTCATCGTTCATCGATGCTTTCAATATAAGACTACTTCAAACTATTATATTTGTCTATTGTGAGGTGTCATAGTAGAGCTAAGTTGTTGTAGCGCTTTTGTTTAGCCTCTCCTACAAATTTTCCTGGATCCATCCCTGGCGGTGAGCATCGGGGTTGTTCGTTGGAGGTTTGTATATGGGTCTCTAGTGGCTCCAACACTCAAAACACGCAAGGGACACATATCGATTTATCCTGGTTCGGGCTTCTGAGCCCCACGTCCAATAGTATGGTATTCTTCGTGTTAGGAATACCCAATTGGCGATTACAACAAAGGAATTAAGAGAGATTGGTAGGGGATTGCGTGGTGCTATCCTAGAGTTCTTGGTGCGCGTGGAGCCTTCCCTGCCTAGAGGGGCTGACGAGCGTGCCTGGAGCCCTCTGCCCTCAGAGCTTGGGAGATCCTTGTCCTGATGTGTCATGCTTGTTGTGTCACTCTACCGAGGGATTGTCCGACGGCGCCTCATGGCCGTTTGAACGGGCAGATGGTGTAGCATCTCTATGCCTGTCAGGCTCTGGGCGCCTGACAGATTCCTGAGCTGGCTTTTGGCCAAGGCTCGGGATGTCGGTTGAGGCCCGGGTGGTTGCTCGGGTGGAGATCAGGCTCGGGCTCCCATTGTTGGGTAGCCCAGGGCTGTGCCGAGCCCCCAAGTCCCGAGTGACGGCTGCGGGGGTGCTCGGGCTCGTCCTGACTCCACCCGAGTGTATGCGCGAGTGTACCCGATGGGTATAGCCTCGGAGCAATCATAGGATAAGTCGGGCATCTATCGATCCGCTATTCCTTTCCCGGGCACTTAACTTACCCCTTTGTTAGACTCTCATTAGGTTGACACCATGGACCAAATCCACCTAGCAGGTGAACCGATTCATAAGCATTGCCATCAAATCGGCCCAGACCCAGCCAGACCGACAATGACGACAAAAGCTCTTGAGAAAAAGCAGGCGTAGAGAGGCGGAGATGGACCTGCTCGAGGGAGGGGCATGAATTTATTGATGGCCTTATGAAGGACAAGTTGGGGTGAATAGGAGCCAATCAAAATTCTTTTCTAGAATTGGCATGCATCCCAAAATCAACCTCTTCTACAAATCTAGATCACACATGCCAATAAGTGACGAGTTGACCTTAGAGTTAACCAGAGATGGCTCAAAAACACTATGGAAGCTACACGGACAAGAAACGATGCAAAAGGTTTTTTTATGAGAAACACGTACTAGGTCTATATTGAACCTGGTCTAGCCTATATGCCAACCCGGCTAAGCCTGTTTCCAAACTCGGCTAGGCCGGTCTTGAAACCTAGCCAGGCCTATATGCCAACCCGACCTAGCCTGTTTCAGAAATTTCAGCAAGCTGAACCAACGAAGAAAAAGGAAAACTCTATCAAACAAAGTCCAAAGGAGCTAAAATTTTGCACAGACCTTCCCAAGGATGATGTGAAGCTGTCCACAAAAATTCTCTTCCAACAGATCAGAGCATGACCACCAGATTTGAAAACACTTTCTCAAATTAGTGTTTTGTCAATTTTTTAAGAGAGGTTGATTGAAAGGTGCTCGTGGGAAATTGATTGAAGGCGAAGCCTAGGCATGCTTCCCATGTGTCATTCACTACCGCTGAGGGCGACCAATCCGAGGTTGAAGATGACACAAAAAGCGCCAAGAGCAATAATCACTACTACAAAAAATGTTTGTAGCAATGGGACAAATTTTTTGTAGGGGTGGCTGGTGATGGAGCCGCCCCTATAGTGGCGTGCTCGGGAACCATGAGACCAGCCGCCCCTACAAATGGAAAGGGTGATAAAAGCATCGAAGGAGACTGTGTATGGTGTTGAAAAGGGCTATCCGACACATTGGATATTGCTACGTTTTGTGCTTGAGCTACTCATCCTGAAGGCTAAGTACGGCTGGTTAGACTGTAGTTTCAATGATCTATTGCGTCTTCTGTCATGGGTGCTACCACAACCAAACTCAGTTCCCGCCAACACATACCAAGCAAAGGTCATAAGTCCATTGACAATGGGTGTTGAAAAAAATCCATGCATGCCCCAACCACTGTATTCTTTTTCATGGCGAAACGTTCAAGTCACTGGATAAATGTCCCCAGTGTGGGGCCAACCGGTACAAGAACAATGACCTTTACGGTGGGGACGAAGCCTCCACGGAGAAAAAGAGGAATAAGAAGGGTAAAAAAAATGTGGTACAAGAATCTCAGCCCCCAGAGGACACTCCATTAGGTAACGATGCAAAGCAGAGAAGAATTCTTGCCTTGGTAATGTGGTACCTGCCAGTGACCGACCACTTGAGACGTATCTTCCTAAACCCTAAAGAAGCCGCACTCATGACATGGTGGGATGATGTGCGCAAGGTGGATGATGATAAGATTGCACACCCGGCTGATTGTAGTCTATGGAAAAGGATCGATGAGAAGCACAAAAAATTCAGCGATGACCTAAGGAATATACAGTTTGGCTTGAGCACCGATGGAATGAATCCCTTCAATGAGAGGATGAGTGACCACAGCACTTGGCCAGTGATCTTGACCTTGTACAACATCCCAATGTGGTTGTGTCAGAAGAGAAAGTACATTCTCCTCACTATTTTTATTTCTAGCCCTAAACAACCAGGCATATTGCCATGGGATCGATGTTGAAGCTTACAATAACTACGATGAGATGCCGCTATTCACAGACTTTCCTAAGCAGATCAGTGTTGTGGAAAAGAACCTGCCCAAAGACATATTGACATGGGAACGAAAAGATGTCAAGGGAAAAGTCGTTATAGCAGGCTAGCTAGTCGTTGAATGTGGAGTGTTTGTGTAAGTGTGTGTTTGTAAGACTTCATTTATTCATGCGTGTGAGACTATATATTTATGTATGTGTGTGAGACTATATATTTATGTATGTGTGTGAGACTATATTTATACATATGTGTGAGACTACCTTTGCAACATCCAGATGAATCTATTTCAATATCCACCCTATTACTACTAAAACTTTATGAAATCGCTTAACACTTTATTAAATGAAGAAATGATCAAAATAAAAGTTGGATATCTTGACGAGTTATACAACTTTTATATTCATCACCTTTACAGCTGAAATCATTTAGTGGTTGAAAATAAGGTTTGAAGTTGTCATTTTCTGAAATTCAAAATTTGAATTGTCCAAAATTAGTGACAAAGATAGATGACCAGACTAAAATGATAGAGCATGATTTTAGAAAAATTTAGGAAAAAACCCCATCACATTTGGAGTTAGTATGTGGGAGAAAAACTAGTTACAAGTTTCAGCCACAAATTAAAAATAGAAATCACACTTGTTCATCATTGATCATCATGAACAGTTGTGATTTTTCTTTTTAATCTCTGGGTAAATTTTGTAACTAGTCTTTCTCCCTCATACTAACTCCAAATATGATGATTTGTTTTCTAAAATTTTCTAAAATCATGCTCTATCAAGTTACTATGTTGATTTGGTCATTCTTTTCATTTGACAAAGTTTAAGCAATTCAAATTTTTAAATTTAAAAAAATAACAAGTTCTAACAAGATTTTGAAACACCAAATGATTTCAGCTCAAAAAGTGATGAATACTAAAGTTGTATAACTCATCAAGATCTAAAACTTTTATTTTGGTCATTTCTTCATCTCACAAAGTGATAGTAAACATTGTTCACAAATCAACATGTCTCTCATATAGTTTATAAAACTATGAGTGATATGTGGATTTGTAAATAATGTTTACTAACACTTTGTTAAATGAAGAAATAATCAAAATAAAAGTTGTAGATAGTGATGAGTTCAACAACTTTTATGTTCATGACTTTTCTAGTTGAAATCATTTAAGGTTTTAAAATCTTGTTTGAAGTTACTATTTATTAAAATTTAAAATTTGAACTATTTAAATTTAGTCAAATAAAAAGATGATCAAAATAAAAGTAGTAGATAGTAATGTGTTCAACAACTTTTAAGTTCATGACTTTATTATTTGAAATCATTTAAGGTTTCAAAATCTTGTTTGAAGTTGCTATTTATTGAAATTCAAAATTTAAACTTTTCAAATTTTGTCAAATGAAAAGATGACCAAAATATAAGTTGTACATCTTGATGAGTTCTACAACTTTGATGTTTACAAAATTTTCATTTGAGGTCATTTAGTGTCCTAAAGTTCTATTAGTTGTTTTGAAATTCAAATTTTAAATTTTTAAAATACTATTTTTGTAATAAGAAAATATAAAATTATATCTATATATATAATAAAATTGTTTATATATACATATATTTATATATATATAATAATAAAAAAACTAATATATAAATTTACATTGTGTTCTTTATATATGAATGAATTAAAGAATTAGTAATTAAAATAAATTGAAAAATATTTGTAGGGGCAGCTAACTCCGCAACCGCCCCTAAAAATCGATTTGTAGGGGCGGCTAACTCAGGAGCCGCCCCAACAAATGCCCTCCAGTATATAAGCCAGAGCCCGCGGGAGGCGGAAAAAATTCTAAGTCAGGGGGCGATACTTCCTTTCAACTGCCGAACCCGCCGCCGCCACCACCGTGCGTGCTTCCTCTCACCTCCGCCGCCCCCGTGCGGGCCTAGCCACGCGCTTCCTCTCACCTCCACTTCGTTCGCCGCTGGGACCCGCTGCGGAGCCCTAGCCGTGGGCGACGCCGTTCCTCCGCGGAACCCTAACCGCTGGGACCTGCTTCGACTGCTTCCTTCGCGGCGGTGCGCTCCACCGCTTTGAGTACGGCGTCCCCCGCGTCCCCTATCTCGCCATCGACGTCAGCACAAAGAAACGAGGTGCGGTCCTCGACGTCCTCTCCCCCTTCATCGTCGTCAGCGCCCGACGAGACGAGGCGTGGGCCCCCGTGTCCCCGCCCTCCCCATATGCCAAGTCCCTAGTTCCTCGTCGTGTCCTTCACCAGCGACGAGCACCCACTAGGTATGCGCGCCCCTTCTCTTCCCTTGCTGTTGCGGCGAGCACCCGTACCCTAACGGCCTAGCCTAGGCTATTTGGTCATTTGCATCTGGATCTGATCTAATTACATGTGTTCATCATGCATGGGGCGATGGGTGGCTGATTAGAGACATATCTTTACTGTACTGCTAGAGTGTTGTTAAATTAATCTATGTACTGCTACTGCTTGTTAATTTAACTTGTGATGGTCATCGAGATGCAACTGCCTTGCTACTAAATTCTTGAAATTGTGCATCCTCTCTTTCTAGAGGTATTTGAATCTGGAGGTATTTGTAATCCTAGGCTTCATTAGCTGACATACATTATTAGAGTACTTTATTAGCTAGTTGGACACTTGCTATATGGTGTCACATGCCTTGATGGAGTCTTGTTTTATATGCTTTACAGATTATATGGTGTCACACGCCTTTATGGTCTTTTTTATATCCTTCACAGATAAAAATCATGGAACAGACCTAGCTCAGATTTTTATGGAACAGACCTAGCTCACATGTAGTGTTTATAACATATAAAAATAAATTTTTCAAAGCGACTGTAGATGTACCTATGGTTCAATAACTTATGTTGCATGTGAAAATGTGATTATTCAAGATGCTAGCAGCATCAAGTTATTCTAAATTCTGATGTGTTGTTTCTGACAGAGCCAATGCAGAGATAAAAGCTCTCTGATAGACTTAGTTTTTTGAATATAAAATGGGACAAGATAATCCAAAATTTGATAAATGAGCATGGTCGATTCCCATGTGTTAGGATGAGGACATTTTCCCTTCTTACCATTGTTTCATGGTCATTGAAGTTTTGTGAGCCCCCTAACTAATTATTATTGATGGGACTGGTTCTCTCTACTAGTGAGCTAGTGCCCTTGCCATCCTTTACCACTGGTACCCCTTTTGTCCTCATCCAGATCAGAGCCTCTTCGGAAATTGTCCTTGAGCCTGATCCCATAGCTTCTCTCAAGCCAGCGGCCATGGCTGTCCTACTGTCCCATTGAGACATTTGCTGCACCTTTGCAAGTGATTGGCTTAATTGCTATTGGCCTTGCTGTTTATTCATTCTGTGGGGTCTTTATCTAAAAATAGGATGGGTGCTTACCTGCAATTTTGGTCACGGCAACTTAACCATTGTCCCAAGGCCAACTTTTCTAAATTTGGCAAGGGTACCAAAATCTTATATTCCAGTATTTTAACTACCTCATTTTCCATCTCTTCCAATCTTCTCAAATGCATTATCTAAATCCTACCTTAGGAGAAGCTACCACCCCAGCAGATTTGAACTATATGTGTTCTAGCTTTCAAAACTATATAACTCCATTATAGGCCAAAGAAAATAGAAAAAAAATTGTATGGATCCATTTGTAATTGAGGAGGATTATGATTAACTGTGTATACTGTTTTTGAAAATTGTGGTGTTTGGTTAGCCTTTTGTTTGTAAACTATGTTGCAAAAGATGGTTGTCTGAGAACATGGATGCTTAAAGCAGTGTTTTTGTTGGAAAATTCACACCCTATACAGATTCTTTTAGGCCAACTTCATAAGCTTGCCAACTAAAATTCACACCTTGTACTGCTGCCTAGATGTGAACTCAATTTTATTATCTTTTATCTAAGTTAAGTGCTTATTTAGTTTCCAAAATGCATAACTGGTGTTAGAAGTATCCAAAAGCTGTGAACTCAATTTTATTAGCTTTCTCTTGATGAGTTCTATCTGAGAAAATTATGTATCATGTTGTTCCACAAATTTTTATGTGCAGTTCTATTAATCCTAGATAAAATGCTTGTCAGCTTGTCATTTTTTATGTGCAGTTCTATTAATCTGATGTGGGATACGATTATTTTAGGAGGAAACCTCCAAACTGATTCAGAGCCCTTTGTCGGTGATGTTTTTTATACTACTACTACTTGTACTGAGCACAAGCCCTTTGTCGGTGATGTTTTTTTACTAATTTGAGAGCACCGCCCAAAAATTGCTTCTACTACTACTTCTAGTTCGGCAAATGAGTTGTCTTTTAATTTGTTTTAGTTTTGGGGCAGGACCTAGTAGTCCTAGGGCCAACTAAGAATTTTTTTTTCTGGAACCTTCCTCCCTCCCTCTCGCTCATCTCTATCTTTCTTTCTTTCTCCTATCTGCTCATGAGATGAATAATGTGACTTCAAAACTGTGGCAAAGGGCTTTTGTGAAATGATGTCTTTGGTCTCCGTTTTGGATTCGATTGGTTTTGTAAAGATTTGGTTCAGGTCTTTGGTTTGAGAGTTTTTGGAATTGTTTGCAGTGTGAAATTCAGTATTGTTTTCAACATGCCAATAATATGATATAGATTCCATTAAGATGATCATGTTGTCTTTATGCACGAGCTTAACTTTGTTAGACAGACCCCAATTTATGATTTTTAAATTATTATTATGCATGGACCTGGATTATGCATGAATACCTTATTTTCATGAAAGACTAAGGGTTTCATGAACCTTGGGGATGCCTAGCGGTAGCTACTTTGTTTTGTCCCAAATCGCTCTATTTTAGTTTCCGTTGTCCCATTTAACCTGGTGCAAGTCTGATAAGTAGTGACACTGGTGGCATCACTGTGCATGGTTCGGTTAGGCCCTTGGTTGCCTTGATTCTGACTAAGAACTATTTGAACTGGGTAAAGTTATCTGTTAAGGGTAGAATTTGCTGTAATTTAGTTGCAACAGAATGCAATTCGGATTTTGCCTGTTGTGGAAATGTTGTATATCTCGGATTTTGCCTGTTGTGGAACTGGACCACCATGTATCAGTGGCACCTGAGCAGTACCGCCTTGCAGTATATGTGGTTGCTCATGCTCAATTCCCAGGGAAGGTTGACCTTGTCTACCAGCCTTACCAACCTGTTTCCCCTTTCTGGTATTCTGTCCGGTGGACATAGCATCTGACTTCAAGTTGTCTTCAGAATGCAAATCCCCAGCTATTAAGTGAAATGATTCCTTGCCACTCTTGGTAGCTATTAAGTGACCTTTTTCTGGTCCCTGGCATTTTGCATCTGAATTCTAGTCCTACTGCTTGCCATCCTTATTTCTTGGACAAGGCAGCTCTTTTCTAGTCCTGCTCTTTTCACTGACTAAGTGCCGAGTGGCACAGTGGCTTAATGGCCGAGTGGCTTAGTGACTAAGTAATTGAGTCATGTGCTTATGCAATATAACTAATTATTAATTGATTCTGTTTTTTTTGTGTGTGTGTGACTAAATTTGTGGATTCTGTTGCGACTGCAAGTTGAAACCATCTGATGAATAATTATTTTCGAAGTGCATAAATACTTATTTTGTTATATATGATAATGATATATAGGCACGGTACTTTTCCTGACATGACATATGTCACTGTCTTACTCTTTGTTTCTAAGTATTAGGGCACGTTTAGTTCCGAAAATTTTTGGCTTTTGGCTACTGTAGCACTTTCGTTTGTATTTGACAAAAATTATCCAATTATGGACTATTTAGGCTTAAAAGATTCGTCTCGCCAATTACAGGCAAACTGTGCAATTAGTTATTCTTTTTACCTATATTTAATGCTCCATGTATATACCGCAAGATTTGATGTGACGGGGAATCTTGAAAATTTTTGGTTTTTGGGTGGGATCTAAACAGGGCCTTAGGTTCAAAGGATGAATAGTTTCTGTCTACCTCGTACCGACTATATTTGGTTGGCAAGGACAGCTGAGTCACTGTCTTGGTTTTTTTTTTTTTGGGTTGGCAAGGCAACATGTGAGACACATGCTCATGCTCGGTCACCCACTTGGAAAGTCGCATGCATACGTCTGCTACGTTTGTTACGTGTGAAAAACCGTTCCCGCCCGTTTTTTTAACCGTTTGTCCTTTTCCATCTTGTCCACGCTGGGTTCTGTGATTTTTTCGTTTTTTTATTTGTTTTCTTTTTGGGTTCTTTTCTGTTTTTTTGCTTTTTTACCGTCTGCTCTTTTCGGCTTTCCCACGTTGGATTCTGTGACTTTTTTGTTTTATTTATTTTTTGTTTTTATTTTACCTCTTCCATTTTTCTTATAAATGTAAATAAAAGTTATTGACTCTTGCGTTTTTATTAAGTATTATGGGTATGTGAACTCTTGGCACTTGTCGCGAGGGTGGCGTGTTCATAATGTGGGAGGACGTCTGGGTGACGGCAGTCGACGGCAGCAGAGGCGGGCGCAGGATTTGGACCATGGGTATTCAAAATTGCAGATGGCAAGAAAAAAAATTTGACAACCTAAATAATAGGAATTTGGGATTTGGGAAGACTGAATTCATCTTACAGGCTTCTGTGCTTCCTGGTTGCTGCTTGGAGTGCCCCTGCCGCCCCTGCCGGCTGCCGCAGTGCCGCTGCCTACCTGCGCCGCTGGCCGCTGCGCGCTACGCGCCTGTGGCCCTGTGCCCAGCGCCTGGCCTCCAGACTCACTCCAGTAGGTGGCGCGGCTGCCGGCTACCGCGGTGCCGCCGCCGCCGCTCGCCCGCTCCGCGCAGCGGCGCAGCCGCGCAGACCTCCGAGCTCCGGGCCTCCAGCGCTCCGCCCTCCCCCTCCCCGCCGCAGAGCTCCGCCCTCCCCGTCCCCGGCTCCCCGCCGGCCGCCGGCGGCGGCGGCTAGGGTTGAAGGCCTGGTCGCCTGGATGTGGATGTGGATGTGTGCGTGGGGCGTGGCTGCGTGGTGTGCCTGTGCCGTGCGCCTGTGTGGCCTGTTGGCCTGGCCGCTGGCGAGTGGGAGTGGGAGGCCGAGACGCCGAGTGGCCGCGTGGGCGTGGGCCGAGCGGCGAGTGGGCGTGGGCCGAGCGGCAAATTGGGAGTGGCTGCGTGCTGTGCCTGTGCCGTGCGCCTGTGTGGCCTATTAGCTTCTTCATTTTTATTTTTTTCATACATATACGCTTATACCTAGAATACACTATATATAATTTTTTTTTGCAAAAATAATGGGTATTCAACTGAATACCATTGAATACAAGTGGGCCCGCCCCTGGACGGCAGGGGGCAGGCCACCACCATTTTGTTATATATGATAATGATATATAGGCACGCTACTTTTTCTGATATGACATATGTCACTGTCTTACTCTTTGTTTCTAAGTATTAGGTTCAAAGGATGAATAGTTTTTGTCTACCTCATACTGACTATATTTGGTTGGCAAGGACAGCTGAGTCACTGACTTGGTTTTTTTTTTTGTTGGCAAGACAACATGTGAGACACATGTTCATGCTAAGAAGTATTTGGTATTTTCCTGCTAGGAGAGCTGAGTTTCTATCTTGTTTCTATTTGTCATGGTAAACATTGATATTGGTGCTACATAGACAGCAGTACCATTATTTTGATATTTGTTATTTTCCTGCTAGCTAAGACAGTTGAGTCACTGTCATGTTTCTAATAGCCACCATAAACTTCGATATTTAGTAATTGTATATTCTGGTTCCCAATTGATTCTTCAGTGTAATCACTGATAGTAGTATCAACCCATTTAGCTTGGTTGTGCATGGTAAAGCTAAGCAGTTATCCTAGAAATAAGGATGGCAAGCAGCAGGACTAGAAAAGAGCAGCCTTGTCCTAGAAATAAGGATGGCAAGCAGCAGGACTAGAATTTAGATGCAAAATCCAAAGGTATGGATAACTGCTTAGCTTTACCATGCACAACCAAGCTAAATGGGTTGATACTACTATCAGTGATTACACTGAAGCATCAATTGGGAACCAGAATATACAATTACTAAATATCAAAGTTTATGGTGGCTATTAGAAACATGACAGTGACTCAACTGTCTTAGCTAGCACGAAAATAACAAATATCAAAATAATGGTACTGCTATCTATGTAGCACCAATATCAATGTTTACCATGACAAATAGAAACAAGATAGAAACTCAGCTCTCCTAGCAGGAAAATACCAAATACTTCTTAGCATGAGCATGTGTCTCACATGTTGTCTTGCCAACCAAAAAAAAACCAAGCCAGTGACTCAGCTGTCCTTGCCAACCAAATATAGTCAGTATGAGGTAGACAGAAACTATTCATCCTTTGAACCTAATACTTAGAAACAAAGAGTAAGACAGTGACATATGGCATATCAGGAAAAGTAGCGTGCCTATATATCATTATCATATATAACAAAATGGTGGTGGCCTGCCCCCTGCCGTCGACTGCCGTCACCCAGACGTCCTCCCACGTTATGAACACGCCACTCTCGCGACAAGAGCCAAGAGTTCACATACCCATAATACTAAATAAAAACGCAAGAGTCAATAACTTTTATTTACATTTATAAGAAAAATGGAAGAGGTAAAATAAAAACAAAAAACAAATAAAAACAAAAAAGTCACAGAATCCAACGTGGGAAAGCCGAAAAGAGCAGACGGTAAAAAAGCAAAAAAAACAGAAAAGAACCCAAAAAGAAAACAAATAAAAAAAACGAAAAAATCACAGAACCCAGCGTGGACAAGATGGAAAGGTCAAACGGTTAAAAAAACGGACGGGAACGGTTTTTCACACGTAACAAACGTAGCAGACGTATGCATGCGACTTTCCAAGTGGGTGACCGAGCAGGAAACGGAACCAAGAAAGGAAACAGAAACAGATGCGGGAATACCGCGAGCAGGTAGCCAGCCGGATGCCGAAATTTCACGAGCAGTAACCGCTCGTTAATTGGGTTGGACAAAAAATTAATGTTGACCGAAATCTTGTCTCTTTATTATTAGATACCGATACACATTAGGTATAGATATAGATATAGATATAGATATAGATATGATGGCTGATCTTCCATAGAGAGTCTCTCATTATACAACGGAGGTTCGGCCATATTAATTTTCCTATAACATCCAAAGTCCAAACCAACATATGGTTTCCAATCCAATCGCTTGTCTGAATTCTGGAGGAATCTGGATGGTTTGGAGGAATGCTGGAGGAATTTGTGAGAGAAAAACATGGTTCCGGATGAAAAAAAATAAGCGAATCACGTCAGGTTTAAGGACACGTGAACGGGGCCATTGGATTGGAAACCATATGTTGGTTATCAGCCAATTACTTTGAGAGTCCATCTCATTATACAATGGATAGGATGCTTCTCAATCTCAGTTTCTATTATTATGACCATGACAGAAGCAGCTTCTTGTCGCATGAATAGCACTACTACAGATCGGCGGCATGCATGTGGCTGACACACCTCCCGCGCGACATGGCACCAACCCCACCACTGCGGGGCACAGGGCACTAACCCCACCGTCTGCCTTGCCTGGGGACGAGAGAAAAACAAACGCTCCGTGCAAATTAAAGCGTACACGCAGGCCGCAGGCAGGTGCAACGGCAACGGCAAGAGCTCGGCCAGCGCTGGCAGCAGGCGTCGCGCCTACAAGGTACGTGTACTCCGCTGGAGCTAGACGCGTGACGGGCGGGCGGCTGGCGACTGACCTGCCGACCTAGCACTAGCAGCACGAGTATTAAAAATTAAGTACTAAAATTTAAATTTTGTAAACGATGTCGGATGGAGAAACAACCAAAATGAAAGGTATAGATCTCGAAAAGTTTTGAAACTTTGTGGTTGACAACTTTTTAATTTGAAATCATCTTGTCAAGGAAAACTACGTTTGAATTTCCAAAAAATTGAAATTTTAATTTTTTAAACAACCTCGGATGGACAAACAGTAAAAATGAAAGTTGTAGATCTTGAAAAGTTATGAAACTTTGTAGTTGATAGCTTTCTCATTTGAAATCATCTTGTCATGAAAAACTACGTTTGAATTTCTCAAATTTCTCAAATTTGAAATTCAAATTTTATTAGTGACCTCGGATGGAGAAACTACCAAAATAAAAGTTGTAGATCTCGAAAAGTTATAAAACTTTGTAGTTGACAACTTTTTCATTTGAATTAGTTTAGGGCCTCAAACAATCAATTTATGTTCAGTTTTGTATAATATGTGGGGAATCAAAATGGACTGTAGACATAAGTGAACGTGAGGTGCAGTGGTAGAGGAGATGGCGCGCGAGGGAGAGGTCACCGGTTCAAATCCTGGCCGACACAAAGTGTGCAAAAATCGTGAAAAAATGCAACAACCATAGAGTGAGGTGTGTCGCTTCTGGTGGGGACCTCCTTGGATTAAAAAAATTGCTATTTTTTGCCTATTTTTTGTGATTTCTAGAAATTGATTTGTAAGGACGGCTGGATATTGAGCCGCCCCTACAAATCAATTTGTAGGGGCGGCTGATAACACCAGCTGGTCTGGAACCGCCCCTACAAATCGGCGGTTTGTAGAGACGGTTAGATAGGGGCGGCTGGTCAAACCGCCCCTATAAATGATGTGGAGCCGCCTCTACAAATCTTTTTTACGTAGTGTACGAAAATAATTAGGATTGGAATTTTATACTAATATGATCGTTGCATATAATATCATCTCCTCAGCTCATGTATGTTGAGAATCGAGATTAGTTCCTCACATTGCTGGATCTGATGAGATTTTTAATGCAGAGAGATACACATAAATCAATGATTTTGGTGCTTGATCCACTAGCAGAGGCATAGAGAAATTCTCCATAAAATAACCATAATAATTCCCCAGGGCACTCTGAAAAAAAACCTGATGACTGGAGCATGCATTTTTTTTATAAGGGGACATGCAGATTGAGTTTAATTATAAATCCAGCAACTTGTTGTGCACTGTGACTGAATGCATGCATCACTGATATTTAGTACTAGTGATTCTTATGGTTGTTTTATCCTCATGTACTCAAATGTTTACCTCAGCTTTTCTAGTACTTCTCTAGACTGCCCGAAGCTAAATTTTTTTTGGCAAGCATAGATAAATCATATTTTAAGCACCATTGATATTACCGCTTTGTACAATAAAACTGAGGGGCTTTGTTTTGATAACAAGCAGCCAAGCAGGTGTGGCGAACGCACTGTGATCTTACCGCTCTCGAGGTGGCAGGGTGCTACGTTTCACCAGCATTACAGTATGTAATTTTATTCGTCCTCAGCTCTCGTGTACATAAGCATTGATGATGTTTACAAGTTCAGGGCAGTCCCAATGAAAGAAACTAATAGTTTCTATAATATAGGATATCGCACTAAAAAAGTACGACTTTCCAACCCATGGTTTCTATGAGTAATAATTATTTTCTCTTTCTCTCTCCCAACTCTATATTCTTCCTCCAATAGGAGTGCGACACGAGCTCCCTAGAAACTGGTGGTTTCTCCCCAATGGCGATTTCATGGTTTCTTGGTGCATTGGGTCAAGAGTAGACCTGATTTCTTCATGAAGAAACCATTTCTATGATTTTTGCTCTCTTTCTTCATTACTTACGTTGCCATGTCAGCATTTTATCTACGTAGCAAATCATTTAATGAGAATAGAAACCATCGTCAATGCATCATTGGGACTGCCCTCAGAACCATAAAGTTCTTGCATTGGTTGTTTGGTCGTTGGTCTTCCTCACCGCATGGGCCTTCTTCATTATTGTACCCGATCTGGTCCGCCACTTGAACACGGCATTTCGCCACCGCATGGGCCTCCTTCACTGTTCCCGATCTGGTCTGCTACATGGAACACTGCATTTCGCGCAGTAGTTAGAACCCATCAACACATCATTCCGTTTCCAATTTTCC
Source organism: Miscanthus floridulus (assembly GCF_019320115.1). Classification (NCBI taxonomy): domain Eukaryota; kingdom Viridiplantae; phylum Streptophyta; class Magnoliopsida; order Poales; family Poaceae; genus Miscanthus; species Miscanthus floridulus. The sequence continues at coordinate 44,841,768 of NC_089597.1, forward strand.
ATGAATAAAACAGAGTCAAATTCGATGGACGGCACGACAGCGTCAAAGCAAATTGACATCAAACGAGAGGAGCAGCGCTCGCCGTCCACGAGCCAGCTGAGATTGGAGGGGATGTACAACTTGGAGTTTGGACATAGTAGAGACGGTTTGTTCTTAGTAACCGTCCCTATTGTGCACATATTAGAGACGAGTTTTTATTAGTAACAGTCGTTATTATGCGCATATGAGAGACGGTGAATAATCTGTCACTAATGTTGTCCACAACGTAGATGCAAATTTAGAGGCGCTTCATTTCCCGTCGCTGATGTACATCCTGAACCATCACTAATTTACTTTTCTGCCGTAGTGGAGATGACGAGGTCAAGATCAGCGAGCAGCTGCACCTGCACCGTCTCCAGCAGCAGCCTGCAGTCCCTGTTCACCATGTTAGGGCAAGTACATTGGTATTGTCTTATAGACGGTCTCATATAATGCCACGTAATTTTAAGATGGTTTAATAGACAACATGTATAATGGTTGTCTTTTTAAGTTGTTTCATAGTAAGTGACAATTCCTTAATTTATACATAGGATAAAAGCAAAGGTGTGAGTTCATACAAAGATACAATAATTGTCTCATAGTTCTAAATTTTAGCTCATGAGATGCTTGTTTCGTGAAACAATGACATTTTTCTCTCTCCCCTCTCTTTTCTTCTCCATGTGAGCAAAAATGACACTAATGAGACAGAGTATGAGACTGCTAATTTGTAGCAATGTACTTGCCATTAACCTGAGAATGAACGACACCACAGAGACATGAAATCAAAATAATTACCTAGTTTTTTATTAAAAAATAATAAACAATAGAGAAATATAGTTACTGGTACTAGATTTTGATACTCTCCCTACCTAATTTTGTAACTCCAGCATTTTTTCCTAAGTATATCTTCTATTTTTTCATCGTTCAATTCGATTTCTCCTATAGATGAACTATATCTTTTTGCATCCACCGTTTTTCTGTGCAAAATAATATACGTGGACGAAAATAAATCCCACAGGGTCGGAACGGAAGTACTCTTGTTCGCACCACTTACTTAGCACGGATAGATGATAGTGGATGATCGCTCTGTGTGTGGCACAGACGCACACGATAGGTGGCCGACCCCACGTACAGCTGCATAGGGAGACAGCATAATTAGAGAAAGCGGCGTCGTTGCAATGACACTTCGTTTGCTTGCTAAAGGAAGCTAGCAGTGTACGCCTTATATTGACCGACCGACCGTAGGTGATAGGTTGTGGTATAGTGCATGCCACTTAGCTTCACCGACGAAAAAACGCAGTCAATAACAGGGGCCACTAATTCTGCTCATGAATTGGAGGGATGGTGATGGAAATGGAAGTATGGCACATAAATTGGCCACCTGATTCACGTGCAACAGCACTACTGTGCGTGTTTTAGCTACGTCACTGTTACACGGTCATGGCAAATTTATCTATAAATTTGGCCCTTCACACAGCTTTAGTTTGCAAAATTGTTGGTGCTTGTATGTGCTGAGCTTTGGCTTGGGTACTTCTCTACACCATAGCTGAAGCTATCCTCAACTACTCGCAGCCATGCCAATGAGAATCGAGCGTGATCTCCACATGGCCACGGGGAATGGAGAAAGTAGCTACACAAAAAACTCTAGGATTCAAGTAATATTTCTCTCATATTTATTTATTTTCCAGCATGCACAACTGCTTTTTCTGTTGCATACTATACTTAGTTGGGCATCATCAGGAATTGGGTCTCATTAACATGAAGTGGCATTTTTCTTATGTTTTAGAGTCATTAGAATTGGTAACACTACCTACTACCTGTGATAGTGTAATCAGAATTGAGAGTGGGTTTAAACAAGACTCTTGGAGACGCATGCTCTTACGTTGCGTAGAGTTTGGTAGGTGTGTGGACATGCAGCATGGCAACAGCACACTCGTACACTAGAGCACGTCACATGAGATCTAATCCTGATGCATGCGCGCATGCATGGCTCATCATGTGTGGCAGATAAGCTTTATTATTGGAAATAAAGCTATTTGTTTATTCTGAATTCAATTAATGCCGAGTAGACATGAATTCCCCCAATGTGTACCATAAGATTTGTTATGCAAATAGTTATATATTCCTTACCATTATGAATCACGATTGTATAGCCAACCATTGCTGGTAGAATAATGCTAGATACTCGGGATCATGTTACTATTATTTCTTTCTCCTTCATATTGACCTTTTTTATTTTTGCAAATAAATGACGAGCTACAAAAGGTTTCGTTTCTTTCGCGTCATAGTTGATAACCCATTTTTTCATTTTAAAGAGTGACATCCTATATCCACTATCTCGATCAGGTAATGGAGGTGAGAGTAAACAGAATAATAATGAATGAAAAAAGAGAAAATCTTTTAGTTGGATAAGAGACAGATGTAGCCAAGTGGATCAAGAAAGTGGATTGTGAATCCACTATGCACGGGTTCAATTCCTGTCGTTCATCCATCATATTATTGCAAATTTCAAAAATGTATTTTTTCATATTCCTAGTTACGTATTTACTTACGGTGACAAAGAATAAAACCGTCACTATTTTTTCCTTTTCCTAGTTAGCAATGTCAACAAGGTATCATAAGTAAATGGATCCTAGTTGTTCAATCCTTTGATAACCAAGGTCAATCTTTGCTAAAGAGAAATGGTCACTACGTCTCAAACTCAATAGAATTGGATCCATTCCAAACAACGAGAATTGAGATTCTTGATTTCTTTCAGTTCAAGGACCCGGAGAAGTGTTTTCATAACAAATCCTTGGTTTAACTGAATAAATAAAGAAAATAGACACATTCTCTTCATCTTAGATGTATGGATCTTCTTAATTGAAAGATCTCTTGGCTAACTGTTTTATTTCGAATCAAAGATATCGGCGGAGACCGGTTCATTCGTCCTATTCTGATATTGAGGACCAATAGGTCCTAGATTCTCTTTCAAATAGAGCCCTGAAAGGAGAAGAGAAACTAAAATACCAATAGACCTTTGTCTGACCTGACACATATGAAGAGCTTGATGCATTGGCACATGCCCTCACATGCACAGATGCACCATATCCTCTAATTATAGCCTGATGATAAATGCTATATATATATATATATATATATATATATATATATATATATATATATATATATATGGAAAAATAATTATTTTTTCCGAACTTTTTCTAATGATTTATTTGTGGCCATGAATTGGAGAGATGGTGATGACGAAGTGGCACATAAGTGAGCAGCTGATTCACGTGCAATCGCGCTGTGCCTGTTTTGGCTACGTCGCTGCTACGAGCATGCATGTGAAACATGGCAAATTTATCTATAAATTTAGCCCTTCACACAGCTTTAGTTTGCAAAATTGTTGTGCTTGTATGTGCGCTGAGCTTTGGCTTGGGTACTTCTATCTCTGCACCTTAGCTGAAGCCTCAACTCGCAGCCAGCATGCCCATGAGAATCGAGCGTGATCCACATGGCCACAGGGAACGGAGAAACTAACTACACAAAAAATTCTAGGATTCAAGTAATAATTCTCTCAGTTATTTATTTTCCAGTGTGCACAACTGCTTCTTCTGTTGCATACTATATGTACTTGTTTCTACTTGTCTCATGCATTAACATGAAATGGCATTTTTCTTTCGTTCTACAATCTTGGTAACACTACCTACCTGTGAGATAGTAATAAGAAGATCTGAGAAAGTAATAACACATGTTTCTGTTGGATGGCAATACAGGAGAAAGCTATGTTTCAGATTAAGCCGGTCCTTGAGGAGGCCACTAGAGAAGTATACACAGCTCTCCTCCCTAAAACCATGGTCGTGGCCGACTTAGGCTGCTCATCGGGGCCTAACACACTGCGCTTCGTTTCCGAGGTGATTGGCATCATAGCTCGCCATTGCAAGGAACTCGACCGACGACATGACCGCCCGCCACAGCTTCAGTTCTTCCTGAATGACCTGCCCGGAAACGACTTCAACAATCTCTTCCAGCTGATCGAGCAGTTCAATAAGTCGACGGCAAGAAAACACAAGGGAGAGGCAGAGGCAGGGGCACTGCCTCCGTCCTATATCACCGGGTTGCCGGGCTCCTACTACACTAGGATCTTCCCTAGTGAAAGCGTCTACCTTTTCCACTCTTTGTTCTGCCTTCAGTGGCGCTCTCAGGTATGTATGCATGCTGGCAAGATGCAGTTCACACACGTCTTTGTATTTCGCTCGTGGACTCAGCATTATCTCGTAGTTGCTTTTTGTTTCATCCTCTTTTTTTGTGTGTATATATATATATATATAGGCACCGGAGCAACTGAAGGGCACCAAAAAAACATGCCTAGATATCTATATCACAAAGACTATGTCACCATCGATGGTGAAGCTGTTTCAACAGCAGTTTCAGAAGGACTTCTCCCTCTTCCTCAAGCTACGCTACGAGGAGCTCGTGTCTGGCGGCCAAATGGTTCTAACATTTATTGGAAGGAAGCATGAGGATGTGCTCACTGGAGAGTCCAACCATCTTTACGGATTGCTTGCGCAGTCGCTGAAATCCCTAGTTGATGAGGTAAACTAAATACAAAGTACTGTGGTTTTGATCACTCTACTAGCTAGTGACTTCAATTAATTTGCGGTAAATTGGACTTTGATCTTCGCAGGGTCTTGTGGAGAAGGAAAAGCTTGAGTCATTCTATCTACCGATGTACTCACCATCGGTTGGTGAAGTGGAGGCAACAGTGAAGCAAGTTGGGTTGTTCAACATGAATCATGTCAAAGTATTCGAGACAAATTGGGATCCCTACGATGACTCGGAAAGTGATGTTGTGCATAACAGTATTAGGAGCGGTGAAAATGTCGCTAAGTGCCTACGAGCAGTGATGGAGCCGCTGGTTGCAAGCCAATTTGGAGAAGCCATACTCGACAAGTTATTCCAAGAGTACGCTCGCCGTGTTGCCAAACACCTTGAGAATGAGAAAACCAAGCATGCTGTGCTCGTCCTGTCCTTGAAGAAACCAATCCATGTGTGAAGTGTTTTCTTTACCACTCTCTCTCTAGTTAATATCACAGGCTACTAGTAGTACTTCTCCAGGAAATTCGATATGTATGTTTGTGTGTGTGTGTACATGTGTGTGTATCATGTGTACTGTATGCCATGGTGTTTTTGTTATCTTCCCTGTGGGTTATTGAATCCGAACGATGGTGACTTAAATATCAAGTATGTTTTTTGCGAATCAAATATCAAGGAATTTTAAATAACGATATGTTCCCGTGTGCCTTCGGCGTCGCGCACAATACATAGGACATGTCGTCGGAGCCACACGCTGACGTGTTCGTATCCGATCATTATTTAAAACTGTCCAAATACGCAAGACACACCGGTGAGATCTCTTGATAACCAAAACCCGACAAGTCCAGAAGAGACTTTGTTAGAGCATGCGGCGGCTATGAGCTGCTCTAGCTGGCCTGGCCGTTCTAGGGCGTCATAATTGGTTGAAGCAACAAACAAGGAATAGCATGATAGGGCTTGAGTAAGTTGATTTTGTGTGTTATCAATCAGCCATCACCCTTTATATATATAGGGTGGCTAGTCTTTTCGATGAACACATAAATTCTATTCTAGTCTTCATCCAGCCAAGCATTTAGTAATATTTTAAGTACACTTTTTCCCACCTTTTTCATAGTGGGTTGAGCCAAATTCTCAATGAAAATGGGATTTTCAACTTCATCAACCAGTATTTCTATGGAGCCGATTATAATTAATGTTTGCTTGATGGCCTTCATAGGAGGAGAAGCCTCCCTTTTAGGCACATACACTTGCTTTGGAGATGACTAGACTTCTTTTTTATAGGCTGATTCACCAAATCAAACTTTTGCTTGGTATACTTGTTCATAAGTCGATCAAAAGCTGGTTGTGATTGCACCTTCTTGCTGGAATTCTTAATTTTATTGGTCTTCCAAATCCCAATGCAATCTAAAGTTGCTTTGGTTTATAGGTGCACGAGGGTCTTGAATCCACTTTAACTAGGCTAATTTGAAGAAAAAAAACACCCTTGCTATTTTTGTTGTTTAATTAATGCCCTGGACAACAACAATAACATCTTTTTTTTTGCTCTCTCATGGGAGATTTTGATTGCCACCGAGCCCAAAAGACTTGATAGAAATGTTAATATTCTCCAAACCATCCACGAACCTCTCAAGCATGATTTCACGACCTGAGGTCTTCTTAATCTTATAGTCTTTTCTAGGATCTCTAATTATCAAATTTTCCCAGTAGTAGATTCAGCTTGATTAGGCCGAACCAAGATAGCAGGATTCTTTAATTTCACAGCATTAACCGGAACGACATTGTGTCACCCTATATCCCTAATAAAGTCAGTCAGCCTTTATTAATAACCAATTGGACTTGCATCCCAAAGATATTGCAATCATCAGTAGCATGAGAAAGCATAATTATTATGCCATTTACCATATGTATGGCGCTTCAGTTCATCGAGCGGCAACATAAAGGCTGTGACAATTTAGTGTATCCATTCTTCAACATCTTACCAAAAATGCGATCACACTTGGATATATTGAATGTAAATTCCATCTCCTTTTGCCGATTTTTGTGAGTTAGCTTGAGGGAAGATCAATGAATTGATTTAGTTTGTGTTGGCCAAATAAATTCAGTGATAAAACAACAAGTAGTTTCATCGTTCGAGCCATCTGAATGCCAGTCAATAGCATGCATATTAGGATAGATGATGTGACTTATAAGATAGATGATGTGACTTATAAGATTCTCCAAAATTGTTTCGGTTTTCAACGACTGAAGCTTTTTATAACAACTGATTAACAAAGAGAAACTTAAAATGCTCTAGCTTCTCTTTGGTATTAGACCACAAAGCAATAAAAGCCAAATTAGCAAGATCTTTTCAGAAATTGTTAAATTAAAACATCGGTTTTTAACATATCTGAATCTTTTAAGATAATCAAGGATAGATTCGTCACACCCTTGCTTAAACTGATATCAAATTAGACAATTTAAGACCACTGGTTCCATTGTAGAAAAGTTCATAAAACTTCACTTCTAGTCTTCCCAAGAACTAATAGAGCAAGGTTGCAATGAAGAATGCCACGAAAAAACAGTATCAGTAAGAGATAACAAAAAGTTACGAATTCTCATATGTTCCATGGTACTAGCTTCACCCACTTGAGCAAGAAATATGATAATATGCTCATTTGTATTTTTATTATCTTCACCACTGAATTTATAAAAGTTGGGTATTGTCGACTAAAGATGCTCGGTAGTCCACCGAGGGGACTACCCACGATGGTAGATTGATTAGAGAGGTGCACGTGAACAGAAACTAGATGGTGACAGAGACACAAGATTAGACAGGTTCAGGCCGTCAGCTCGACGTAATACCCTAATCCTGTGTTCTGTCGGTTTGTATTGGCTATCGTATGAGATTGCGTGTGTTTTGAGGGGGTTCTCTACCCGTCTTATATAGCCCAGGGGTAGGGTTACATGCCGATCAGGTCTAGGTCTAATCGGGTAACAAATAATCATTTCATGGAATCTTACATTCGGCATATCCTAACAGATCCTATGCTATCTTCAGGATATCGCCGAGGTGCCTTGCGGCATGCTCCGAGCAGTGACGTGCGCCGCAAGCCTTCATCTTGTGGGCTAGACCATCCCTATTGGTGCGGCTCATGTACATTGTCGTGGGTACCTGGGGTCAAACCCTCCACAGGTACTTTCCAACCGATCAGTTTAAAGATTATTGCCATGAGGCTGGATTGCTCATTTGTGGACTATTCGCATATGCATTAGCTTGCTAAATCCTTACGGTGTTTTAGGAGGATTTGGCACACTGTATGATGAGCAAAAGGGGCATGTGGTGTTGTTGAATTGCTATCATTTTGTGTGGTAGAAACTGATGGTTACGTAAAGATAACAATCGGTTTAGTAGTAATAGACCCCCCCCCTAAATTGGCCATATCAGTTTCAGCCGTCGAAAAGGCCAATTTGGGATGGCTGGGCAATGCATAGCTCATTTGTTCCTCGAAAAAGCCAAACACATCCCAATTGAGGTAGGCTAGCAACGGAGCTGACCTCCTAAATTATGTGTTGTGGGTTCTTAACTACAACTAGAGATTAGTGGTCGATGTGTGGGACTTCGGTGGTTAACACTCAATGACATGAGAGGTTTATCCTGGTTCGGGCTTCGATGCCCTAGGTCCAGCAAGAGAGTTTTTCATGTTAGAGTGCTCGAGCATGTTCTTACAATGAGAGGCAGAGAGTAGGATAGCAATGGGCTAGTTTTGATCTAGGGTTTGGGAATGGATTTGATTCCCCCTATGGGGCCCTTGCCTCTCCTATCTTTGGAGGGCAAGGGGACTACAAGAAGTGGGTCAAGGGAGTGCTAGGGTTTCTCCATCCTAGTATTCATGGTGTTGGGGTGTCCCTGCTCTAGGTGTGGTCATAGCCAACAATGTAGAAACCGCCTCTGGCATTCTATAGATGGCAGGGGTGGACTAGTATTCTACCAGTCCACCCGTCCATTTGCATCTGTCATACGCCAAGGGGGATGAGGACCAAGGGAGGCTGACACGTGGACCTCAAGCGCTCATCTCCTTTGCGATGGAGGAGCCGGTGCGTGTCCCTTGTCGTGTTCTGTCACACCCTGAGCGTGACCCCTAGCCAAAATAGGTGGACAACACCATGCTCATATGGGGGGACAACATCCTATCAAGGGACTGATGGCCCTGCTCCTCTGCGTAGGTGTCAAGCACCTATAGCGTGATAGGGACCTACCGGGAGGTCCGAGGCGTTTCCTCAAGCTTACTGTCGAGCCTTGTTTGGTCAGACAGGACACCAGGATAGCGGGGGACCAAATAGCCCAGTCCTTGGCCCCATCCTCGGGCTAGCTTTCCTCGGCCAGAGCCCTCAAGCAATGTAGGCTCGGGCCTTGTGGGCTTTGGTTGGTATCCTGTGGGAGTGCGAGCACACCCACTGGGTGTAGCCCTAGAGCCCCTAGCTGATTGGTAGAATCAGTCAGGGGGCTAATTATGTTGTAGAAGTGTTGAGTGAAGAGTTTAAGTAACTTCATCATAGGTATTCATTAATATGCATCTTAAGGAAATAATAATAATTTTATATTTCTTTCCTTCCTTTTATTAACATTAGACATAAAGTTGCTAAAATTTTCTTGCATTTGAATTCCAACTAATCTAGTATATTCATTAACCATAAATACACATTCATCGTGCATTGTACAATATCTAGGTGTTTGTTAATCTTTTTTACCTTAGATGTAGATGTAGCAAAAAGATGATCAAAGTTGACATCTGGGATCTTCTTGAGAGCTCCCCACCGATCCACCTCAAAGCATGCTAGGGCATACTCTAGATCGACAGTAGCTAAAGCCTTCGTGCTCTCCTCTAGCATCTTGCAGATCAACTCAGAAAGTTGAACAGTCGAAGGCTTGATGCCGAGCTTAGGATTAGTTGGATTTGTATGATCATCCTTCTTTTCGTCGGCCATCTTAGTAGATAGATCGCTCCAGCGGAGTCATCAAAAAGTGTGTTGACGCTAATTCGGGTTACACACCAGTAGGAGATAGATCACCCTAGGCCACACATGACCTAGATATGCAATGGAGGGGTTCTAAATGACGAGGCTGACCAGCAAGTCGATGAGGTCAATTTGACGCTCGTTCTTCGCTCGAAATAACCCTGTGGATATCCCCTAGGAAGACTCGTCGGAGAGACACACAGCAGGGATGCCCTAGGATTTGCAAGGCTGCCTAAAACATGAGCAAAATCTCATTGAGAGATGTGCTAAATAGTAAGGGGTTGAAAAAATCTTTAGGTAGAAGATAAAAAAACAAAGGTAAATTGATTTTGACGAGTGGATAGATGGATCTATCAATCGAACATAATCCTCTCATATAAATATAGGGGGCGGTCTTATACCAATAAAAAACTCATAACCATTGATTAATCATGTATACAACAGGTGAAATACATACTTTTCCAACCACAACATACAAAAGCTTAAGCTCATTAATTTTAACTGTTCTCGCATCAGCTCAAGAAAACAATGTAATGGCAAGCCAGCAATGCATAAACCTTAAAGTTGGATTATGAATATCAATAGCTCTAGGTGCATCACACTTAGTTTGTGCAGTTTTTTCTTCTAAAACCCGCATTTATTGAAGTTCAGTACCATATTATCTAAGATTAAGACACTCTTTTTTTATGAAAACCAAGCATTATTCATAGTTCTTCGCTTGCTAAAGATAGATAGCAGATCTTGCTCTTCAAAATGCATACAATTTATAGAGAAATTATTCAAGGGTGAAAAGATAATATAGAGGATGATTTTTATTCATATGACTCTCTAAACTTGGGTTTAGAGATAGAGAGAGAGTCTAGAAAAGAAATAGTATTGAAGATGCTCTAAGACCCTCCACAGAGTGGGGTAGTGTCTAGAAAAAAAAATAGTATTGAAGATGCTCCAAGGCCTCCCGGCGTGGGGACACGGCAGCGCGGCGAGGGCCGGTGTAGGATCGAGATAGCGACTAGAGGGGGTGAATAGTCATTTCTAAAACTTAATCGCATCGGCTAACCGAAATAAGTGTGGAATTAAAACTATCGGTCTAGCCAGGACTACACCCCTCTATCTATGTTCTCTAGCACCTTGCAAAGATTCTAAATAAGCAACAAAGGTGCCGGGCTAACTAGAGCTCACCTAACCAATTCTAGGAGCAAGGTCACACAAACATATGCCACTAGTATTTCAAGCAATGAGGGAGCTCCTACACATGCTAGTAAGCAAAAGCACAAAGCCAACTAAGCTCACTAGCAATGCTCAATAATAAGGCAACCAATGCCAAATTAGAGAGCGCAAATACTTAGCTACACAAACTAAGCAAAGTGGCTAACAAGGTTACACAAACCAAATTAGCAACGCAAGGGAGCTACTTCTATGCTACACAAGCAAGAAGGTAACTAGTGAGCTATACAAGCTAACTAATTACAAGAGCAACTACACAAGCATAATGTATATAAAAGTAATCATAAGCTTGTGTAAGGGGATTGCAAACCAACGGGAAGAACAAGGTTGACACGGTGATTTTCTCTCGAGGTTCACGTGCTTGCCAACACGCTATGTCCCTATTGTGTTGACCGCTCACTTGGTGGTTCGACGGCTAATTGGCATCACCCGCCAAGCCCGTACGTCAGGCACTGCAACAACCTACCCCGAAAGTGAGGGTAGCTCAATGACACGCTTAACTAGAGTTGCTCTTCGTGGCTCTCGCGGGACGAGCACAATGCCCCTCACAAAGCTCTTCTCCGGAGCACCGCACAAGCTTCTTGTGGGCTTCGACGGAGACCACCACCAAGCCATCTAGGAGGTGGCAACCTCCAAGAGTAACAAGCACCACTGGCTTGCAACTCAACCACCTAGTACCACTCGATGCAATCTCACAATGAAATGCACTAGAATCACACTCACTCGCAATCGATTCGCACTCTTGCAAGCACAAGTGAGTTAAAGGGCATCCAAGCACTCCTACACAAGCCACATAGGCATGAGGGTGCTCAGCAACCAGCCTAAGGCCGGCCACACACTCCTTTTATAGCCCCAAGGGCTAAAATAGCAGTTACCCCTTCACTGGGCAAAATACGCACTGACCGGACGCACAGGTCATAACGACCAGACGCGTAGGTCGCAGAGTCCGGTCGCTAGGATGACGCCACGCGTCCCCTCCTTTCGAAGCCGACTGTTGGGCTTCAATGGCTAGCTCCCGCATGCGCATACTCTTGACCGGACGTGCCTAGGTCCAACGACCGAACACGCCAAGGCCGAGTCCGGTTACCAACACATTTCTGCACAATTGACCGGACACGCCTTTCTCCTACGTCCGGACTCGACTCTCCCAGCATTCGGTCACTTACAGAAAGGTTTCAGAGATGTTTTTCAGTGACTGGATGCGTCCGGTCATCACTGACCGAACTCTTCGTGCATCCGATCGCTTCTAGACATGCTAAAAACACTGACCGGACGCTGTGACCAGACTCGCAGGTGCTGACCGGACACGCAGGTCGCAGAGTCCGGTCATAGACCTTTCAGCGCTAAAACGGCTATAACTCTTAGCTCCGAACTCTGATTTCGATGATCTTGGACATTTTGGAAAGCTTACTCAGAGGGCTACACATCCCACATGCATACTTGATCTAAATCACAATGGATCAAAACAGTATTTCAATCCAAGGACCATCCTATAGTTCGGAGTACACCGAAAAACCTTTTTCTCTTCTCTAAGTTGATTCACAACAACTCTAACTTCTTCTCCTTTGCAAATGTGCTAACACCACCAAGTGTGCACCACTATATGTATGTGTGTTAGCTTTTCACAAATATTTTCTAAAGGATTAGTCACTCAACTTGCCACGCCACTCGATCCTAGCAATGATGCAAAGTTAGATCACTCGAGTGGCACTAGATGACCGGTATGCAAATAAGTTTGCCCCTCTTGATAGTACAACCATCTATCCTAAACCCGGTCATCAACTTCTCTACACACCTATGACCGATGAAATAAAATGCCCTAGGTTATACCATTGCCTTGCCCATTCCATTCCATCTCCTCCAATGTCGATGCAACACATGCACCAACATGATCAACAATGATATGATCCACTTCATATCATCACGTGATCATATTGGTTCATCGATCTTGACTTCACTTGCTTTTCACCGTTGCCTTTATCCATCATCGCCAAGTCTTGCTCAAGCTTCACCGCCACGCGTTCCATCGCTCCAAAGCCTCCGACTTGCCCTTCACGCTTGCAACCGATCCATCAAGCCAAGTCTTGTCTTGATCTTCTCCACCTTGATCACATGACTCAATGTCATGTCTCATGTGCAATAAGCTCCTTCATCATCACATGTGTGAGCTTTGCAACATCTCCAAACTATTTTCACCTTCACGGCATATGTTGCTCACACACATGTACTTATGGACTAATCACCTGTGTATCTCATATAAACACAATTAGTCCACCTAGGGTTGTCACTCAATTACCAAAACCACACGAGGACCTTTCAATCTTCCCCTTTTTGGTAATTGATGACAACTCTACAAAGATATGGAAATTAAGCTCTTTTGGATTCATGTTGCTTGCCCAAGCAATTTTACCATATGTAAATGATTTTGGACAAGTACCATAAACCCAAAATAGTAGTATTAGCTCCCCCTACATATGTGCTAGAGTATTTGTTTTGAAGCTCACACATATGCATAGATTAAATTTGTGGGAGAGTAATTACTACTAAATGATGCTAAGGTGTATAAAGTAAACCTTTGAAGCATGATACCAATCGGAGTTGCACCTTTAAGTTCATCCTTAGCACCATGGTTAGCTAGATATCACTTGGAAATAAAATCACTAGATATCTCGTGAGATCAACATTAAAACCAAGGTACTAGCATTACTTGAAAAGCATACCAAGTGTCTAGCTATCATGCTATGCATGATAGTTTTCATTTCATCAATCAAATTATACAACTAGCATACCTCACACAAGCATGCATATTGAATTTAAGAACTTATGCAATGCAAGCAAGCACATGAATATGCACATATCAAATGCAATCAATCAAAGTTTATGAGCTTGCTCCCCCTATTTGTGTGCTTCTCTTGTCCAAGAATTTTGATCCATCTCTTTTCTTCAATGTTGCTCCCTCTTTGTCCATGTCCATGTCCAACCTCTACTTCTTTGTTTTAATCTCTCCCAAAGCTTTCATATCTTATCTCTCCCCCTTGTACAATCTCAATCTTAAAGCTTTCATACCTTTGTACAATCTCTCCCCTTTTGTCATCAATTTGCATAAAAGGTGTGCTTCTCATTGATGCAAAGGTATGCATTTGGGGTAGATGGTTGAGACTTGAATCTTGCATTTTTTATGGATATCACTTGATTGTTGGAATGACACCACTTGTAGATACCACTTGTAACTTGTACCACTTGTATCTTGTGTAGGGCTTTTTGAGATACCACACATAGGATCTTTGATCTTGATATCAATTTGTGTGACACCTCCCCCTATGTGATAGCATGGGTCATCCATTTGATACACTTGAGCTCTTGTAGGTGAGGGATGCATTCTTCATTTGATGATCACTTAAAGTTGAGGATCACTTATGGAACCATCGTCTTGCATGATTGATACCATGTGTAGATGTGATACCACTTGAAAGAATCTTCTAGTATGGAACCACTTGTTGTATTTATCAATAAAAACCATTTCTTGAACATTTGCTATCTTCATGAGTACCACTTATAGGATATCACTTATGAGTTGATCTAGACATCACTTATAGATTCTTGATGAAATACTTGAGTCTAGATACCACTTATAACAAACAAACTAGATATCCATTTGCATTGTTGTCTTGTGCTTGTACTCTTATCACTATCATGAGCTTCTATGGTTGACTTGAACTAAATTGATTTGCTTAAGCTTCTAAGTCCGGTTTGAACCACTGACAAGCTTCTTCTCACCTCTTGCAAGGGTTATCTTGCTAATGTTGTACTTGTCACTTGTTAGCAATCCAAATTAAGTCAAGTAATTGGGTTTACTAGCTCATGAACAAATTTATATACTAACCACTAGATCAATTTATCATTCAAGCAATAGTGGTAGGCTATGAATTTAAATATTTCATTCGTTATGCATAATCCTATGAAGCATGTACTATATGCACTAACCGCATACTAGTAAGGGATGAAATGATCATGCACATTACAATGATACCTTTGCTATGTTGGAGTGGGGGATAGTCACATATATTCCAATTTATTACTCTAATAGCAATGTAAAATCCAATTATAAGCTTGGTGAAGACCAATAGATACTATTTTGAATTCCATTCTTCACCCACATGAAATGAATACCACTTATGATCAAGTGCACTTTCTTGTTGTGGTTGGCTTGCTTCATATTTTGATCAATGCTTGCATGAGAGCATCAACGTGAGAATACCACTTGAAATATCATGATTAGCTCTCTTTTGGGTGTTGCTTGCTTTTCTTGATCAATCCTTTTGATTGCTTCAACTAAGCATCTTAAATGTTTCTCAGATTACCACTTCCATATTAGCCTTCTAAGTACAACACTTGGTTTACCTACTTATAGGCGGCAAGCCCCTACACTAGGGAGAATTGACCTCTCTCCAAGAACCATTCTTGATACTCACTTAAAATGACTTGATTGATTGATCCAAGTGATGGACTTAACTTGATGATTAACCTTGATTCCTTCTTTAAGTCCTTTTCTTTCTACTTGTTTAAGTCATTTTCTTTCTACCAAATGATTTTCAATAGTCACTGGAACTTAAACTTCATCTTAAGTTTGATCTTGATCTTTCAATTTGAGTACCAAATGTGTGCAAAGTACACTCTATAATCAAATGGCCTTGTACTATTTGACTGTCATGCTTAAAGATCATATTAATACCAAACTTAGGTGCCTCAATTACTTATAAACATGTTTCCAACTTGAGGACCTTTCAATCAAAGTGACTCTAGATCAATCCAACATTTGTCATTTTTCTAGCAGATTTTATACTCTTCAAAGAAAAATGCATATGTCCCAAAGTATGAATCCAAATTCCACAAATTTTGGTGGAGATGTACTTAACTAAGTTATCTAGAATCTATAAAAATTTGAGCTTCATTTGACTTCTAGATTGCTACCAGATTTCAATTCTTCCATCACTGGTACATGCTGAAAACTGCTGCACGATAGCTGACAAGATTCACTCCAAAACTGAAGCATCTCTTATCCAATTCTCATGAAATTTGTACAGCATCTTATATCATAAGTCTAGAGCATGTACACCCATTTTTATGTCAATCCAATAAGTTTTGATCACTCAAACATGGCTAAGATCACAGCTAGCTCAGATTTTGCAATATTAGACAGATTTCAATCACTTGAGCTATACTTCAAATGTGAACCAAACTTGAAATCAACTTGTTTGAATACTTTCACAAGACATAAATCTATTCAATCCACTTACTATATGTCATCATATGAAATTATCCAATACAAATCAATCCATACTTGATTACTAATCAATTTATCCTATTTAAACATCTTATAGCAAGCAACATTGCATATTTATCCAATTCAATCAACTCATATGCACCCAAATGAAATGATCAACAAGATATATACCTTGGTTAGCTCATGATCATCCAATTTGCAAGCTTTAACTCAAGTATTTTTGCAAGCCATCAAATAATCCAATAAATCACCACAACTTGATCATGACACTTGTATGTTGAAGCACATTTGGACTTCACTAATTCTTGGCTTGGTATTGGGATAGAATTGCATTAAGCTTCAATGCTTGATTCAACATATGGTGATTAATATGAAAACAATTGAAACAAGCCTCTAATGTCATGGTACCTACACACATTCATCCACTTTTTGATGGTACCCAAATAATTTTGGGTCCACTCAAGTTATGAGCAACATACTTAGGCAATGCCTTAGTATGAGTAGCGGGATGTTTTTGCAATAGCAACCATAGAGGTACCATTACCATCCTTTCTAAGCATAGAATCATCATCAATTGAAATAGGCTTAGGAGTGTTACCTAGGGGACATGAATATGCCATGTGTCCCATTTCCCGGCATGAGTAGCACTTTCTCTTTGTTTGAGCCTTTTCTTCCTTGCTCATGTTGTGCTTCTCATTGCCTTGCTTCTCCTTGTTTGCTTGTGCCTTCTTCCCAAGCTTGTTTAGACAACTCGAAGCTAGGTGGCCCAATGTGTCACAACTATAGCATCTCATGTGAGCAATCTTCTCCATTTTCCCTTCTTTGTTCTTGCTCATTTGCTTTACATCTTGATTCATCCTTGGACGCAATGCTCTTTCTCTTGCTTTTCCACCTCCTCTAGTTTTCTTCTTCTTTATCATCAAATCATCACCATCTTCATGGTTGATCTTGATTTGCTCTTGGGGTGTCTTCTCTTGCTCAACTTGTGGATTTGGTTGAGGCTCTTCTAGTTGCTTCACCAATTGCTTGGTTGAACACATTGAGGTAAGGTGACCCCAAGTGCGGCACTTGAAGCACTTCACATGCTTGAGCCTCTCTTTTATCTTCTTGAGCTTCTCAATGTTAGGGCAACCATTTATAAGGTGTCCCGCTCATGACACCGGTAGCACATGGTATGAGAGAGCTTTCTTTGTTGTATCTTCTTTATCTTTCTTTCTCTCTTTATTTTGCCCGTTGTCATCTTCTTCTTGAAGCCAAGGCCACACTTGTCATTATAGTTTCTTCGAGTCTTCAACATGTGCTTAAAGGTGACTTTTAAGTTGTAGCACCTCTCTAGCTTGTTGCTCAATTTTTTCACTTGTTCATTGAGCTCATTGTTCTCCTTCAAAAGGTTAGTTTCATAAGACATAGAAGTAGAACAAGCATCTATATGTGAAGAGCATGGCATATCTAATAAATCATCACAAGTGGTGGATACATGCTTCTTGCCTACATCACAAGGGTTAGCAACAATTTATGATTTATCATTTGATCCATGTGATGAGCTCTCATTATTTTTAAGTTTCTTTATAAACATTTTAATGAGAGAAGCATGTTGTTCTAATAATTCATTATAAGATGCAAGAAGTGTCTCATGATTCAATTTTAGCTCATCATGTGAAGATTTAAAAGCATCAAGTAATTTCTTATGTTCTTCACAAGAGTTCTTTAGAAATGAGTTTTCATTTTCTAATTTCAATGTTTTAGCTTTCTCATTTTCTAAAGACATGGTTATGCTAGCAAGTCTACTGACAAGCTCATCATATGAATCAACATGATTAACCACATTAGCATTTGATACCTTGGTGTCACCTTGTGACATGAAACAATATGGTGTAGTTGGAGAGCTTGTAGTAGCATCATCATCATGGCTTGAGCATGAACCAACATCGTTAAGATCACCACCAAGTGTGCTTGAGGTAGAATCTTTATGTGCAACACTTGTGGCATCATCATCAACCTTGTCAAGTGAACTTGTAGTGGATCGATCATCATCATCATCACTTGACCATGAGGTGGAGCAATCTTCCACAATCACCAAATTGTGGTTATGCTCAACACACTCATGTGCCTCCGCCTTGTGATCATCCTTCTTCTTGAATTTCCCATCATCACTTATGGAGGAGTCACCGTAGAAGGCTTGGAGTTCCATCCACATATCATGAGCACTTTCTAAGTCCCACACACGTCTAAAAACATCATCATGTAAAGCACATGTTAGATAATAAAGAGCACGATGATCAAGTTGTAAGCAATCCTCTTGTGTTTGGGTTAGGTTGTCCTTATCCAAAGCATCATGAGAAAAACCAACAACAATGATCCACCATGCCTTGGGACCCAATTCACGGAAATGATCAAGCATATGACGTTTCCACCATGCATATTGTGTGCCATAAAAAATGTGAGTCACAAACAACTTCTAGCCCAAAGTTCGCCATCCTCTTGGGTCGGTAAAGACCACAAATGAGAGACCTAGCTCCGATACCACTCATAGGATCGAGATGGCGACTAGAGGGGGGTGAATAGTCATTTCTAAAACTTAATCGCGTCGGCTAACCGAAACAAGTGCGTAATTAAAACTATCGGTCTAGCCAAGACTACACCCCTCTATCTATGTTTTTCTAGCACCTTGCAAAGATCCTAAATAAGCAACAAAGGTGCCAGGCTAACTAGAGCTCACCTAACCAATTCTAGGAGCAAGGTCACACAAATCTATGCCACTAGTATTTCAAGCAATGAGGGAGCTCCTACACATGCTAGTAAGCAAAAGCACAAAGCCAACTAAGCTCACTAGCAATGCTCAATAATAAGGCAACCAATGTCAAATTAGAGAGTGCAAATACTTAGCTACACAAACTAAGCAAAGTGACTAACAAGGTTACACAAACCAAATTAGCCACGTAAGGGAGCTACTTCTATGCTACAAAAGCAAGAAGGTAACTAGTGAGCTACACAAGCTAACTAATTACAAGAGCAACTACACAAGCACAACGTATATAAAAAGTAATCACAAGCTTATGTAAGGGGATTGCAAACCAACGGGGAGAACAAGGTTGACACGGTGATTTTCTCTCGAGGTTCACGTGCTTGCCAACACGCTACGTCCCTGTTGTGTCGACCGCTCACTTGGTCATTCGGTGGCTAATTCGCATCACCCACCAAGCCCACACGTCGGGTACCACAAGAACCTACCCCGAAAGTGAAGGTAGCTCAATGACACGCTCAACTAGAGTTGCTCTTTCACAGCTCCCGTAGGCGCGAGCATAATGCCCCGCACAAAGCTCTTCTCTAGAGCACGACACAAGCTTCTTGCGGGCTTTGACGGAGACCACCACCAAGCCATCTAGGAGGTGGCAACC
This sequence comes from Miscanthus floridulus, assembly GCF_019320115.1. Classification (NCBI taxonomy): domain Eukaryota; kingdom Viridiplantae; phylum Streptophyta; class Magnoliopsida; order Poales; family Poaceae; genus Miscanthus; species Miscanthus floridulus. Next base: position 44,861,268 of record NC_089597.1, read on the forward strand.
TTTAAGAGTAACAAGCACCACCGGCATGCAAGTCGATCACCTAGTGCCACTCGATGCAATCTCACAATGCAACGTACTAGAATCACACTCACTCACAATCGATTCGCACTCTTGCAAGCACAAGTGAGTTATAGGGCATCCAAGCACTCCTACACAAGCCACATAGGCATGAGGGTGCTCAACACCCAGCCCAAGGCCGGCCACACACTCCTTTTATAGCCCCAAGGGCTAAAATAGCCGTTACCCCTTCACTGGGCAAAACGTGCACTGACCGGACACGCAAGTCATAACGACCGGACACGCAGATCGTAGAGTCCGATTGCTAGGATGACGCCACGCGTCCCCTCCTTTCGAAGCCGACCGTTGGGCTTCAACGGCCAGCTCCCTCGTGTGCATACTTTTGACCGGACGCGCCTTGGTCCAACGACCAGACGCGCCAAGGCCGAGTTCGGTTACCAACACATTTCTGCACAACTGACCGGACTCGCCTTTCTCCTACGATCGGACTCGACTCTATCGGCGTCCGGTCACTTACAGAGAGGTTTCAGAGACGTTTTTCAGCGACCAGACTCTCCGTGCGTCCGGTCACTTCTGGACACGGTAAAAACACTGACCGGACGCTGTGACCAGACTCGCAGGTGCTGACCAGACGCGCAGGTCGCAGAGTCCGGTCATAGACCTTTCAGTGCTAAAACGGTTATAACTCTTACCTCTGAACTCCAATTTCTATGATCTTGGACATTTTGGAAAGCTTACTCAGAGGGCTACACATCCCACATGTATACTTGATCCAAATTATAATGGATCAAAATAGTATTCCAATACAAGGACCATCCTATAGTTCGGAGTACACCGAAAAGCTTTTTTCTCTTCTCTAAGTTGATTCACAACAACTCTAACTTCTTCTCCTTTGCAAATGTGCCAACACCACCAAGTGTGCACCACCATGTGTATGTGTGTTAGCTTTTCACAAACATTTTCCAAAGGATTAGTCACTCAACTTGCCACGCCACTCGATCCTAGCAATGATGCAAAGTTAGATCACTCGAGTGGCACTAGATGACCGATATATAAACAAGTTTACCCCTCTTGATAGTACGGCCATCTATCCTAAATTCGGTCATCAATTTCTCTACACACCTATGACCGGTGAAATAAAATGCCCTAGGTTATACCTTTGTCTTACGCATTCCATTCTATCTCCTCTAATGTCGATGCAACACATGCACCAATATGATCAACAATGATATGATCCACTTCATATCATCACGTGATCATATTGGTTCATCGATCTTGACTTCACTTGTTTTTCACCGTTGTCTTCGCCTATCGACGCCAAGTCTTGCTCAAGCTTCACTGGAATGCGGTCCATCGCTCTAAAGCCTTCGACTTGCCCTTCACGCTTGCAACCGGTCCATCAAGCCAAGTCTTGTCTTAATCTTCTCCACCTTGATCACATGACTCAATGTCATGTCTCATGTGCAATAAGCTCCTTCATCATCACATGTGTGAGCTTTGCAAGATCTCCAAACTATTTTCACATTTACGGCATATGTTGCTCACACACATATACTTGTGGACTAATCACCTATGTATCTCACATAAACACAATTAGTCCACCTAGGGTTGTTATTGCATGACGTATAGATCGAACGGTTATTATAGAGAGAGCCCTCTCAAAAAAAACTCGCTCTTTTATAGTGTGAGTGATGATGTGATGATGATGATATATTACACACAGGAGCTAGTAGCATGACAAAAAAAACTTATTATTCCAACCGGGAGAGTACGTGAACAAGTAGTGTATCGGAACATGCAAGGAGTAGAACATCGCCGGGCCGGTCCGGTCACACCTCACACGAGGCGGCGGCATATGGTGAGTTGGTGATGCCATCGGAGATGGTGAGCTGGCACACATCCACGCGCTCGTCGGCGACGAGCATGGCGTTGAGGTCTCGCATAACAACCGAGGTGCGGCGGTCAAAGTCCGACAGGGGCGCGTCGTCGGGCGGCAGCGCCACCATGCCCGCCTATAGCGTGTCGTCGTACACGATGACGGCCCCCACCCGCACCAGGCGGAGCAGCTGCTCGTGGTACCACGCGTAGTTGGGCTTGTCGGCGTCGACGAACGCGAAGTCGAACGCCCCGACGTTCCCCTCGTAGGCGAGCAGCGCGTCCAGGTGCTCCAGCGCGGGGCCCTCACGGAAGTCGACCTTGTGCGCGACGCCGGCATGCTCGATGAAGGGGCGGCCGATGTCGTAGTACTCGCAGCTCACATCGATGGCGATGACCTTGCCATCGTCGGCGAGAGCCACACCGTGGCCAGCAGGGAGTAGAACGGGTAGGATTGTAGAGATTGAATCTTGGTTTACATCTTACACGTAAGATCACGGACGACGGACGACTTGTATAGCACTATGTGTAGATCGAACGGTTGTTATAGAAGAAGAGTAAGATCACGCATGACGGAGTCGAACCATTACGAAAGAGGGATAGCTCCTACACATTATTAGCTCTTTGTATAGTGTGATGTGAAATGATGCTTAAACTCTGTCTTTCTTTCTTTTTTATCACTCGGAGACAACATTGGGGAGGCGTGATTATGGGTTCCCCGCACCATCTTGAAAGAACATCTTCGCCTCGAGAAAATGTCAAAGAAGCGCATCACCGGAGCAAAATTCTCAACCATGATGATGTGGAGCGGATCCAAAATTCTCGTGAAAATTCTGCATTTTAGTCCTTTTTAAAAACATATTTTATAGGTAGACCCTCCGTGAAACTTTTTCAAAAAATAGACCAAAGCTCGGCGTGCAATGATACTACGCCCAGGTATGTGGCTCGACGTGCTACGATTGAACGCTAAACTTGCCACGTAAGCGCCAACGTGTCGATCCGGCCCGAAGCTCGGCGTTTAATCATTTAACGCCGAGGTTAGGCACGTCGGCGTTTAATGAGTTCACGCCAAGGTATGATGTTGCTACAGTACAAGCTAATAGCCCAAGTGCATGACGTATTTGTCCATTCAATGTCTTTTGAGGATCCATAAAAAATAAATATAAATCCCCTTGACATGAGATCAATTCTATTAGAACCATAAGGTTATCCTCTACGGGACAAAAATACATGGATTTTTGATAGAATGTTTGCCAAGATTTCTAGAGAATCAAACAGGTTTGGTTATGGTACTTTTGTCTACGGGGTATCCTTTTCTAAATTTGGTTTGCTTTTTGACCGTATGGTTGCTAACAGTTGATTAAGATCACATAGTGCACCTAAGTCTATTGTGATTAGTAATCTGTAAGTTGCGAGCATTGGTTCTGTCATGTTTAACTTGGTTGCAGTGAATCAAATCAAAGGGCTGTACATACATAATTATTAATAGGAACGGAAAAGTCAGGTTGGCGTCTTTCTTTGTTTTGATATAGTCATGTTACTCTTGTGAACATTAACCTTAGTTGCGGCTACTTCCTTGGGCATGATCAGAGTTATTATGTTTCAGCCTTTCAGGTAGTTGTAGTTGCTGGTCCGAAATTGCTTCCAATTTGGCTAAAACAATATGCTGACAGAGCTTGCAAACTTTTATTACTACTAGGAATAATATTGCCCTCGGGATGTTCTCTATACAACACTTATGGGTAAAGATCTGCTTACATGAAGAATGAATTCATCTGTAGTTCACCTGGTTCATTGTGCCTGATGCGACTTCGATCGGATTTTCTTTTCCATATTTTGAAACAAAGAATGGAACATGATAGCAATTTAGGCTTGGTTGCACCCTGTGCTTGCAACGGGGCACTTAATTTTATTACTTCGTGTTTAACTTATTTAGAATTGTATCAACAGGGGAACTAGAAGCAAGGCGTCCATGGCAAGGGTTGTTCGGAGCAAAATAACAACCGAGCAGAAGAAAACTTAGTTCTAAATTTAAGAAAACTCATTAGTTCTAATTTTTTTGTACAGAAACCTTGGGCACTTTTGTTACTATGCTAAAATAATAACTCTTTACATTTGGATGTTTAAGTGCAACTAATCACCCTTGGCTTCACAGGGCGAATGTTTTAATATGAACATCTTATTGGTTAATTTCATTTCCTGCATTTGACTGTTCATGTGCTATGCTGCACCTTACTACTCCTAGCTTTCAACATCCGAGTTCATCACTGCATTTTGGAAATATATTTATCTCACCAGCCAAGGCACAACACAACATCAAGGCTAGCCCAGATACATGACACTTCCATGTGTGTATTCTTTTATTTTACTTGCTTCTATTTCGCACCACCAAAAAAATGACTTGCCAAGTCCAACTATTTATACAAGCGTGGGTGCGCTCCCAATTAACACCGGCATTCACAAAAAAATATTTGTATAAATATTGGCAAACAATTTATCAATCCATGTATTTTTGTCCCGTGGAGGGTAACCTTATGGTTATATTGAAAATGATCTCATGTCAAGGGGACTTATATTTATTTTTTATGGATCTTCAAAAGACATTGAATGGACAAATACATCATGCACTTGGGCTATTAGCTTGTACTGTAGCAACATCATACCTTGGCGTGAACTCATTAAACGCCGACGTGCCTAACCTCGGCGTTAAATGATTAAACGCCGAGCTTCGGGCCGGATCGACACGTTGGCGCTTACGTGGCAAGTTTAGCGTTCAATCGTAGCACGTCGAGCCACATACCTGGGCGTAGTATCATTGCACGCCGAGCTTTGGTCTATTTTTTGAAAAAGTTTCACGGAGGGTCTACCTATAAAATATGTTTTTTAAAAAGGACTAAAATGCAGAATTTTCACCAAAATTCTCAACCATTGATGTGGTCACCAAACTAATCCGAGCAGCCCATTGGAAACAGACTCCTCATCTCCACCGCCGCTAGGCCGACGCGACTCTTGCAAAAGGGGGATTTTTTTTTCTGTGTGCCATTAAAAAAAGATCGCAATACTCTGTGAGCTCTTGGAAAAGTTCAGCGGTCTTCAGCGTCACTGTTCTAACTTTTTTTTTTTTTGCCCTCCATGCCACCGTCGTCAGTTTAGACTCTAATGCCGTTAAACTGCAGGTGTGAAAAGTCGAAAATATCTTTAAGTCTAAATATGTCATTGATTTTTTTTAGCATCTTAACGACTCCAAATGAAAAAAACTTAAAACTAAAAAAATTTAGATCTCCTCGAGATTTATAATTTTTATATAAAAATTATCACCATTTAATTCGAAAAAAAATATGATTTTTCCACCGCCGCCGCGGCGCCGCCTCTGCCTCACGCCATGGCGCGGACGATGCCGCCGTCTCCCTCGCCTCGCGCCGCCGTCAAGAGAGAACTCGACGTCGCAGAGCCCAGCGCTCACACGCCGGCGCCACCGCCCCGCAAGAAGCGCCGCCGCGGAGGCCGCCTCCCAGTAACCCCGACGCAGCTTCCCCTAAGCCCTCCCCTCCTCACGCCACAGACCATCCCGTCGGTGGCATCAGGGGACGCGTCCTTGGCCGGCTTAACGCCGACGCCCGCGTGCTCCGCCGTCAAGGTCGAGCCCGGCGCGGACGCCGGGGTGGGGGGCCATCGGAGGGCGCCCGGGAAACCAAACGAGTCGCGGGACCCCCGCTCCGTCAAGAGGCCGGCGGCAGCGGAGCCTCCCACCCTCTGGCTCAATCGCCGCCGACTGGGCCAGATCCTCCACGAGCTCTCGGGAGCGCATCGGTGGCGCGACGCGGCCCGCGTCGTCTCGACGCTCCTCAGCGGCAACCGAAGGCCCGACTCCTACGAGGAGACCCGCAGAATGTTCGTGGTAAGTAACCATGCCTGATAAAAATTTGCAATTTTTTTTTACTTTGTTTTAGTTGGCGTTTCTGATGTAAGTGCTGGATGAAAGGTGGCCATGGAGATCCATAAGCGGCTTGCTGAGGACAGCAGCGTGCAGCGCGGCGGCAGGAGCAGCTACTACCTCAGAACGCAGAAGTTGTTCAATGTTTGGATGCGAAAGCTGATTTGGTTTCCTTCTTGCCCAAAAGTAAGTTCCAAATTCTATGTCAAGCTTCTCTAATCTAGAGGGATTAGTGTTATCAAGTATTCAAGTTAGCTGATACTAGTATAACTGAAATGAAATGAGAAATATATGAATGAAACTGAACACATACCTTGGGTTATACCACTAGCGTTTCTTATAAGTTATAAGGACATATCTGGAATATATTTGGGAGGACAAAATAAATGTTATGTGCTCTACATCAGGATTACAAGGCTTTTTATTTTTAAATACTAATATGATGGTTATCGTTTTACCTGTGGAATGCTCATTTTTTGCTTTTAGTTTTATAATATTGATAGATGGGAAAAACATGATAACTTATGTTCTGCTGCCAGCTTGGCCAATTTTGTTATTGTTATTTTTAGATACTTGACCATTTTTTTTTCCATTTGACAGAAAAACTTGGTTACACTTGAACTGGCCCTATTTTACCTTTCACAAGGCAACATCGACAATGCACACATCACAACAAGAACGTGCGTCATGTGTACACTCGTTCAGTGTTCTCTTTTGTTCCATCTGTTAGACCTCTTGATCTGCTGTGGTCATGGGTTACAAGCCTGTTCCCTTCACCTTTTCTGTTCACTTTTATGAAACATGTTACCTGTATATAGACGTCCAAGAAAAAGGTCATGGGTTGCAAAGATTATTAGCATAGTTTTTTTTTTTCGTTTGAGGTCAATGAATTACAAGATACTTGAGCTGTTTAGACGTGCAATTTCCACTATGGCTTAAGAATATACATATGCACTTCTATCACTGCAAAAGACTACATTTCTTAAATTAGATATTTATTCTGCTGAAAGTTTCCTAGTACCTGTTCAGTTTATGTGATACTTGCTTAGAGTTGAAGCTTTTGGGTATTAGCTGCTTGCCACCTTTCCCTTCTATTTAGGGCCTATTTGGATCTATTAGCACTAAAAATTAGCAACTAAAATTGGTACTAGTGGATCCAAACAGACCTGCTAATAAACCTACTAATTATTAGCTGGTGGGCTGCTAACTATTTGTTCCATTAGCTGGTTTGAAGTTACTAATAGGTGCTAATATTTTATATGCACTTTCAACTCACTATCCAACCACCTATTAGCAGGTGGATCCAAACAACCTCTTGCTAAAAATTAGTAGCTATTGGCTTTGGCTATTAGCTAGCTAATTTTTAGTGCCAGTGGATCCAAACAGGCCCTAAGTCTTTTTTTTTTGTTCTTCCCACATTACTGAATTGATGTACTTTGAGAACTTGATAATTTCTTTTGTTTATCAGCCTTATCGCCAAGGGCAAACTGCAGACAGAACCAATCTTAAATCTGGTTCATGGTTTGATATCATTTGATAAATGGTACTCTGGGAGGATTTTGATGTTTATGATGAATCATGCGGTATTTCCATGGAGTCAAATGGTTCTGAAGGAACCGATCTTCTGGATAATTCAGATGAGGATAGCATGGATATTGATGAGTCCAGTTTGGCTTCTTGCTCTTCAGAAAGTTTGATCAATAATGAGAATATAGACAGAAAAATGAATAACAAATCTGATTATGTTCACCCTAAGGAGGAAATGGATCCACTTGAATCACAAGCAAATGAAAACTTGCGAAGCATATTTTTGGATACCTATGATGGTCCTACATATGGTAAGTATCAATTTTGTAGTAGTTGTTCTTTTGTGTTCTTCAAGGTGTTCTTTTGCTTTCTGTTTCATTTAAAAAGTGAGATACTTTAACTGTTCTAGACTTCTAGTTATGTGAAGGAATTTGTACTCAGGGGCAGATGTAATGATCCCATATTGAGACCATATGGGCTAAAGTACATTAAAAATGCTTAAATGTCAAATGTTAATGTAGCACCTACCAGAGTTTTTTTGTGCTAGCCCACATTTTGTTTTTAGTGCATCCAGTTCTACATGCACCTCTGCAGTGGTTTTCTAGAATCCATTACTGAAATAATTCTAAGTTGTTCGATACATGATCTAGTCTAGATTCTAAGTATCCTTTTCATTGTATGAGTTTACAAAAAGTGCAGAACAAAGGAGCAGTTCATTGGAATACTATTATTAAAATCATGAAGACTCAATGAGTATGAAAAGAGAAGAGTGACAACAGGACATTTTGTATGCATTTCCTTAAGGCTTTCTACTTCATTTTGGTACAAAACAAGCTAGATTTTCTTTATTTCTAGTTTGTTTGCATCTTGTTGCAGTTGGGGTGGTGAGGATTGAGTTACTTTACTTATAGGGTGTGTTTGGTTTCCTGGCTCAATTGTAGCCTGGCTAGGCTAAACCTGGTTCCAGCAAGCCAATATGGGGTTGTTTGGTTGTCTGTACTGTTTAAGACTGGCTTAGCCCCACAGCGTGTTTGGTTGTCTGGTTTGTTTTGATACAGTCACCTCTTCTCCAAATTTTTAAGTTTACCCCTTTGAGAGATTTCGTCGAACAGGTGATGGGCATCTCGGCGAGCATGGCAACAGCAGGACTAGCTCGCCAGCGGCGTCGTGGGCACCCTGCCACGCGACCCCCACCACTGTGTCGCGCACCCCTTGCCGCGAAAAGCCCCGCGCGACGCACGAGGCACCACCGAGTTCCGAGGCTTCGAGAAGGCCACGAGTCGGTGACGGACCTCGCCATGGATAGACCTTGACGCCCGCACACGGAGCTGGGCTTATCACGATTCACGAGCATGCTGTGGGAAGGCTAGGAGCCGACGACGGACAACGCTGCTGCTGCCGTGGCGCGTGCCCCCTGCCGCCGAGTGCACCACCGCACGAGCCCGCGCTGACCACGGGAGTAGGGAACAACAGGAAGGCGTGGTGTCGCCGTCGCAACTGGTGGGGAGGAGCACCGGCGGGGAGGAGGCGTGGTGGCTGAACTTGCGGGGAGGAGCACCGGCAAGGAGGAGCACGGGCAGGGTGGAGCACGGGAGGTGCCATCACAACCTGGCGGTGAGGTGAACTCGCACGGGGCTTGTCACACCCGGTTTTAAGAACAAAACCAGGCTTGCCATATGTGTGTCCAGGAAGTCCACACATACAACAACAGAATAGAGGATATCAGAAACAATGTTATATAGTGGAAACATACTTATAATTAACACTTACATCAGAGTATAGCGGAACGGTTACTCATATTTTCTTCAGGCTCCAACTTCACAGGGACGGCTGACTAGGGGCTACGTATGCCAAACACTTCTGATAGTATCCTAAGAACTCATTCGTTGTCTTCACCAATCTTCTGAGCAACTTTTACTAAAGTCTGGGGGTGTGGGAAAATAGGGTGAGCACATGTCGTACTCAGCAAATATAACATGGGGTTCATGAGGCTCAAAAGGCTTGACATATGTTTAACAACGTTCAGCTTTTAGTTGTCACAATTTTAACATAAAAGTAGCATCAAGTTGTTTCAATTCCCAAAGCAAAACCCATGATCAATATAAACATGAATAATGAATAGCATAAACAGGTAATACTTAGTGTTCATCTATTCCGTAAATGTTCCAAGGCCGCTCGTGACCGTGAGCACGGCTGATATATCAGTTTTACACTCTGCAGAGGTTGTACACTTTCACTGTGAGTCGTGATTTACCCTTTCGCCCAAGGTGGCCAACCTCTTAGACCCACTATCAAGGAAGGTCGGCAGGGCTTACTATGAAGCATTTCAAAGGTTCGTCTAACAAGTTAGGGCCGCTAGGTTTCTGTGGCCTGCGAATGTAGAGCTCCCCTTCCGACAGGCACAATGACGCGCAACCTATACATTGATGGACAGAGGCCGCACTATATCTAACCCGGAACACACCCCTCTGGCACCATGAAGGTAACCTCTAACAAGCTAGAAAAGATCCTCATACTGAGCTAAATCCAGAGCCATGTAGCCCTCACAGTTGTACTGTAAGTCCTGGATGATCACTTACAGATAAGTCCTTAGGGAGAGAAATCTGAAGCATTTAGAAAGTAACTAAATACTCCAGCCCCATGTTTTCAAGTTGCTAAAAAAATCATATTTTAATGTTTATTGCATATACCATTAGTCAAGTTACAAGATCATGGTTTAATTGAGCACTAGCAAAACTACCCAATGCATAACCCGTAGGTGACAAGGTAAAAATTCAATTTCTAGGGAATTCCTATAAAGGTGACATATGCAACATGAATTTAATGTATTAAAGTGAATAGGAAACAAGGATGATCACATGCTATACTTGTCTTAAACTTGCTTTACACCCAAAGCAAATTGCTCAGAGAAGCTTCAACTTTATCTTCCATTCTGCAGCTTCTGTAGCTTCGAGCACTCAACTTCTGATCTCCACTGCTTACGTACGGTTCTCTTCTACTCGTGGCAAACACCAAGCACAAAGAAACATACAAGCAAGCAAGCAAAATAAACTAAGAACAATACACCAATCATAGCAAAAGCTTTAAAACAACGTACTAGGAGGGAGGGCTTGTTGTTGTGGTTTCGACAACGTAAGAAATGTCAATAATGGAATTACCGTTAAAAAGAAACGACTATCTGGAATTCTATATTATACTATAAAAGAAAAAGAACAACTGCAAGCTAGATTTATTTTAGTTAACAAATCCATGGAAAAATTATTAGTTTAGATTAGTCAAATCATCTTTTAATTCAAAAGTCGAGTTATAACCGGTCATATTTTATTAATAAATGCGGGCGTCTAATTTAAGTCATATTAAACTTTAAATTTGCGAAGATAAAATAACACATGAAAATATCTATTCAAATTATACGTGACGCATGATTGAGCTAACCAAACTATAATTACAAACATATATATTAATATTAATCAAATTAGAGTTTATTTAGGAAAGATCGACATTTAGCTATGTTGTTTTTAATTATAAAATTGGTTGCATATATATATTAATCAATTTAATATTCAACTATATATAGAAAAACATGTGACATGAAAACATTGGTAGTACTGCATAGAGCGTGTCGGCACTAATCTAACACAGCTTGATTTATTCTAATTAAGAAAATCATATGAATGACATTAATTCAGATTAGTCAATTTATGTTTTCCTTCAAAAACCAAGTTAAACCTAGTCATATTCTATTCGTAAATGTTGTCGTATAAATAAACAAATTAAACTTCAATCTTTAAAAAAAAACTAACGTGTGGGAACCTCTGTTGGAATTATGGGAACCTCTGTTGGAATTATGTATGACGTATGTTCAAGCTAAGCAATTTATAATTCAGGAACATGATTATGTTAGTAATTAATTATATTCACATTTGTGTATAAACTACGAAGTGCGACACCTATGTTGCTTTTAATTTAGAAAAACAGTCGTATACTATTAGTTAAATAAACATTCAGTTTACAAATCACAAGCACGTAACACATCATACGTCGTTGCTAGCACGTATCTTATGGTCGGCACGGTCGCAACTCAACAAGAACGAAGTTACAACACTAATTAGCTTTTAATTTGGAAAACGGTGTGAGCAATAATATTAATCCAATTAATATTTATGTTGAGAACTATAAACACGGGACATGGTATATAACATCGTTATCGCCTAGCATACAACGTTACAAAGCCAGCGTAGATAGGAAACATAATTAAAAACTAGATTGATTTTAATAAAAAAGACTATTAAATAAATGTTAATCAAATTAATATTTAATTATGAAAGCGTAATAAGGTAACATGGAACACATCTTCATGAACACGTATCACATGTTGCGATGAAACTCGTGCAATCGAATCAAAATCCAAAACCTAAATCGACTTTAATTAAACAACCTTTAATTAATTATAAACACAATTAATATTTTAATAAAATAAATTCATAAACATATGACATATAAACTAATACCTCTACTGCGTAGATCTCGGCGACACGAATCTAACGCAACTTGAACCACTTAAAATGGATAAACGGCGAAGGTTACTAACCAGTGGGAATGCATCCATCCACGTACAGAGAGAGGCTCAGCTCTGCTGCTGCTGTTCATCACGGAGGTGAGGAGGCTCAGCCTCGGCAGGGGAGAGAGGGGCGCGTTGGCCAGGGGCCTGCTGACCGGTCGGCAGCGGCGCAGCGCCGGGCTGGGCGACGGCGACGATAAAGAGGAGAAAAATCTAATTTACTACATGAGGGATTTCTTAAACTAGGGGCTCCTCTTATGATAGTTTTGGTGTGCTTTACCCAAGGGGGTGGTACACATATATAGAAAGAAAAATTCCCCACATCTACATCAACTAGCAATATGGTACTAATTGATGTTGCACCCTCCACATTTACTAATGGACCTAAATAATCATTAAAGCCTATTAGTAAATAAATGCATGTGCCTTTAAGATTTATTAGGATTATTGCACATGGACTTTGAGCGTTGGGAAAAATGAGAGATTTATTATTTTCGGAATTAATTAATTTCGTGGATAAAATAATTCCAGAAAAATCTAGAATTATTATTTAAGTCGCGAAATGTACTCCAAAAGCCTTGAAAATTCAGAGAAAATTCCCATAGACATTATGGAACATGAGGAACCCAAATAAAGTATTTGGAGCCCATGATAAGATAATTTGGAGCATCTAAAAATTAAATTATGCTCACAGATAAGTAGGAACGAGTTCCAGATAAAGCTGGAAAAATTCCCGAGAAGCTTGTAGAGATTGATTGACGGACGAGGAACTGAAAGGAGTGATTTGCGTTACAAAGAAAAGATTTTAGAAAGCTCCCAATGGAAACTTGAGCCGAGAAACAAAGAATTTGATTGTAGAAAAAGATAAAGACGTGCCGGAGAAGGAAAATTGACCTACTAACGCATTTTAAAAACTTTGCTCACTCTCAACACACAAAGAAGCAACAAGCAAACATCACATCATCCAAACACCCTTCAAAATTAGAAAGCTTTGACAATTCACATTTTTCTTATAACTAAATTTGCGCTAGCTCAAAATAAACTTGGTAAATTTTATCCAAATATTAAAATAATTTATTTTATTTAGTGTTTTCTATGCACAACCCAAAATCGGAAATTTTGGGGTGTGACGGGGCTGGCTTGGGCCTGGCTCCAGAAAACGCCCAACTCCTTTGTTTTTCTGGAGTCAGGCTAAGACCCCCTAGGTGGCTTGTTGGGGCCTGGCTAGGAGGCCTGTTCAGCCAACCAAACAGGCTCATGTTGGCCCTAGTAAGCCTGGCTAGGGGATAGACATAGCTTCTGTTATGAACATGCATCTTGAAGATGCAGCTTGAGCTCAAAAAGAAACTAGACCGGCGGGAGCAGACGTCTCCGGACATTCTAACTAAAATAGAGCGTCAGAGCCTAGACTCTTGGCGTGTGTTTGGTTGCATGGTTGAAGGAGGATGGGATGGATCATTCCCTCTTTTAGAGGTGTTTGGATTGGAGACACTAGGGGGCAGGATCATCCCAAATGAGAATATACCTCCATGATGCGGGCTCGCGCTGTCCCTCCAAATTCGGTGGACGGGGTCATCCATGTTCCTCATTCCAGCTCCACGTGATGCACACGAGACGTTCAGTGCAGTAACATGAGGCACATGCCGTCCCTTTCACCCCACCCCTTGTAGGTTGTAGCGCTGGCAAGTGAGCACCGTGGACGAGTGGCGCGTTGGTGAGTGTGGCACTAGTGGAGCAGCAACAAGAGGCGAGCAGCAGCGCGGGCGAGTGGCAAAGTTGGTGAGCGGAGCAGCATCTGGCATGGCAGAGTGGCAGTGGAAGCAGAGCAGTAGTTGGTCACGGCATGAAGCAGGCGACAGTATCCTAGCAGAGAAGCAGCAGGTGGTGGCGCTTGGGTCTGGACGTGAAGGAAGGAGAAAAGGTTTGGGAACTGGAACGGATGGAAGCTGCTGAAATCCAGGACAACATGGTAGTTATAGTAATGAGGAAAGGAAGGAGAAAAGATAACAAGAAGAAAACAATTAAAATAGGGAGGTAACCTCACCAACAAAAATTAGAGGGTAACTATATCAATGTGTCCTATCCACATCCCTCAATCCTAACACTGGACAGGACCATTCCATCCCATTTTATTTCTCTAATCTAACAAAAATTAGGGATCGTCCCATCCCTTAAACCAAACACAGACTGGGACGATCACATCCTCAAAAATTGGAACGGGACCATCCCATCCCAGGTTGTCCCTAAATCAAACACACGCTTACCAGCCTAAAGGCCCCAAAGGTTGGTTTCACACTCGAGAATTACATCCTGTTGGTGGCACCTCTTTTAGGCCAGCAGCTTTTTGTGTTTATTGGATATGAAGTGTGAGCCAACGAGGGCCTTTTTTTAACCTAGCCTGAAATTCACAACCACAGGCATGGGGTGCTACTTGAGCTGTGCTAACCAGTCAAGTCGCAGGCTTGTTTGTGAAGATGCAGCTTCATTTGTGTTTCCTGTCAGACCTAGTCCTCAGACCAATCCACCTCATTAAGCTGAATTACCACCTTACCAGTATATTCGTCTATTAATTTTGCGATCTTGTTGTGAAGTCATATCTGTGGCTCCACATGATTGTATGCTAAAATGTTGCATTCTATTATCTGCACTGAAGGATTGGAGCAGAGCCTGCTGCCTTTAAAGCTAAAGAACTGGGGCTTCCAATGATTGTTTTGATAAATATATGAAGTACAAGTCAATGCCTAATACCTTATATGAAGATGCAGAAAAATGTCTAAGATTGGCTCTTCATTCAAATCCGCCGGTGATGGCTGCGTTATTGCCACTAATACAGGTATTTTTTATCTCCTCCCATACATATTAGGAGTTATGTGATTCTGCAACTGTATTCAAACTAAAACCAAATTGCCCTTCGTGAACTAGCCTTTTATTTAATACTAGTATATTACCCGTGCTAACGCTACGGTGACTTTCGGTAGTACAAATCAAACATTCAAAAGATAATATATGCATCGGTAACATAGCATAGATGTGGTATGTTTAAGATTCACTAAAAACAACGATACGTAGAGTTAGATATAATGTTTTCAAGTCGTCCGATTAATCGCGATTAATCGTCCTAATCGGTCCCTGCTTACTGATTAGGGGTACCGTCGACTTGTACAAGTCGTCCGATTAATCGCGATTAATCGTGATTAATCGTCCTAGTCGGTCCCATGGCGACTAGGTTCGACTGGACGACTTGAAAACATTGAGATATATAAACACTGATCTCATTTGAAATACATTGATAACTTCACAGCACACACTGAAAGAGTTAGAACTACAATAAGTATATTTTCTGGGAATCATCTTATCTACCCTACATACAGAGGCCTAAATAAGCATGTCTTGGTGGCAGTGATCGCCATGGCAAAGGTTCAGCAAGGTGTGTGCGAAGCACCTTTCTACAAAAATCTTCTCTGCAGCTGGAGAGCATGAGATGACCAATATACCATCTGCAACTTAACCCATCAATGGCAATATTTCTTCTGGTTGCTGTCCGTGACCAATATATGAGCTATTATTTGTCATCCCAACTCTTATCATTTGCTCAGGACCAACAAGAACAAAATTTAATATTTAAGAAATCAAGCAGGGATGGGAAGAACATACCCCATTGATCAGCTGCTGGGTGGAAATAAAACAAACTGATGTGCACCTTATGTTATATCCGAAATCACAATTGTGCAACCATACACTGTCTTTTTGCTCCAACCTGGTTCCTTCCACTTGTTTGCATAATGTCATAGTTGGTCAACAATGAATTTGCACCAATTCATGCCAGCAAAGTTGTCAATGTTATTAACTATACTCCATACATTTTTGGTGATGAAAGTACAGGAGCAACAAGCCATTAATTTAGCAAATACGATCATCATGAAACACTGCATATTGTAAATCTGTCAGTGCCTCATTTCTTAACAAAATATAGGCAATGTCTCTAGTTTTTTAGCTTGGACTGAGATTCTTAATTATAAACTCTAATGTTTTTTTGTTTACCGTGGTGTTTAATCAAGATCCTCTATCAGCATAATATAATTTTCTTATACCTTCCACTCTCTTAGCACCAACCATGTGTTTGATGCAGCAATTATCTAAGCTCGTTTCTTTATGAACGACATCACTCAATTTGGCAAACAAAAAAAGTATCCTTTTCTGAGCCAATATGTTTTTCTTTCTTTGGCTGATGCTACATCAACTAAAAGCTTTATTTTCTTAACCTGTCAGTTTAGTGAAACAGTACAAATTAACCTAGCCATGAACGGCCCAAGCCAAATCACCCAGAAATTAAATCAGGTGCCCCGTGGATTCACTGTGATAAGCTTCTGGCATTCTCTGTGACGAGAGTGTACCACAAAAGCTAAAAGGCAAGTTCTATAGAACGGCGACTAGACCGGCTATGTTGTATGGAGCAGAATGTTGGCCTACAAAGATCCAACATGTTCAACAACTTAGTGTTGCAGAAATGCGTATGTTGCGATGGATTGCGGTCACACAAGAATAGACCGAGTTCGGAACGATGATATACATGATCGCCTAGAGGTAGCACCAATTGAAGAAAAGCTTTGTCCAACATCGGTTGAGATGGTTTGGCCATGTCCAAAGGAGACCTCCAGAGGTACCAGTGCATTGTAGAGTCCTAAGCCAAGCTAATAATATGAGGAGAGGTAGAGGAAGACCGAAATTGACATGGGAGGAGGCAATAAAAAGAGATTTGAAAGCTTGGGATATACCTAGAGATTTATGTTTGAATAGGAGTACTTGGAAAGCAGCTATTGAAGTGCCTGAACCGTGACTTGGGGCTCTTGGTGGGTTTCAACTCTAGCCTACCCCAACTTTCTTGGGACTGAAAGGCTATGTTGTTGTTGTTGTCCCGTGGATTCAAACCGATGGCACTGACCTAAGGCCGAGATCTTCGACTGGAGCTGGTCCAGCTCATTCTTGCGTGGCCTTGGCAGCCTCCTCCGCTCTGAGCGTCACCGCGGCCTGGTTGTTAACATGCATAGTTAAGATGACAGAAAAAAAAGATACGATAGAAACTGCTGCACGGTTAAGATGAAAATGCATTGCCCTTTACCTATGGAATTAACTTGAACTCTTTGTTTGTGTCACATCTCCAAATATAGTTGGACCCCCATCCTGAAGCATGAAAGATAGGGACCGATGTAGAGGCTGCTCCTGAATTCTTGTATGCACCATATGGCTCACGGGGAATATCTCCTAATTCTTGGTCCCCTTTATCTCCTGCTTCATTTTTTGACTTCTCTCACAGAATTGTTCAGGCAGTAGAGTGGAGTCCAAAAGGGAGTGGAATTCAAAAGAAAACATTCATGCAACTGAAATTATTTGCAGGATTTGCTTGCTATCTTTTGTCTTCATGTGCAGAATGGAAACTCCAGGCCTCATTAGGTAGATCTGCATGATTAGATGCATAGAGGAACTCTCCTGGATAGCATGGGATTTGCGAGACTAGCAGATGTAATGGGCCTGTCGGGTTCATAAAACCCGGGGTCCCTCGGGGACCGACTTCCACGCCAAGGCTCGACCCAAGAGTCTAAATCGATAGGCCGGAAGGGCGCCCAGTCACCTGACCTGAAGGTCTGGCCGAAAAGGAACAGCGCCCGCTCGTCGGCTACTTCGGCCCACCTCTCCGACCGGAGCGTTCGCTTCGACTCCAGCCGCCTCCAGACGGCCTCTCCGATCGGAAGGCCTGGCCCAAAAACACTACTTCTGACTCCGACCCCGCGTCTCCGACCCGGGTTCGCAGGAACCCTGCTCACCACTCTTCTCCGACCGGCGCACTCAGAGCCGACTGGAGCCATCCGATCGGTGACGCCCGCTCGGTAGGAACCAGGAGACGTGCGGAGAAGAGCAAGGCAAGGCTCACAAGTCAAAACCACTGTACCAGGGACCATACCCTGCACAGAACAGTACTCTGCAGCCACCCTGACACAAACAGTATTGTAGGCGCCGACATCTCCCTCTACATTATTGTAGGCACCGCTAGAACACCCATACGGTAAGGCCCCCCACCCTTTGGGCATCGATAGCGGTATGGGCGCCGGGATTTACCGTACCAGGTGAACATAGTGAGACCCCTCACATGCCTTTCAGGCATCAAACAGTGTTTGCAGGTACCGACGTCTACCATCCCTGAAAAAGGCAGCACGACCTCCCGCATGCATCTGACATTCTACAGTGACATCAACAGTGTTGTAGGCGTCTACCATTATCTTGTACCCGTCGGCGTGGGCAACAAGGCGCGGTAGCATACGTACCATCACCCTCTCACTTGTAAAGCCATCCCCTTTATCTATAAAAGGGGACGCACCCCTCCAACAAAAGGGGAGCCCTTCTTGAAGATAACAAGCACCGATCAAGTTCACTAGCTCACGACCACAGAACCGCCGGGTTCGGACTCCAAGCACACACTTGAACACTTACTCATAGCGCAGCTCCCGTCGTTCCCGGCCCTTCCGACCGGAGCCGACCGGACCTCCTGTACACCCCTTCTTCCTCCTTCTCGTTTGTAACCCCACAGCAAACTTCGAGCACCTGGGCTCAGGAATAAAGTCACTAACCGATCCAAACTGGACGTATGGCACGTTGCCTGAACCAGTATAAATCCTGTGTCATTGAGTGCTAGGCCACCTCCGATCACAACGTACGGTAAAACTACAAATATTCACTAGTTGGTCACTTTCTGCACCGACAGTTGGCGCCGTCCGTGGGGAAGACGCTGTACGTTCAACACTTTTCGGTCATCGGATGACCCACTTTTCCGCCACCCTCGCCGTGGCGGGCTCGGGCGATACGATTCGCTTCGGCTCGCTGGAGTTTCCCGCACTCTCACCTGCTGGGATACGGGTTCCACCCTTCTTCGAGCCATCCTAGGCCTTCCTCTTCGGAAGCCTGGACTTTGTCGCCGACCGGCTTGGCGTGCTACACCTCCGCGAGGAGGCTCACGTCCCGGCACCCGTCGGAGGAGCGCCCTCCATCAACTCTAGGACGCATGGCTTCGACGACGCGGTATCTGCGCTTCTTTCCGAGCAAACTCTCTGCTCAAACCCCGCTGTAAGCAATATGCGTACTGTTATTTACTCTTTGCTTACTGTCTCCCACCGATCACCCGGAGGGACTGTATCGCCCACAACACAAACACCGTACGATCGATTCCCCTATGGCATCGCGTCCTCTGCGGATGCGTACGCTCGGGGGCTCCGAAGGATGCTGGCGTCATCCCCCCTCGCATCCGAATTCGTGGGAATGGCAGGCTACGCTCCTGCCGAACTCCCGGATGGCGAGGGCGCAAGCGACGGTTCCAGCATCGGCGACGTGGCATCCCGCCACCATCCGTCATGGGAGTGCGCTATGGCGGACGCTTCGGGACAGTCGCCGATGGTTGTGGAGTCTGCGCAGACTCACCCCTCCGGACCCGCGTGCGGGGGCCCTCGCGTCTGCACAAGCGCACTTCGAGGAATTACGACAACGGCGGCAAAACCAGCCGTCGCCTGCGCCGGCGCACTCGGTACAGCACGTTGCGCCCCATGCGCGTGGCCCGGCGGGTGGCGTTCGTGGTCGCGCCCATCAGGTCCAACACGACATCGTGAACGAGGGAAACGATCTCCCCCAATTCGCCCGGGCGGGCCAGAACATCGTTGCTGCGGCAATGCTTCTGCGCGGCATTCCCGAGCCCGTCGACCCCTGGGAGCGGGCAGTCTACCGGAACCTCCGGGTTCTAGTAGAAGCCGCCGCCGTCCAACAGGCAGAAAGCTCCGCGTCGCGACTCCGACCCGCACCCTCTCTCCCCACCGGGCGAACAGGGACGCGCCAGACGGATCGCTCCATTCGCTCGCCGCTACAGCCGTCAGGCGCGGCTCGGGGGGCGGCATCCCCGCCACGGTCTGGCCTGGCGCCTGCCCCACACCGACCGCCGGTACCCGAGCGGCCCGATCCGCACCAGGACGCTCGTAGCATCGTCAGCAACCGGCATCGAGCCCGACACGATCATGACGTCCACCGTACGGCAGCAGGCGACACAGATCCCGGCCGAACCATCGAGAGGAGTGGTGAAACGCGCCCCAGGCACGATCGCCGGCCAGATGACTGGAGCCCTAGCCCTGAGGGCCCGGGACCACGGGCCTTTAGCCGGCGTATCCGGAGAGCACCGTTCCCGCAGCGATTTCGGCTACCCACCAACATCGCCAAATACACCGGGGAAACAAACCCAGGCATTTGGCTCGAAGACTTCCGGCTCGCCTGTCGGGCCGGAGGAGTGGATGATGACTATTTCATCATTCAGTATCTTCCCATTTGCGTGGGGGAACATGTTCGGGTATGGCTTGAATTCCTCCCGCACGACAGCGTCCGCGACAGGGCGGATCTCAAGAGGGTCTTCGTCGGTAATTTCCAGGGGACGTATGTCCGTCCTGGAAACTCCTGGGACCTCAAGAGCTGTCAGCAGGAGCCCAGCGAGTCCCTGCGGGATTACATCCGCAGGTTCTCCCAACGATGCAACTCCCTCCATGATGTCGTCGACGCAGACGTCATCAGCGCATTCCTCTCCGGGACGAACTGCGAGTCCCTGATCCACAAGCTTGGCTGCCTGAAACCCCATACCACCCGCGACCTGCTCGACGTCGCCACTAACCACGCCTCTGGCGAGGAGGCGGTCGGAGCAGTCTTCGGCGGCGGTCGGGACAAAGGCAAGGCCAAGCGCAGGGACCTAGACGAGGACCCCTCCACACAGAGGGGCAAGAAGAACAAAAAGGATCGGCGCCGATCGGACAACACCCCTCCAACAAGGGCTGCCTGACCACTTCAACAAACTCATGGACAGCCCATGCACCAACCATGCCTACCCCGTCAAACACCTCTACAAGGACTGCGAGCTCCTCAAACGTTTCCTCCGACAGGCCGGCGGGCCAAAGGAGGGAGACGGCAAGGAGGCGGCGGCCAAGAAAGGAGGCACGACAGGCAAGGACGGGGACATTTTCTCCGACGCCGACGAATGCATCATGATCTTCGGCGGGTTCGACGCCATCTGGTCCAAGCGACAGCACAAGGTTCACTATAGAGAGGCATGCGCCGCCGAGACGGCCATCCCCTCCTTCCTCAGCTGGTCGGAATCTCCGATCACCTTTGATCAGAGGGACCATCCCTTCCACGTCGCAAGACCGGGACGCTACCCACTCGTCGTCGACCCCATCTCCGCAAGAAGCGCCTTACCAAGGTGCTGATGGATGGAGGCAGCGGCCTCAACATCCTATACGTCGACACCCTCGATGCCATGCGCATCCCCCGATCAGAGCTCCGTCTAGCGGGCTCCCCCTTTCACGGGGTAATCCTAGGAGCGCAGGCATACCCGCTCGGACAGATCGATCTGCCCGTCACGTTCGGTAGCCGGGCCAACTTCCGCTCGGAGATCCTCACCTTCGAGGTGGTGGACTTTCCAGGGTCCTACCACGCCATCTTGGGGCGGCCATGCTACGCAAGATTCATGGCGATCCCCAACTACACCTACCTCAAGCTGAAGATGTCGGGACCAAACGACGTCATCACCGTGAGTAGCGCCTTTTCGCACGCCCTCGCGTGTGACCGCGCCGCGGTCGTCAACTCGTCCGAGCTCCCGCAGTTCGGGGAGTCATCGGCTCCGGCAGTCCCAGACTACAACAAACCAACTTCCTCGACGGCCTTTCGTCCGCTTGAAGAAGCCAAGGCGGTGAGAATCGATCCCGCCAACCCAACCAAGACGGTTCGGATCGGGACCCAGCTCCCGACCAAATAGGAATGCGAGCTCGTCCCCCTCATGGCAGCGTACTGCCAAACGGTGCGCAAGCTCGAGGACAAATTCTAGGGGATCGAACTGCATCACGTCCCTCGAAGGGACAACGATGCCGCCGATTTCCTTGCAAAATTGGCCGCCAGGCGGGATCCATCCCTGAGTGGGGTCTTCATCAACAACGCCCACGAGCCGTCCGCCCGCATCCTAGAAAGTCCGATCCAGACACACCCCGGCGCCCAGCCGGCGCTCGGGGGCTCCGACCCCGACGCTAAGCCAGCGCTCGGGGGCTCTGATCCCAGTACCTCTATGACGGCATCACCCGCGAACGTCGCCGTATTGGCACTCGATCAAACTGACTGGCGAGTACCGCTACTCGCCTACCTCCTCAAGGAGGTTCTCCCACCTGAAAGGACTGAAGCCCGATGGATCGCTCGACGCGCCAAGACCTTCGTCGCGCTCGGTGATGAACTCTACAAATGGAGTCCGTCAGGGATACTCATGAAGTGTATCCCCACCAACCAGGAGAAGCAGCTCCTCCTCGAGGTCCACGCTGGAATTTGTGGACATCACGCGGCCCCAAGGTCGCTGGTCGGAAAAGCCTTTCGTCAAAGTTTTTACTGGCCCACCACGCTACGAGATGCAGAGGAGGTCGTCCGCAGATGTGAAGGATGTCAGTTCTACACTCGGCAAACACATCTGCCGGCACAGGAACTCCAAACCATCCCCATCACCTGGCTATTCGCGGTCTGGGGCCTCGACATGGTGGGACCCCTCAAAAAGGGCCCAGGCAGTTTCACTCACCTACTCGTAGCAGTCGACAAATTCACCAAGTGGATAGAGGCCAAGCCCATCACAAACATCCGCTCGGAAGAGGCGGTCAAATTCTTCCTCGACATTATCTACCGGTTCAGCGTTTCTAATTGTATCATCACTGACCACGGAACCAACTTCACTGAAAAGAAGTTTCTAGACTTTAGCGATGGATACGGCATCAGGATCGACTGGGCCTCGGTCGGACATCCACGAACCAATGGTCAGGTCGAGCGCGTCAATGGCATGGTCCTCCAAGGACTCAAGTCACGCATCTTCGACAGACTCAACAAATACGGCGGACGATGGGTGGCAGAGGTCCCAACAATCCTCTAGAGTCTAAGAACGATCCCGAACCGATCCACAGGGTTCACGCCTTTCTTTCTGGCTTACGAAGCTAAGGCAGTGCTGCCCTCCAACCTTGACCACGGCGCCCCAAGAGTGAAGGCTTTCGACCGCGACCGAGCCGCGGAGGCTCAGCAAGACGCAGTCGACCTGCTCGAGGAAGCCCGCGAGACGACCGTCATCCGCTCCGCTCGCTATCAGCAAACTCTCCGCAGGTACCACGAAAGAAAGATCATGGGGAGAATCCTCGAAGTCGGCGACCTCGTACTCCGGAGGACCCAATCAACAAAGGAAAAACACAAACTCTCTCCGCCATGGGAAGGACCCTATACAGTGACTGAAGTAATCCGACCGGGCACCTACCGACTGGAGGACGACAATGGCAACGCTCTCACCAACACTTAGAACATTGAACAGCTACGTCGTTTTTCTCCTCTAATTTGTATTACCACTTTTTTAGTCAACACTTACTCCTGAAAAGCACCCCGGCCCGACATATTTCAGCCCAGGTCACTCGGAGGCTACATAAGGGTATAATACCGAATATTACCTCTATTTTTATTACGTGGTAAACAAATTTATCCCCGAATGGAAGCACATTTCTTTTTCTGTCCTACGTAACTTTGTTCTCACTCCTAACCGAACACACCCCGCCACGACCTACGGCTACGAGCAGCCGAGCCCCGCGGGCCATGCCCAGGTTCTTAAAAAAGCTGCAGCCTGTGGAACTAACGGGCAGGTGCGAAAAAGAAAGGACAAAAACAATAGCTACGCCAGGATAAAAACAAGGAACGGATAGTGATTCTGTCAGAGAGAACAGGACTGATGTGTTCATTAATACAAAAACTGTTCACACAGGGGCTCACCCACGAACGACGAGCGTGGGTCCCGATCGGACATTTCCGACTGAAGCTCTCCGAACCCCGTCACTCAAGCCATCAAGGTGAGCACTACCAACCCCCTCTATTTCCTTACAATCATTTCATACATCCATACGCGCATTCATTCCATACGCTCGAACCTCCCGGACGATTCGGGCCCTGAACCGCCCGGGGGCTCGGGAACTAAGCATCGCACGTGCAGCGAAATGCATCACAACGTTCTGTGTTGCGTCACGAAGCGGCGGTTGCCTCATTCGACATAAGCAACCAACAGAGTCAGGGGAGAAAAACGTAGATGAGCCCCGTGCGGCCCTCGTCCGGTCTGGCAGACCGGGTCATCTCAACCTTCTCGTTCGATCCTGAGTCTCTCGCCAAACCCACAGAATCTCCATCGAGGGAAGGCCATTAGGCCACCCGGGTCGGTCTCCGGAACGACCCAGGCATCTACTGGGTTGCAGGTAAAGGAGTAGTGGAATGTCACAAGAGGGCTATGCCGACCCCGTCACGAACGACGGACCTGGATTCCACTCGATCACACCCGTTAGCGAACTCACCGAACGCGTCACTCGAGCCCGAGCGATCAGGACATGCGACAAAACTCAACCCCTCCGGTTGTGAGGAACCGAGGATGGGGTAACGCACACAACTCACACCGACCCCTACTAAGGCCCAACAGGGCTCGGGGGCTCAAGACAAAAAGCCTGGGACTGCGACCCCGAACTCGCCCCTTCCAACTGCGCTCCAAAAACCTGGGTCTGCGACCCCGATCTCGCCCCATCCGGCTACGTTTCCGACTGCGCTCCAAACACCCGGGTCTGCGACCCCAATCTCGCCCCACGACTCCGACTCACCCGATCCCACGGCGCGCATCAACGCCAGGATCAGTGAGCTCTGTCTCGTTCAAATCCCTTGACTGACTCCCTCGCTCGATCCCACGACGCGCATCGACGCCAGGATCAGTGAGCTCTGTCTCGTCCAAATCTGACTGCCTCACCCGATCCCACGGCGCGCATCGACGCCAGGATCAGTGAGCTCTGTCTCGTCCAAATCTAACTGCCTCACCCGATCCACGGCGCACATCGACGCCAGGATCAGTGAGCTCTGTCTCGTTCAAATCTAACTACCTCACCCGATCCCATGGTGCGTATTGACGCCAGGATCAGTGAGCTCTGTCTCGTCCAACACCTTTGATTGACTCCCTCGCTCGATCCACGGCGCGCACCGACGCCAGGATCCACAAGCTCCCTCTCACCCAATCTCTCAAAACGACTAAAAAACCGCCTCGGCTGCACAACAACGCCTTGGTCGACAAAACTCCGTCTCAAACGAAAAAAAACTCCCCCACTGACAACACAGGAAACCCCCCAGACGGTTCTGCCTGAACCGCCCGAGGGCTCGGGGGCTACACCCGCGGGTGCGCTCGCGCGCACCCGTCGGCAAGACAAAAATCCCCCGGACGATTCTACCCGAATCACCCGGGGGCTCGGGGGCTCCTGTCGGGTTCATAAAACCCGGGGTCCCTCGGGGACCGACTTCCACGCCAAGGCTCGACCCAAGAGTCTAAAACGACAGGCCGGAAGGGCGGCCCAGTCACCGACTGGAAGGTCTGGCCGAAAAGGAACAGCGCCCGCTCGTTGGCTACTTAGGCCCACCTCTCCGACCGGAGCGTTCGCTTCGACACCAGCCGCCTCCGGACTGCCTCTCCGATCGGAAGGCCTGGCCCAAAAACACTACTTCTGACTCCGACCCCGCGTCTCCGACCCGGGTTCGCAGGAACCCTGCTCACCGCTCTTCTCCGACCGGCGCACTCAGAGCCGACTGGAGCCATCCGACCGGAGACGCCCGCTCGGTAGGAACCAGGAGACGTGCGGAGAAGAGCAAGGCAAGGCTCACAAGTCAAAACCACTGTACCAGGGACCATACTCTGCACGGAACAGTACTCTGCAGCCACCCTGACACAAACAGTATTGTAGGCGCCGACATCTTCCTCTACAGTATTGTAGACGCCGCTAGAACACCCATACGGTAAGGCCCCCCACCCTCTAGGCATCGATAGTGGTATGGACGCCGGGATTTACCGTACCAGGTGAACATAGTGAGACCCCTCACATGCCTTCAGGCATCAAACAGTGTTTGCAGGTACCGACGTCTACCATCCCTGAAAAAGGCAGCACGACCTCCCGCATGCATCTGACATTCTACAGTGACATCAACAGTGTTGTAGGCGCCTACCATTATCTTGTACCCGCCGGCGTGGGCAACAAGGCTCGGTAGCATACGTACCCTCACCCTCTCACTTGTAAAGCCATCCCCTTTATCTATGAAAGGGGACGCGCCCCCTCCAACAAAAGGGGAGCCCTTCTTGAAGATAACAAGCATCGATCAAGTTCACTAGCTCATGACCACAGAACCGCCGGGTTCGGACTCCAAGCACACACTTGAATACTTACTCATAGCGCAGCTCCCGTCGCTCCCGGCCCTTCCGACCGGAGCCGACCGGACCTCCTGTACACCCCTTCTTCCTTCTTCTCGTTTGTAACCCCACAACAAACTTCGAGCACCTGGGCTCAGGAATAAAGTCACTAACCGACCCAAACTGGAGGTAGGGCACGTTGCCTGAACCAGTATAAATCCTGTGTCATTGAGTGCTAGGCCACCTCCGATCACAACGTACGGCAAAACTACAAATATTCACTAGTTAGTCACTTTCTGCACCGATAGGGCCCTAGTTCGTTAGGAACTTAGGGGTAAAAACATCACCGGGAAGATAGCTAGGCGGAGTTGGCTTGGAGGGAAACTAGACTATTTGGGAGACTCGGATTGATTCTTCTTCATTGATTAAATTAAAAAGAGAGGTATTCGTGTGCGTTATATAAAGCCAGCATTACAATCCCTAATCTAATCAAACAACTTCCTTCTGTATATCTTTCTTTTCTTTTACTCTTACCCTGCTATTTTCTCACAGTTTCTTAGAGTAGTATGGTATGACCTCACTTCACCTCACTCATAAGTACCCTAGGTATAGTAGGTGGGTGGATTGCCACGCCTCGCTTTAGCACCTCGACATTGGGCAGTACAAAGTGCATTCTAATGGATGTTGGTTGTCTCTCAGTTTTTTTACATGTGCCCAAGCAATCCAGTGCATGAGAGACATCTTGGTTTTCTGGACACCTCTCTCCTCTACATCACTTGTGCTGCACCACATTGCTTATAGAGTGTTTATATAATTGCTTTAGAGACCAGATTTTCTTTTTCAAGTTGTCATTGGGTACATCATAATTTGTTCTTAGTCTTTGCATCTTTGGTACCATATTGACATAATTACATTGATATAGTCTTCCGTTGTGGGACTCTCTAATGATACTTTGGTAAATCACGAGTATATGGATTGGCTAGATGCAACTCTGATCGAAATCGCTGCTGGATCACTGGACAGCGCCGCCGCCAACACGGCAACAAGCCAAAAACCAAGCCCCCCCTTCTACACGACTCCTCCTTTTACAGATACGCGGTCACCCTGGCCTCGCCTGTGAACACACGCACGCCCCCTTTTCACACTGTCCATCTCCTCAGCAGACCTGGCCTGGTCCTGTGCCGCTTTGCCGACTCCTTGATTCTCCTGGTACTCCCGTAGTAGAGTTGCTGACATCCATGTTTTCTTTCAAGCTAATCATGTGCTGCTTGTTTTGAATCGACGTGGAATTCTCCTGTGAAATTCATTTACTTTGATGATTTTTTGTTTTACCATTTGTTCAAATTTTTTTTTGCTACATACGTTTTGACAGATTCTCCTCCTTGGTGATAAACGGAAAGATGCACTTAATGAGCTTGAAAAGGCCTGCCTCAGTTCAACTACAGCCCTCCCTTTCAGGTAAAACAATGTGTCATCTTGAATCTCATCCCTTATCTGAGGTTACATGGTATTTTTGAATCATCCAGTCTGTTTTTTTTCCTCGTCTGATTAAAAACAAGGTTTTGTGATTTGAGTAGTTTAAGTTAATTCGTTTCTTGGTGCAGGTTGAGAGGTAGGCTGCTGGAAGAGTATGACCAAAACTAGGTATCAACCATTTCTTCTTGCTATGAGGAGGCTTTGAGAAGAGATCCTACTCCATGGAGAGGCCAATCAAAATGCATAGAAAAGGTTTGGGCTTAACTTTTTTTCTTCCAGATTCTTCTACTGTTTAATCACAGTACTACTTGGATAGCTGAATTATTCTTCCATATAACTGTGTTAAACTCTTTGCTGGTATGATTGGCTATCTGTAATCATGTATGGACTTTTGGTGCATAGAATATCCACAGGTTTTCACTTCACTAAACTGAGCTTCCTTGGTAAAGGCATTTGAAATATTCCACTTTCAACTAACCTATTTTTTAACTAATGCTGGTTATTTTGTTAGTCCTAATCACCTGATCATAAACATATCGTTCAAGGATTACTGCCATACCTGTCAAACTTTTAAAAACTTGGACAATTAATGCATAAAACCCTAGGTAGGTTGACAGCATAAGATTAGTATTAGTAGAACCTTCATGAAAGGTACTTTCACATTGTGTAATACTTCTTTTATATTTTTCATATTAGAAATGATAGTCGACAGTCTAAGGCCCTGTCCTATTTTATTCAAAGCGGGACAGAATAAAATATTAGTTTGTCCATAAGCTAGAGCAGCCTACAGCTACCCCTAGTCAGCAGGGTGTTAGGCTGCTGCGGTTCAGATATGGAAGAATCAACTACAGCCTATACATTTTTCCTCACGCCAAAACAGTAACTTTATGGTTGCGATGTTCCTGTGACTATTTTCCATGGTGCAAAAATATTTGAACATCAATTTAGGTTGTGGTGATTTGAAGTATTTTGTGCTAAGCAAACGTTTGTATTCATCACTTTTTCTTCTGTTGGTTGCCCTTGGGTCACTGTCCAACTATTTGAGGCAATACCTTTACTTTTAGACTTGTCAATGGACTGCTTATCTGGGAAATGAAGTATTTTGCTAAGCAATGTTTGCCTTCGCCTTTTTTTGTATTGGTTGCCCCCAGGATATTATAATGCCATCCAACTACTTGACTATGAGGATTGCCTGCATCTGGGAAGAGCTTGTATCATGTTTCCTTCGGCTTTTTTCTGACAATACTGCTGACTATGAGGATTGCATATCATGTACTAATACCCATGGAGATGAAGCATTGGAGGTTTCCAGTAAATTGTCTTCAGTCTTCTTTGAGCGGTTTACCAGAGAATCATGGAAGGCCCGATGCAGATGGTGGGCACACCATCATTTCAGCCAAAATGCTTATACATCAGAAAATCAATCAGGTAGCTGCTCATTCCTCATTTATATTACTGGCATAAAATGACATAATGTCCTACTTCAATTAAGATTATTTAGGCCAGCAAGTGTCATCCATATTGACTCTAATTTGTTCCATATTATACTGTGAGACTGGGAATATTTTTTTGGTTGATCTAGGGTTACTGATTTCATGAAAATGATGGGTATCTGTATGCAGAACCCTGCAGCTGTTTAGTATTGGATCACCGATAAGCCAATTTGATTCAATTATTCACTGTGGTGTATTGGTGTGAAAAGGTTTTCTCTGGTATTCCATGTTCCTGTGAGCTGTTAGCTGCTTGTTCCTTTGCTGTACATAATGATAACCTTATCGGTGAGGTTTGTGAGCATGTCAGTGACACAAGGTATGGTGGGGCTACACCCAAATTGGGAGAGTAACGGTGACTGGATTACTGTCCCAAAATCTAGTGTTACTGGATTGCTGTCCCAAAACGTTGATAGTAAACATATGTAGTGGTATGGTGATTCCTTGGAGAACATAATGACATTATGGTGTGGAATTAGAATTATCAGGCACATATTCCCCTTAGCATGCTATATTTATATGTGCGCGATGGGATCATGGCTAAAAACAGTTCTGTGGTTTTACAGGTGATTGCAAGCTCCTGGCTGCTAAGGCAGCTTGTGCTGCTCATTTGTTTGGACCAGAATTCCCATATGTCAAAGCAGTTGGGAGCTATATTGCAAAGCAAGAAGCTCTGGATGAAATCAGTATCCTAGTCAGAAATAAGCAGAACTCTGTCAGGCTATTAGAAACTTTGGAGAAACTAACATCATGATCCGTCTTGATCCAACATTTCACCATTGCTTGGTGTTGGTAATTAGCATAATGTTGACAATGTTTTGTAGACCCCCCTCGGGAGGCAAAATTTTGTAGGATCAATAGCATGCCACCAATGTAGTGTTGTTGTAGGCAGAATCTTGGCGCTGGTGATGTCATACGTTGTGTGTAGCAGCAAAGAAGCAAAGACAACAGAAACCTAAGAAATAGATGCCATCTAGTTTTTTGTTCCCTTCTTTTTGCGAGATGTAAATGAATGGCGAGAGGGATCCTGAAAACTACATTCTTTCGTTATATACTTAGCGTGCCGCACTGAAGCTGCACTGAGGCCCTGTTTGGTTGAGCTGTGGCTGTGGGAAAAAACTGCTGTGGGCTGTGAGCTGTGGAAAAGCTGCTGTGGGCTGTGAGCTGTAGAAAAGCTGAAAGTTGTTTGGTTAAACAAGTATAAAATATACCTTTTATCTTTATCTCTCTTGAAACAACTATGGAAGAGCTTTTTATTCCATCAATTTCGAAAAGCAGAAAGCCAAAAGCCAAAAGCAGGGTCAAACCAGCTTTCAAAAATGAACTATGGAAAAGCAGCTGCTTCTGAAAAAGCAGCCCCTTTGGTTGGGCTTTTGGCTTTTGGGGCCAAAAGCCAAAGCCAAAAACCCAACCAAACAGAGCCTGAGGCCTGTTTGGCAACTTTACAAATGAAATTTTAAGCACCTGTAATCCCTTGTAACTGTTCCTCTTGTAGTTTGCTGTTTGGATTAAAAACAAAGTGCACTGCAGCTCATCCTAAGATGGACAAACATTTATAAATAATCATCTCTAGAGTATAAAGAGAAAAATGAAGAACAATGCAAGGATAGTGTAATTCTCCTCCTTGGTCTGCCTGAGATACCCAGATCGTGGCCTTTTGCAACTTGTTGAACCTCCTAATTGTTGTTTGGGAAAACTGGTTTGGAAAAAAAACACAGAGCAAAGCAGTGATGACTGCTGATGGACGCGCAAACCTGCTCGCCGGTCTCACCATACCATCCGTAAGGGCAGTCATGACGAATTTTGCAATGGATCATCGCTCCTGACGTAGACTAAGCGCCGCCGCAATCAAGGCTGTAATGGACATCCATGAGTGCACGTAGAGTCAGAGTGTAGAGGGAGAGAATGGTGTGAATTGAGGAGGGGGAATGGGCATCCAAATTCTACGTAGAGTCGAGTGGAGAGGGGGAGAAGGAGCCACCGGTTTGCATTGAGTGGAGGGAGGAAGAGCTAGCTATTGCAGAGACGAGAAGAGTTGGGTTCCCATCGTTGTGATTCTATCATGGAACGATCAAAGGAACAAGGCAAACACATATCTATACTATAGTATAAAAGACGTGCAATCTGAGAACTCCGGTGGCAACCAGACGAAGGTAGCGTATAGGAAGGGTAATATAGGTTCAGACAGGACCCAGACATTCCTCAACTTTCATAGCTCAACTTCAGACAGGAACTCACAGCTCGCCGATGTGTATGACAAGCTCGTCTAAGGCTTCTACTGACTAGGGGTATATAATCAAATCCCTCATTGACAAGTTCAAGAATCCGGTAGCCATAGCTCCACGTCACCCATCTGACAAAATTGTGTATGCACGGCACATCATGTGACAGCTTCCTCTAGTTCGCAGCCTCCTCCAGCCCAGGCATGTTGTTGACTCCGCAGCCAGGGCATGCGTACCGACGCTGCAGCTCCTCTGCAAGGGAAGCGTGCACCTTCTCCAGTTCAGCTGCCCGCGTGTTCCAGGTTAAAGAAAGCTTCGCCGAAAGCATGGGGAAATGTGAATAGAAATGCGTAGAAACAGACAGCTCTGTACATAAATTTCAGGATATTCGCCAAGCTCCTGCAGCTGCCTTGTCTCTCCCATAACAGCCTCCATAAGAGCTCTCTTTGCTTGGACATCGGCCAGCTCCTCACGTACCTGCAAACAAAACACCAAAATCATTGGTTTCGTTAAACTGGCAGGGACAGAATGTCCTGGACCACCGAACCTTTCCCAAATTACGAGGGAGAGACTGATGGTTAATATGGATTATTAAAAATAGATGACACCGCAGTTGAAACCACACACATCCTCTGCCTGCACGTCAACCATGATCCTTGACACCGTGTCGCCTACTAATGTTTGTAATGCTGAACGGCCTTTGGCGAACACATGTGCTGATGTACAGCTCGACAGTTAATAAATTTGCCTTCAGATGCATTAACCAGACAGTAACAAGCATTATGCATCGTCATCATGTTTCTCACTTTCCTGATTGATGAACTACAACAACTTAGTATTAATATGCATTAGACAGTTTAATGGTTCGCATACTGTCTAAACTTAGTAAATACAGAGCATGTCAGCTGTCATTCAAATATCACGTAATTCACAGCCACAGATTTTCATCAGGATGGTCTTATGAACAGAAAAATGAGAAGATGTTGGAAGATCTCTGCTTAATCAGTTAACATTGTGCAGATAAATATAATACAATGCTTTGGGAACAGCGCACCTTATCATAATCAAGCAGATCTTTTTTATACTCTTCTTCCAAGAGCTGCACCTCAGCTTCAATGTTGCTCACCTTATCTGCCAAATCTTTCAAACTGCCTTCTGAGTCCACATTTTTACTCTCGTCTCTGACATGTTGGCCTACAAAGGGGACATCTCAGATAGTGTAAGGGAATGAAGTGCACAAATTGAGCCATATGTTAATTGCAAACTGTCAAAGAGAAGGGAACGAGCAGTATCACTCAACATATCGTAACATCAATACATTTGACTACTGGAGAGGACAAAGTATGTTTAGACTAACTATGAAAGACATACTAAAGAAACAAGATGAGAAATCAACAGGCAAACAGCTTTACAAAATTTAACAACACAAATTAGATCCATAATTACAAAGCCAACACCAAACTGGGTTATCTTGAAGTTCCTCTCTGCTATTAAATAATCACATGTTTTGCTTACAGTAATAAATGAGCAATTATCAGCTGTCACCTTGCAATGCACAAAAACTCTAAAACATAACGTACACAATCAGATTCAACAATTTGACATAATTTAATATTGCAAACTTATGGGGGAAAATTCAAGCAGAGTGCAGCGTGCAATTCTTAAGAGTTCCAATCATCAATCATTTAGATTCTGTAAAAGGAAAGAAGCAATAAACAAGAAATGACTAGAACAACACATATTCAATGGAACCCCTTGCACAATTCAGGAACAGAAAGTGGTATGTTGCATTCTGATTTTCACTACTTACCTTCTGTAGACGGCTCACAGTGATTGTGCTCTGCTAATTCTAGAGAGACCATCTGTTGAAATTGCCTGTAGAAGAGGAATATTATTTCTCTGGATAATGAACAAGATAGTACTACTTTTCGATAATTAACATGATAGTAACAAAATTTAAACTTACAAAATCAAGTTTTAGCCAGCAAGGAAATGACAAATTCATGGAAATTGAAAACAGTAAAAGTAGGATGTAATAAGAATCTTAAAGTGCCCTCTTAGTGCAATGTCATGACTTGCGAGCACCCCTGATACATGCTTCATATGAAAAGTGTCACCACTGTGCTCCCTTGTACCTCACATTCTCAAGTATTTTGAGAATACCCAAACAATACATCATATCCCTATTATACAGAGGTAATTACTGCCAACACCGCTATAGGCAAAGCCAAGAAAAAGAGATGCAACATCAGTTATAGTTTGTTTTATGATTGCATCAAACAGCAAAAGAAATCATCACAGACAAAACACAACATTCTATACCTTATCTTTGCGTTCATCTCATACATCTTGCTAATGAACTCCTCTCTGCAACAGTGAGGAAAGTATAAGCATGATCAGCAGCAAGCAACGAAATTATAGTACAGAACAACACATACGGGACATTTTGCACAGCAACAAGGCATTAGATAGAGTACATATTACTCACCTCTCACTGTCTCCCTTGCTCTTTTGGAGCAAATTCGTGAAGCGCCAACAGCACATCCATTCCGATTCGAACCATACACCAGAATGAACATATGTTAATTAATACTAAAGCAACAAAGAGCCCAAATTCGCTGCGAAATGCGGAACTCACTTTGAGCGCGTCCAGATCAGTGCCGGCCTTCGAGATCTCCTCCTGGAGATGCGAGATCGTCGCCTAAACACACCAAAGTAACTCGGATCACGAAAATTGGGCATAGCAAGCGCGACAATTCATAAATTTCAGGGCGAGACGAGGAGAAACCTCTAGCGCAAGGATGGAGTCGGCGGCGATCGCGGCTTGCACCTGGCTCCCGCGGAGGTCCTGCTCCGCAGCCTCCCGCGCGCGCTTCGCGGCGTCGAGCTCCGCCGCGGCCGCGTCTGCCGCGGCGCGTGCATCGGCGAGGCGCCGCCTGAGGTCGGACACCCTACGCTCTGCGCGCACGCCAAGCGAGAAACGGCGCGTCAGCGCATCCGATCAGCCGCGGACGCGCGAATAACCTAGTGGCGTGCGCGCTCGGCGCGGGAGGGGTTGGGTGTTTACCGCCGTGGGACTTCTCGTAGGCGAAGTCGCGGATGATGGAGAGGAGCTGCTTCGGGGTGTCGCCGCCCGACGCCGACGCAGCTGCAGCCATCGGTTCCGGGAAAGCGGTCCGTGGAAGGCCCTTCTCGAAGCTTCTGGAGGTCGGTCAGGTCGGGAGTGGGGTTTGGGGGGGGGGGGGGGGGGGGGGTGGGGGGGGGGGGGGGTGTTCCCGCCTTTCGATTTGGGGGAGGGATGGTCGAAGGAGGGGAATGGAATGGGCTTTTAGGCTATCCACACTTTCACCTCTATTTTCATCTCTTAAAAAAATATTTTATCTTAGTCATCGAGATTCACTACTCTATACATATTTTCTCCCGCACATGTGTTATCTCTATCACATACTCTATACCCACTATTCCATATTTTATTCCCCTCCCTCCCCCTTTCTCTCTCTCACCAACTCTCTCTCTCTCTCCGCTACAGTGTTTAGCGCGTCTCCCTCGCCTGCGCTGTCTGTAGCGGTGGCAGGCCCGGCCGGTACGCTAGCGCGCGTTGCAGGCGGGCGGTACGCCATCGCTAGCGTACGGGCCGTTTTACTGGGCAGCGGTGCGGACAGCCTTAGTGCGCTCTTGGAGTGGAGGGCTAAATAAATGATTACTTCCGCCACTTGATGACATTAGAGGGGCCAAACATTTTCGGTAATCCTCTGAACCGGGCCGTCCGGACGGACGCTTCGTTGCTACGACGCCAGCCACGCTCCTTCGTTAAAAAAATTACTCATCCACTTATTTTTATCCACTTGTTTCTCTTCCTATCGCTCTTATCCGCTCGCCTGCCGCCTCCGAGCATACGGCCGCTGGCCCTCCGAGGTGCAGCGCGCGGCCGCCTCCGAGGCTCCCGTCCGCCTCTGAGGGGCACCGCTCGGCTACGGGCCCTGCCAGGCGCAACACGTTGCTGCCCTCTCCATGTCGCGCGGTCGCAGCCTCCTCGCCGCTCGTGCGGCCGATGCCTCCCTTCCATGACGTTCAGCCACTACCGCCGCCTACAAGCGTCGTTGGGCCACTGCCTCTGGTGAACACCACACACCGACGAACCTCCATTCTACTAAGCAGTAAGGAGATGTTGCGTTGAAAGCACATGTTGCAAGAGTATGTTTCAATTATTTCAGATGTTTCAAAGGTATGTTGCAAGTGTTTCATATGGATGTTGCAAAAATAGATCGTGATGTTGCACATGTTGCAATGGTTGTACACGTATGTTACAAGCGCCCGTTCCAAATGTTTCATCTGCTTTTTTAGACTTACGTTGCAAGTGTGCTTATTTGGATGTTGCATATGTTTCACACATACGATGCAAGATTATGTTCGAAATGTTTTAGCTGTTTCGGTCTTTATGTTGCAATAAGTGTTGTCCTATTGCAAGTTGCAAGTATTTTTATCTGGATGTTGCATATGTTTCACACACATGTCGCAAGTGTATGTTCTTAATGTTTCATCTGCTTCAGACTTATGCTGCATTCAAGTATTTCATGTTGCAGGTGTTTCATGTTTCAGAGGTCTGTTTAGAGAGGGGGCACTGCCCGGGCGCCAGGGGAAGGGGCGCGGCGAGTCGAGGGCCAGCGGATGGGGGGTGTGGTGCGCCTAGGGTCCTGCGGACGGGGCATGCTCATCCTCGTCCCGTCTCTCGGGTCCTGCCCGCGTGGAGAAAGAGGAAGGGGTCAGGGGGGAAGGAGCGGCGGGCGCGGGCATGGGCGTGGAGCGAGACTGAAAGGACCTAGGATGCCACCTAGAGGGGGGTGAATAGGCGTTTCTGAAAATTAACACCTTTAAATGTGGAAACAATTAGAAAGGGGAGTTTCCAAAATGGAAACTCCAAATCAAGAGTACTACCACCCCTCACAAGTTAGCCACAAAGTAAACAAGGTATAAAGAATATATCTAGAAGCTACAACCCTGCAACACCAAGTTGGAACAGAGAATAAATATTTTCAGTGCAGGCAGGAAATACCGGACGTGTCCGGTATGAATACCGGACGTGTCCGGTATACACGATTTCTACAGATCAGCCCCGAACTTGCTCCTTTCGATTTCTATCTTCAAACCAAACTGCAGGCACCTAATGGAGATAACAATATACACAGAGAACCTACAGCACAGCTAGAGCAACACAAATATCAAATGAAATACGAATTAAGACACGATATTTGTTTTACCGAAGTTCGGACTCGTTCGAGTCCTACTCTCCGTTGAGGGGGCTGCGGGCGACCCAGCGAAGGTCAGCCCTAGAGGGTACCACGAAGGTCACTCTAGCCGGAGTCTTTTCCAACTCCTTTTCCTCCTTCCACTAAATGATTCCGAGGCGGCGGAATCGACCGTTACAAACTTTCCAAAGCAACCACAATCTCTCGGTTGCTCTCCGGCGACGCCTAGCCGTCTAGGACCGAAGAGTCCAAGAGTAACAAATGCGAATCACGAGATTGACAATATGCACAAGTGCTCAAGTGGTGGCTTGCTCTCTTTTTCAAATTCTTTCTCAACCCACAAATTGATTTTGCAATTTGGATCACACACTCACTAAGAGAGGGTTTCGGAGAGTTGGCAAGGCTCAAAAACGTGTGTCTATCTCAGCAGAATCAGCAGCCTCCAAAGGTGGAGGCTTGGGGGTATTTATAGCCCCCTTGAAAAACTAGCCGTTTTATAGCCGTTGCAATACCGGACACGTCCGGTATGCATACCGGACACGTCCGGTATGACTCACACTGCGCCAACGGTAACTAAGTTACAGTGATGTTGTGAGGCATCGGAACTCCCGAAGAATGCCGGGACTTCCGACCGTCGGAACTCCTGACTTAAGTCGGAACCCCCGACCCTCAATAATTTTGAAAAACATGTAACTGAGTTAAAGTTAGTGAGGTGTCGGAACTCCCGACACATGTCGGAACTCCCGACTGTCGGAACTCCCGACTTACGTCGGAACTCCCGACTCTCACGGCTTTTGAAAAATAGCCGTTGGCCTCTGGTCATCCATACCGGACATCCGGTATGAATACCGGACACGTCCGGTATGACCAGGACAGTGAACCCTCCAAGTCGGTCGAAGTGCGCCACGTCGGAACTCCCGACCCATGCCGGGACTCCCGACCGTCGGAACTCCCGACCTACGTTGGAACTCCCGACGAACCAACCCGAGAACAACAGGTTTACAGCTGCTGGACAAATACCGGACACGTCCGGTATGAATACCGGACACGTCCGGTATTGCCAGACCAGCAAGAAAATCAGTTAGCACTTTTGTCGCTCAAATACTCAAAACTCACATGGGTTGGCTTGAGCACTTATGAAACATTATCTATCAACATGATGCATCCCTCTTAATAGTACGGCATACCTATTAAACTCAAGATAAACGGAAATATAAATTTGTACCACTTGAGTTGTTCTTTTTGAATTGATGCCGTCCTTTCCAATCTTCATCAGGTAAGGGTGCTAACATGTTGATGTTGATCTTTTCACTTGAGCATAGCCATCTTGAGCATGTGACTTGATTCCATTCATCAAGTTTGAATAATCCCAAAGGTATCAAGTCACTTCCATCAAAATACTTCATTATAGATTTGATCCTTCACGTCAATATGACCATCTTAGCTTGATTAGTACCTCAACTAAATGCAAGTACTTTCTTCTTCACCCTAGCTAGGTTCTTCGGCCGCCAAGCCGTCGCTTGCCCTTCACCCTTGCTTAGTACCTCGAAGCCTTTCCTTACTATCTTCACCATCTCAAGCCATCAAGTCACATCTTGTGTTGAATCATCCATTCATATGTATTGTTATCTTTTTCATTTTAATTTAGCAAGCTTCAAATATGAGACCATTCCATATGCAATCCCTCATGTCTCATTAACTAATAATCATGAACTTGCTTTCACATAGTACATGGAAATCCCACAAGAAATAAGCCTTCACATGAATTCCATTTGCATTGTTGTCTTGTGCTTGAACTAGATTGTTTATACAACAACACATCATTTTGGCTTTCATTAAGTACCTGTGAGATAACCTATTACCTGTTCACACTTAGCAAACGGGTTAGTCCTTTAATCACGTTGTCATTCAATCATCCAAAACCCACAAAAGGGCTAGATGCATTTTCAATCTCCCCCTTTTTGGTGATTGATGACAACTTGATTAAAGCTTACAAAATGATATAAACATTTAAATTTTTGGGTTCAATGATTTATGAGAGGCTCCCCCTTAATATGTGCTTATGATTAGAATCCACAAAATGACCTCAAATATCAATTGCACATACTAAAACAAATAGGAGACTCCCCCTAAATCATTGCATCCGTGGGGTGCATGTGTGTGTGACAAAGAGAAACCGTGATGCATATGACATGATATATCATACAAGAATAAATATAAAGGTATCACATCAAATATTTTCATTCTAGCATGCATAGTCCTTATGAAAATAAATATGACACATGTAATTCACACATAGCACTCATTACAAATTTTCTCAAGTCCAGAAACCACTGATATATATAGATAAAGATCATGTCTCAAGAGATACATAGATAAAGCATAAGTAAGTCTCATCTCTCACATGATACAATCTATCTCAAATCCAAGATACATCAATGAAGCTCAAAAACAAACTACAGCCTGCAGGACATATCTTCAGGTACAAAGATAAGCAAATGAAACTATCCTGAAGCTTTAATCAGTCTCTCTCCCCCTTTGTCATCTATCACCACAAAGGTCCAACAATGACATACTAAGGACAAAGGGGCTACAAGCTGTCATGGAAAGCTGAGATCACTCATCATCATCATCATCTCGACCAGCATCCTCATCATCTGAGCGTGCAACACCGGCTAGACGAGAACCACCCGCACCAGACACGTCATAGCCACCAGACCCGTAGAAGCCACCACCACCTGTCAGGTCACTCCACCAATCTGTAGCATAGTCGTCTACAGTGCTGGGATGTGGCTGAGAGTGAGTAGGCACACGAGCCTAAAGTGGTAGAGTGTTAGGGTGCTCAGGTGCCTGCTGCTGCTGCTGTTGCTGTATGAACTCAACATACTCTCTATCATATCTAGCCTGTTGCTGCTCCTCAGTCTCAGGCTCACTAGCTGCCTCATCTGATAGAGGAGACCTAGGAGGATCAAGCTCAAGATTAGAAGCAATTTGCTTCAAAGTCCGAGTGTCCTTCCTCCTAGCCTCCCTCTCCTTCTGCTGCCTGGTCTGGATGTCACGGCACATCCCAAATATGGAGCTGAAAAGCCTGCGGATAGGCGAAGGAGGACTGCCACGGCGTGAAGTAGAACGTGAAGGAGCACGTGGTGAAGGTGAAGCTCCTGCTGGTGCACCACTCCCAGGTGCATCTACCTCTGGTGCTGCTGCTGCTCCTCCTGGTCCTGCTGGAGGTAACCCTGTCTCAGGCAAATCTGCAATAATCTTCAGGGCCTTGTGAATCTTATCATACTCAAATGTGTGCCCTGTCACCTGCTCAATCATATGCATGATATAAGGAGCAAAACCACAGCCCTTGAGGGGCCTCTCTCCAACACTCCTGATCTCGGACCAAATAAAGTCAAACACGCTGAAGGGCCGAGTATCAGGTGCCATCTTGTGGAGTAGGTTCTTGGAGTAATCAGCAATGGTGCCCTTGTCTCCACCCTTGCAGTCAATAGTCTTCCTGAACATCCTGTCCAGGTACCTGTAGGTAGGGTGAAGACCTAGAACCTTCCCCACAGCTCCTCTCTCACCACCAGGAGGATACATGTAGGCGAGCTGCTCAGGAGGTAACACCTGCTCGGTGTGGATCCTGTCCCTCTGGAGATCATCCTCTGAGAAGCCAAGATGGGCGGCAAAAACATCATAGTCAACACTGTACCACTGGCCCTCAAGCATCCAGTGCATCCGCCGCTCATCCTCCTCAACAAATAGAGTAGCATAGAACTGAGCTACTACCTCTGTGTTCCAGTCATGCTGGAACTCCATGATCTCATAAACTCCTGTGCTCTGGCAGATGGCAATAGCATGATCAACTGAGGCCTTCTGCAACTCTCTAATATATTGCCAGTCAATCCACTGAGACCTGGCAATTACTGGGTTCCTGGTAAGAATCACACTGGAGTAGAAGTCCAAGTGAAAGGCTGTCTGGAAGCGGTGATCGTACTGAACCTTAGGTAAGCTCCTCGGATCAACCCTTCGCTCATCTCTAGCCTTCCTGGTCATACCCTTTCCCCTGTAGTCAACTCTGGGAACATAGGAGGGCACATTGGGCAGACGTGTCTCAAGAAGACCATAATGCATCCCCTGACCAGGCTGGTGCTGAACTGGAGGAACTGACTCCTCCTCCTCAATCTCCTGCTCCTCATCTGAGCTGTCACCATCTGATCCTCTGTCAGTGCTCTTCCTCTTTCTTTCATCTCTAGACTCCACTCTGAACTCATCAGTGTCTGTGTCAGAAGAAGAGCTCCCGGACCCCTCTGCATACTGAGCTGCTGCACTAGAGGCAGCCCTGGTGGACCTCCTGCTGGTTGGCTGAAATCCAGGATGCATATCCTGTCTCGCCTTCTTGTACTTCTCAAGTACTGGATCATGCCTGTGCTTGGACCTCGGCTCCTGTCGTCCACTCATGGCAGCTGTCCTTGAGAGGAGAGAAGAGAGAGCGATGTGAAATCCAAATCCACGGGCCTTCAATCCTTGATCCAAGCCTTCTCCAATGCAATCTCCCTCTCTCTCTTTTCCTTGGTGAAATCCTTGGTCGCCTTAGGGGAGAAGAAGGGAGTTGGCTGGTTGGTTTGGAGGAGGCAAGTCTGTTTGGGCCGAAGGGGTACGCTCTGTTTTTATAGTCCCGCTCATACTGGACACGTCCGGTAGCATACCGGACACGTCCGGTATGCGCGGGCTGGCCCAAATAATTCCAAAATGTGTTCTCACTCTTCCAAAACCTTTCTCTGTTGTTGCTCAGTCCAAAAAGGTGTATGATCTTGATCCAAACCGAGTACTATCACTTTTCTTATCGAATGCCATCAATTTATTTTCTCTTTTCCAAATAAATGGCATAATCAATAATTTGCTTGCTTGAGAGAGATAAAGTGAGACAAAGTAGATTGTGGACTTAAGAAAGCCATGTCATGTGTGATTAGCCAATCAAACAATCAAGGAGAGCTATAATCATCACATGGCAAGGCTAGGTCACAAAGACCAAGATTCAAATAGTTTTTCAAATTCACACCACCTACACATGCTAGTTGTGGGTTTTGAAAAACATCTCTCCTATGTCACACAAATGCACATTCTAACATGTAAAGGGCCTTAGATGCACTTACAATACATGTATGTAAAAACATACCTTTGCCTTGAGCCCACAAGAATACCACTAAGTAGACACATGGCATGATAATCTTTATGTTGACCTTGATTGCCAAGTAATCATGCTTGATACAAATTCAATTTTTCATCCAAAGGACTACAAAGAGTGCTAGATAAATTTGTTAGTCCACAATGGTGCAAAATAGAAATTTAGCTCCCCCTAAATAAGTGCTTCAAGTATTTTGAATGACTTTCAACAAGCACTTTTATTCTGATAAGAAATTGAGAGCCAATTTTCATTTTGACCATAAACCAAATAAGATTGCCATATTTAAAAGTGAGTTTAAGAGATGCTCACAAACCACTTAGATTTGATAAAACACAAGCTTCTGAGTATGTTAGGGATATATGAAAAATGTATGGATCGAATACTCAGTTGCAACACAATTAGTGTTCTGGTCCATGCAATACCGGACACGTCCGATAGGTTCAGGACAGAACCAATTAATTCACTGCATGTAATTTTTTTGTTTAGCTTTATTATTTATTGTATACTAGCATCTCAACAGATAAATTACTCTACTAGAGAACGATCAAAAGCATCATATGGCAAACATGATAAATCTCAAGTGAAATTAATTAGCCACTTTCATTATTTTACAAATGTACCTCTATAGATCATGAAACGAACAAAGTGGCTATCCTACAAGGTTTAGGTACTTGTTACCAATGGTGAGGATGAAATATATGATATGTTCATTGAATTATCTTCGGGTCAACCACATAAGGGATTATGATAAGAATTGGTTGATAGATTGAGTGAATATTATCAAATTGCTTGCTCAACCACCCCGAAGCCTTCATCTCATCACCAAGTACCTACATCATTAACCTAAGCACACTTTGGTACCCAACTCTTGTTGGGTCCTTTTGAGTTAGTCAATAAGTGCTTAGGCACCCAAATGGCTTTAGCATTAGTTTGTGGTGAACACATCACCTTACTAGTGCTAACTCTATTTGTGGTCTTCCTAAGCATATCATTATAAACAAATGTGTTTGGCTTAGGAGTTTTACCATTTGGGCATTCATAGCTTAGATGCCCCTTTCTTCTACAAGCATAGCATATGCGGCCTTTGTGTGCTCTATGCTTGCTTTGCTTGTTTGGACATCTATCAACCTTGTGGCCCATCTCATTGCACCCATAGCATCTTCTAGTTGCAACTTGGGCTTCCTTTCTTGCTTCTTTGTACATTGGGTATTTCTTGGTAGGATGCCCCAATTTCTTGCTCATGAGACAAGCACTTTGTCCATGACTCTTCACTTGCTTGGCCTCCTTGGTAGTAGCCTTTTGATTGGCGGCTTCAACCTTGTCGGCCCAACTCTTGTGTGGACACATAGCCCACTCATGTCCATACAATCCACAACCATAGCACATCCTTTTTCCATGTTTCTTGCTCTTGGTTGTGTTGGCCTTGCTTGAGATGTGATACTTTTGTTGGGCTTTGGAGGAAGCAAGGTTTGAACCCTTCTCAAGCTTCTTCACCATGTTATCACGGTTATCTTGAGAAGGTTGTGCTTTCTCCTTACCCTTCAACCGAATCACATCTTTCTTTAATCTTTGCACTTCTTCTTTGAGCTCTATGTTTTCTATAAGATTTAGCTCAATCGAAGATTGGCTTGCTTGAGTAGCACATTCATTAGTACAAGAAATATTTAATTGAGATGGTGTACTAGTGAGCGGATGTACGAGAGGTTGAGAGAATTTTACCGATGTAATCACAACCTCATGAGCCACCTCAAGCATGATGCTTGATTCTACTACTTCCTCATGAGAGCACTTTAGATGAACATAATTTGCTTGTAGCTCATTATACTTGCTTGATAGTTCATCTAGCCTTGCCTTGAGCTCAAAGTTTTCCTTCTCTAGTTGTGAAACACTAGAAGAGGAGTTAGTAACTAAAGCATGCTCAATTGACAATTTTTCATACCTCTCATTTATTGCCTTTAGCTCTTGCAATTTGGAGATGAGAAACTTTTCTTGATTTTGAAGCGATTGCTCTTGCTTCTCAATCTCTTCTTCAAGCTCATCATTCTTTTCAACTATCTTCATGATGATGAACTTGTCTTTATGGTTGAGATGATCAAGGTTGTAGTTGTCTTCAACTTTAACATCACTCTTATCTTGATCATCTACTTGTGCTTTCTCCTTTTCTTGATCTTTCTTGTTATTCTTCTTCTTGCTTTTCTTGGCCATGAGACACAAGTGATGAGTATCATGAGATACTGAGGTTGACTCATCACTTGGTCGCCATCGGGCTTGAGCATCGCTGCAAACAGCTGCTTGCTGGTCTGCTGCCTCAGCCATACCGGACACGTCTGGTAGGCATACCGGACACGTCCGGTATGTGCAGGCAGACAGCACGTCATGTGCTGCTTGCACTTCTTGCTCCGGCT
Organism: Miscanthus floridulus; assembly: GCF_019320115.1. Classification (NCBI taxonomy): domain Eukaryota; kingdom Viridiplantae; phylum Streptophyta; class Magnoliopsida; order Poales; family Poaceae; genus Miscanthus; species Miscanthus floridulus. The sequence continues at coordinate 44,905,473 of NC_089597.1, forward strand.
CGGTGCTCATGAGGTCTTGTGAGGCTTCTTTGCTGCATGAAGACACAATGGACATACTTTTCATTGACTCGACCTCAAGTGCATCATCGCATTTGGATTCTCCATATAACTCAACGAGTTTGGTCCAAATGAGATGAGCACTCTCTAGAGGTGGTTGTCCATTGAATATTGCCTCATCTTGAACCTCTGCACTCAATGTACTCAAAATGATATTAATAGCTTGAGCATTGAGTTGCACGCATATCTCTTCCTCTTTTGATAAATTCTTATAGTTGCTCCAATCAACTATAGGAAGAGGTATGCTTGCATCTACAATATGCTCAACAAGAGGACTAATATCTCTAAAAGCATTGAGTACATTAATTGACCAAGGTAGAAAGTTTGAACCATCATTTTGGAGAAGCACCGGCTCCAACTCGATAGGCGTCGACATCCTTTTCTCACGGCGGTGAAGCTTTAGGTGAGAACCTTGCTCTGATACCAATTGAAAGGACCTAGGATGCCGCCTAGAGGGGGGGTGAATAGGCGTTTCTGAAAATTAACACCTTTAAATGCGGAAACAATTAGAAAGGGGAGTTTCCAAAATGGAAACTCCAAATCAAGAGTACTACCACCCCTCACAAGTTAGCCACAAAGTAAACAAGGTATAAAGAATATATCTAGAAGCTACAACCCTGCAACACCAAGTTGGAACAGAGAATAAATATTTTTAGTGCAGGCAGGAAATACCGGACGTGTCCGGTATGAATACCGGACGTGTCCGGTATACACGATTTCTGCAGATCAGCCCCGAACTTGCTCCTTTCGATTTCTATCTTCAAACCAAACTGCAGGCACCTAATGGAGATAACAATATACACAGAGAACCTGCAGCACAGCTAGAGCAACACAAATATCAAATGAAATGCGAATTAAGACACGATATTTGTTTTACCGAAGTTCGGACTCGTTCGAGTCCTACTCTCCGTTGAGGGGGCTGCGGGCGACCCAGCGAAGGTCAGCCCTAGAGGGTACCACGAAGGTCACTCTAGCCGGAGTCTTTTCCAACTCTTTTTCCTCCTTCCACTAAATGATTCCGAGGCGGCGGAATCGACCGTTACAAACTTTCCGAAGCAACCACAATCTCTCGGTTGCTCTCCGGCGACGCCTAGCCGTCTAGGACCGAAGAGTCCAAGAGTAACAAATGCGAATCACGAGATTGACAATATGCACAAGTGCTCAAGTGGTGGCTTGCTCTCTTTTTTAAATTCTTTCTCAACCCACAAATTGATTTTGCAATTTGGATCACACACTCACTAAGAGAGGGTTTTGGAGAGTTGGCAAGTCTCAAAAACGTGTGTCTATCTCAGCAGAATCAGCAGCCTCCAAAGGTGGAGGCTTGGGGGTATTTATAGCCCCCTTGAAAAACTAGCCGTTTTATAGCCGTTGCAATACCGGACACGTCCGGTATGCATACCGGACACGTCCGGTATGACTCACACTGCGCCAACGGTAACTAAGTTATAGTGATGTTGTGAGGCATCGGAACTCCCGAAGAATGCCGGGACTTCCGACCGTCGGAACTCCTGACTTAAGTCGGAACCCCCGACCCTCAGTAATTTTGAAAAACATGTAACTGAGTTAAAGTTAGTGAGGTGTCGGAACTCCCGACACATGTCGAAACTCCCGACCGTCGGAACTCCCGACTTACGTCGGAACTCCCGACTCTCACGGCTTTTGAAAAATAGCCGTTGGCCTCTGGTCATCCATACCGGACACGTCCGGTATGAATACCGGACACGTCCGGTATGACCAGGACAGTGAACCCTCCAAGTCGGTCGAAGTGCGCCACGTCGGAACTCCCGACCCATGCCGGGACTCCCAACCGTCGGAACTCCCGACCTACGTTGGAACTCCCGATGAACCAACCCGAGAACAACAGGTTTACAGCTGCTGGACAAATACCGGACACGTCCGGTATGAATACCGGACACGTCCGGTATTGCCAGACCAGCAAGAAAATCAGTTAGCACTTTTGTCGCTCAAATACTCAAAACTCACATGGGTTGGCTTGAGCACTTATAAAACATTATCTATCAACATGATGCATCCCTCTTAATAGTACGGCATACCTATTAAACTCAAGATAAACGGAAATATGAATTTGTACCACTTGAGTTGTTCTTTTTGAATTGATGCCGTCCTTTCCAATCTTCATCAGGTAAGGGTGCTAACATGTTGATGTTGATCTTTTCACTTGAGCATAGCCATCTTGAGCATGTGACTTGATTCCATTCATCAAGTTTGAATAATCCCAAAGGTATCAAGTCACTTCCATCAAAATACTTCATTATAGATTTGATCCTTCACATCAATATGACCATCTTAGCTTGATTAGTACCTCAACTAAATGCAAGTACTTTCTTCTTCACCCTAGCTAGGTTCTTTGGCCGCCAAGCCGTCGCTTGCCCTTCACCCTTGCTTAGTACCTCGAAGCCTTTCCTTGCTATCTTCACCATCTCAAGCCATCAAGTCACATCTTGTGTTGAATCATCCATTCATATGTATTGTTATCTTTTTCATTTTAATTTAGCAAGCTTCAAATATGAGACCATTCCATATGCAATCCCTCATGTCTCATTAACTAATAATCATGAACTTGCTTTCACATAGTACATGGAAATCCCACAAGAAATAAGCCTTCACATGAATTCCATTTGCATTGTTGTCTTGTGCTTGAACTAGATTGTTTATACAACAACACATCATTTTGGCTTTCATTAAGTACCTGTGAGATAACCTATTACCTGTTCACACTTAGCAAACGGGTTAGTCCTTTAATCACGTTGTCATTCAATCATCCAAAACCCACAAAAGGGCTAGATGCACTTTCAGAGACGGACGGGGGCGGGGGACGAGGCAGACAGGGAAGGACTACAACGATGTGTACCGTCCTATGGAATCCTATCCCATTGGACATCCGGACGCCAGCAATTCCTAATACATTTTAGATGGGCCTTGAATTGTCGACACGTATGGACCCTAAGGATGAATGAGAGCATTTTGCGCAGGCTGTAAGAGTATAAGACAGGGAGGCCCCTTCGGCCTGATGGATTGTGACTTGCGACCCAGTAACAGTTTGAGAGGTGGGACTGTGGGAGGCAGGCGAGAGAGGAGAATTTTGAGCTTCATCCCAAACAGAGAGAAGAATTTTGAGCAGAAAACTCATTTTCGCCTATAAATAACCACCATGTATCTTCAACTCTTAAAATCATTTAAGTTACCTCTGCCCGGTTAAAAATGGTTTTCTAGACGGTTTTGTTATTTTCAAATTCAAACTAATATAAATTTGTTAAACACCTCATAAGATTTTTAAACCATGAAAAGTTATCTCTAGCTTCTAAAATTCTGAGAAAAACCCTAGAGATAGTTGGAACATAAGAAACCTAAACAAAATATTTATAGCTTACCAAAAATGTATGTATAAGGTTCCAGGAATTGGACTTAGTTCAATAAAATAGGAATATATCCAAAAAAAATTGAAGAAAATCCAAAATGCCTGCCCCACAGTTCCAAATTGTAAGTTGTTCTGTCTTTTCTAGGTACGTAACTTTTGCTATTCACCTACATATATATCATGTATAGTAAAAGCTATATATCTAAAATGCGAGGACTTACATTTTGGAACTGAGGAAGTAATAAATGCCTTAGTGGTTTTCATAATAAAACTATGATGTAAAACATCATGAATGCAAGATACATTTAGAGTTTGTGAAAATACGTTTATAAGATTCCATAAATTAGATTTAGCTATATAAAAAATTAGAAAAAATATATAAAAAATAGAAAACTCCCAAAGTATTCTAATCAATGTCTTAACATATTTTAAAAATATAAAATGCAACTAGCATAAATGCATTCAACATTAATGCAACAGATTTAGGCCTATCCAGGGGCAGAGCTATGTAGTCAGTAGGGGATGCGAACGCACCCACACGAAAATGAAAATACAGTGGGAGTAATAAAAATTTTTGCCATATTTGCACCCTATGATAAAAATATATACACACACGACACAATCGCACTCCTTTGATGTGGTGTTGAACCACTTCTTGTCCGTGTGGATGATGTTTTCCATTGCACTGAACTTGGGTTCATGTGGTAGTGTCCGCTGATCTAACATCTTAAGACACCATTGGAGCCTGTATCTTTTGTTTTGATCCGTCAATAGAGGCTTCAGTGTGCTAGAGTGACGTCGTAGTAGCCCTTCCTTGAACCACCTATGTAGAGTGCTCTTTTTGACACCAATGGCAGTAGCTAGAGATCAAATAGTGCTTCTTCAATGCAATGGAACACTAAGAACCTCAGATTAGGTCTATTTGCAACTTTTTGCGGTCACTTCTCTTAGGCTTCCTTGATCTAACATCAACTAGTATTCCTTGGGCATGACATTGTTTTGCTCGCTGCCAAATGCGCGACACTTTTATACCTGCTCACCTAGAATATTTGTGCTACTATAGTTGTAGCTTTCCTTTTTAGTCTTCCACGATCACTTCTCTCAAGCAATGCTGCATAGATTTGTTGTCGTTGAGTTTCTGTCAAATTTCTGCACTGATGTGCATTGTTTCATTTGCATGGTGATCTTCTTCAACATCCGAGGCATCCAACTCCTCTTCATCAAAGACTATGTCCACAGCGTCAGCGTACACACCATAGTCATGCATGTCCTCCATGCCTACAAAAGAATTAAATGGTGAGTTGCGGAGCAATTGGTGCAGATTTGTAAGTGTTAATTTTCTTATAGAATTGTGGGTGAACATCAGTGCAAGCAATCTGCAAAATTTAGTGCTAAGCTGAAGCAGCACAGATGGTAGTTGTGTATTATGTAGTTCTTCTTTTGGTTCACTTATGATTGTTGGTACAAGTAAATTTTTTATACGGTAGACAGACATTAACTTGTTGAAAAATCTACTGTCATGTGGGCTGCAGCCGTTAATTTTAGCTATAGAAGAATATTAACTGCAGGCCTATTCATCCATTAAAAAGGAAAAGGTTAGGTGGTCGTAAGCTTACTGTGAACTTAATGCATCTGTTGCTGCAGATCAGAAGGTTCAAAGTTTAGATCAAATTCATGTGGACCGTCAAAGTTGAGACATGCAGGCTGTGGATGCTCTTCCTCTGCTGCAATTACCGCAACAAGGTGAGGCACAATATTTAGTTCAAGTATGAATCTAGTTGTAAATAGGTAACTCGAACTGAGCTTGTTCCTATTGTTGTCCAGATGCAATCAAGAGAAAAAGATCACCTTGATGATGTTCTTGTTCTCCCTCGGAAGCATCAACATTGAGATCTATGACATGCATACCAAGCAGTTCATCGTGATGAAAATGTAGGGGCTGACCTTCTTCGAGATGGGCTTCATCTTCATAAAGTTGATGTTCCTGGAGAGCGATTTCATCTTCTTGCTCATAGGCAAGTTCTTTACTGAGATCAGGTAAGATCTCGCTATGTTGATCTAGAAGTGGGGCTTCATCTTCATAAAATTGCTGTTCCGGAGATGAGTGATTGCATCTTCTTGCACATATGCAGGTTCTTCATTGAGATCAGGTAAGAGATCTCCATGTTGATCTGGAAGAATGTTGAGATCTATGGGCATGGCTGATATGAAAATGGGCTCCAGGCTGATGGAGTGGATGATCTTGTGGGTGTTGCACTTATATGAGGGAGTGTTGCACTTATATGAGGGGACGTTGGGTGGCAACAGGCGGGAAATCACTTGGTGATGGTTCAGTTTAAATTTGGTACTCCGCGCGGTTCATTCTCAGCCACAAGTAGCGTTGAGGGAAGCTTTGGTTTTTCCTGTGCTGTCTCTAGGGTCTTCTGGCCAAAACTTGTGCCAATCTTTTGTATTAACACGTGTGATAACCTATTACTCCAGGTTGCAATTTTATAGTGCCAGATCGTGTACAATGATTGTGAACCTGAACTTTGGTGCGGTGTATGTCAATCAATTTATAGGGGTATTTAGGTCATTTGCTATGGTTCCTTGTACCTCCTTCCGGTCCTATAATTGTTTTTTTTTATTGTAGAGAAAAAAAACTGTTAGAAGAACAGTCCAAAAATATATTTTCATTCAGTAGCTATATAATAGGCCGTACGTGCGTGTCACGAGGCAAACATATAGGAAGTCGTCGGCGCCTGACTCGCACTAACGCCTTTGGTCGGAGAAAGCTATTGCTCACCTGTCAATGGCCTGTTCCGCTGCTCATCCCCTATTAGCTGCCGACAAGCACCGTTAATTCAGCATTCCGGCAAAGGATCAGTGACCCGGTAACGAAAAAGAGCACAGTTAGGCGCTGGAATTAGTGACGAGTGAAAAACGTGTGTTGTGCAGGAAACGAGAGACTGGGATGTAGGAGTACTGCACTAGGGAAAGCTATATTAATTGAAAGGTAGGAATGATAAATAATTTAGTACTGTACAAGTTGCATTTGGAGTGGTCTTACTAGATGATGCTTGATTGAAAAAGTTAGTATTCGGCTCAAGGATAAGGTTACACTGGACTGGACGGGATAGTTCCGGTTTTAGAAGATGGGAGGGGGCTGAGCCATCCCACTAGAGAATATTTTCCAGATACGAGCGGTCAAGCTCGTCCTCGAGTCATGCATGCCTCTTCTCGTCTTAGCGGGGTTGGGCGCACGTCGGGCGAATGGGGTGTCGCCAGTGGCACGTGGCTAGGTGGGGGATGGGCGGACGGTGGCCATGGCACGGACGGGTGGGAGCCAATTGGAGTGGCATGTCCAGGTGGCGGGAGTCAGCGAACGACGTGGATGAGTGAGGATCGGACTGGTCGAACGGATGGGGCAATGGCGTGACAAACAGGGGCATGATGAGGGCGTCGGTGGCCATGGCACGGACGAGCGGGAGCCTACCAGAGTGGAGCAATCGGGTGGGCGGTGCGGCTAGGCGAGCAGCGCGACCGAGCCCCACTGGATAGGCCGCCATAAATGGGCATAGGCCAGCTAGGGTGGTGTGGTCAAGCCTACCAGATAGGAAAAGGCCGGCGAAAGAAAGGAGACTGACAGCTGGGGGCCACATAACGGTAGTAAACGGTCGAAAATTTACTCATACAATCCCTTTTTATCTCTTCTACCAAACACAAATCAAACACAATCTTATTCTCTCAACCAAATAAAAACATAAAACGGGTGTTTTTCATCTCTTCTTGTCTTTGAAACCAGGGGCAGAGCTTCCGATATGGCTAGGTATGGCCTTCGCCATACCTTAATTCCGGCGCGGATAGCCCTTTGGAATCGCTGGTGGCCAGCTGCCTGAATTTTTTACTTTTTAGTCCTTTTTTGAAAGTTTCTCACAAATAGACTCCTGGAGGAAAGATTTCAGAATATGGACCCTTAGCTCGGTGCCATTGATGCTGGCGTCAAGCTAACACGTCTCGGCGTCAGCGTCCCTGGCGCCGAGCTCCTGGGCTCGAAGCGAACGTGGAATGTGACATGGCAGGAAGCTCGGCGCTAGTCACCGTGGCGCCAAGCTTTTATTTTAACCCCGGCCCAACCTTCCTGTCCGAGCGTTCTTCCTCTTCTTTCTCCTCCCTCTCGGGTTTTTTCCCTCCCCACTTCGCCCTACCTCACGAATCGGCATATTGGACCTTGGAAACTTTGATTTGATCCGTAGATCTTCGAGAGCAAGGTATCCTCGCTCCCCTCCTAGTTTTTTTTCGCATCGATTCGGTATATATTAGTCAGATTTTTGAACTTAAGAATCGTCCTCACTTAGGTTTTCATTCTATCCCTCAATATATGTATTATACAACCGTAGGATGATGCCAAGGCGTGGAAAAGCTAGCAAACCTAGGCGCATGTAGTTATGTTATGAGTTCATTGTTGTGCATCAAATGAGAAACCCTAGGTTTAGGGTTTAATATTAATTGCTTTCGGTTCTTAGAACGAAATTGGTTGTATTGTAGTTATGGTTCACATTGACAATTATTTGTGATGTTTTGAGTTTTGTTTGTTAAATTACACCCGTTTTGTTAGATGCAAAAAATGTTTCGGGAGGAGTTTCGACGAAAACGGGGTCGTCCTCGAGAATTATACCCCGACGCATCTAGCAAAGATGCCCCCGTCCCTCCTGACCTCCCTGTCCCTAACTGTGACTGTGGTTTCCCGGCCCATGTTTTTCAATCGAAACATCCAGACACAGCGGCACGTTGCTTCTACACATGCAGTCGTTTTAATGTAAGAAATTGTTTCCACTATTATTTTTCTTTATTTGTGTAAGTATGCTACTAATATTTTGTTGGAATCTTGTTGTGTAGGACCATTAGAGATGATTTTTCTTTTAGTGGATCGACGGTGCAGACAAGTTTGATTCTAGGTACCTCATTTTCGACAATTGGTTTAGAGGGAGACATCCACGTGAGCCAGGGACGCTGGCGCCGAGACGTGTTAGCTCGGCGCCAGCACCAATGACGCCGAGCTAAGGATCTATATTCTGAAATATTTCCTCCAAAAATCTATTTGTGAGAAACTTTCAAAAAAAAGTGCTAAAAAATAAAAAATTCGGGCCAGACGCTCGTTCATGTCCGGCATTCACGCAAACAAATTAGCATGCAGATATCGATTGGCAGTTAGAGAAACAAGAGGATAGATATTAGGTTTATCGACATTATTTGGTATGCGTGCTTAGCGTTTAGCCAGCCTGTCTACTTTGCTTGCAGTCTTCATAATTAGCCCCAATTTGGAGCGAGGCTTGCAGCCTTGCCCTGACGTTGTATCCTACGAACTGTCAAGCGCTCGCGGTGCCGAACTGACGTCGTCCCGCACAAATGGATTCCTAGAGGTGCAATTCGTGCCACCCCCCAATCCACCGGTCACCGCTCACCTCTCACCTTGCCCGAAAAAATCTCTCACTAGGACGTCATTGTTATCGAGTTCGCCACGCCTTAATTTTATTTCTTCCTCCGCCACTGTTTGAAACCATACGCAAGAGGGCACGAGCCTGGCCAGGACCAGGAAGCCGATGCTGCCTGTCTATTCAGCTTTGGAGATGTCGCGCTGACTCACTCGGTTAAGTACACAGCAGCTTGCTAATTCCACGACAAATCCAGTGGAGCAGAACAGGTTCACCGTTGGCATGATTACTAGGGGTGCAAGTGTGTAAGCAGGCCGTAGTCACGTTGAGCATTTTAGACAGTAACGCCGGCGGTATTTGCAAGCTAGTGGCGAAAAGCCTGGATAACCAAATCCAGTTTCACCAACCAAACACCCCATAAGGAGGCGAGGATAACCTGAAGTTATTGGGTTGTTTGTCCCCAGCTAGCGACGGCGGTCTGCAGAGAAGAAGAACCTGACAGAGCTAGATGCGGTCCTCCGAACTAGGATTGTAGGCCGGACAGGTCGTTAATGTAACCCGCCCGCTTGTCCCGAAAAAATTCTCCTTTGCGGCTGTTGTGGCTCAGCTGTAAACTTTTTGTGGTCCAACGTCTTTGAACCCGTCAAACACGTTGAGCAAGAGACAAAGCTCACAAGAACTCGCGAGACCCACAAGAATCGCAACAGCCGAATAGTCGAACCCTATCCCGAGTGCTGTCACGGTGTGACGTCGGGCGTCACAAATGAATGGCCAAAACTAGAATCTTCAAGTGTCTGATTGAGGCGCCTCCAGAGAATGCAGCAGAGTGGCGGTCTGGTTGCACGCAACATTTACCATGAGTGAATGCAAGCAGCGTAGAGCGGACGAACAGACTAGGTACGCACGTATGCGGGCTTTTGCGGGTTTTATCATCAAGGCTGCCAAGTCCACGAAGTATATGATAGCAGCGAATGTGGGCCAGTGGCCGGCCGAAAACCGTTTAGGCCCCCTTTGGAATGGCAGAAAATTTTCTGTTTTCTATGTTTTTTTCTGTGAAAATAAACTGATTTCTGCGAAATTCTCGTACAGCTCCTGTGAAATTCCTCGCTTGGAACCGTACGTGCTCCATCGATAGCCCGGGCAAGCGGGCACCGATGGCCGATTAGCCGGTTCGGGAAGCAACGGCAGTGGACGGGGGCGTCGACGCGACCCAGACTCCGAGAGGCCGCGCACCCGCGCAGCGCGAGGCGACGTCGACTCCCGCGCCGTACCTGCCGGCCACGGCAAGCTGCAACTGTCACGGGACACGGAAGGGTGTGCGGGGTGGTGCGAGCGGGTAGCCTGTCCATGTCTTTGACCCGCGCCTCGATCCTCGTGTGATGGTGTTTCATGTCAGGTGCCGGCAATTCCAAGGCCGTGTTTACACGCACTGAATCGGCGCCGCCGAATTTCCGGCGGCACTGTAGCTACAGTACCGTTTTGTTTTTATTTGGTAATAATTATCTAATCATTGACTAATTAGGCTCAAACGTTCGTCTCGCAAAGTACAACCAAACTGTGCAATTAGTTTTTAATTTTATCAATATTTAGTACTCCATGTATATACCGCAAGTTTAATATGACGGAAAATCTTCTTTTTACATAGTGTCAAATTCTAAAATTTGGGGAACTAAACATGGCCCAAGCTTCTCCACATTTTGGGCCTCCGGGCTCCGGCCGGCGCGGGGAGGATCTTGCTGTTGAAAAACTAGCAATTCAGTGATGTACAAATTAATTCCGATAATGATAAAAAGAACAATAGTATATATCAAAGATGTATGATTTATCACTAGCACTCTGACCCGAGGCAAAGTTGAACTCTCTTGTGCCAGTAACAGTAGGAACATAAGAACGAACAACATGAAACGAATAGATATTTTTACAATGGGTTGTCGGCGCTAGCAATAGTGCAAAAGAAGACGAAGCAAATCGTCGATGGAGATTGACAAACACTGGCGTAGAGGGAAGAAGACATCCAGTGAGCAATCAACCTGATACGCCCCCTACCCCGTACAGGAACACGAGGAGACGTAGACTTCAAAGACCTGCTCTTCCCGGTAAGGTAGGGGAATCATCAACCATTCACGCACACCCATGCCCACCACCCCGCTAAAGTGAGTTGAGCACGCACTTGTTTGTTTCTTTTCCTCTCCCCAATAATTTCACCAAAGGAAGACAACTTAACTATTTAAGTTGACCTCACTCCTCCCAGAATAATAATGTGGGACTAAAGTACCTCACTATTTTATACACATGTGAGTAGACTTTGAGATTTATTTGGAAATATTATTTGGGCCTGTCCAAATCTTCGCTTCGCACGTGCCGGCCCGCACCGACGCTTCTCGGTTCGTGGAAGGTGCCACCAAAGCTGCCATGATGGATGGAACCTGTAGGTGGAACAGCGCTTTCGTGGGAGTCAGGACGCTTCTTCTCGCACGGCGCTCTGGACAAGAAGATAGCCAGGCCAGGCAAAGGCGTTCTTCTCTTCTCGTTTTATTATGGATTTTTTTCCCTCAAAAATCTGTCGGCGTTGCCTGCTACGAGTACTTTCATTCGGTATCCGGTATCGTCCTTTCCCCGATATGTAATTAATTTTGCTGTCATGCATATGGATCGAGACTAGTGTAGTGTGGTTTGGTGCCCCGACTGAACTTGCGACATGTTTGGTTGCTGAAATAGTATTGGAAACGTAAAGGGAATATGATTACGCGGGGAGACGACGAGTCCGTAATCTGATTACACGGGAGCTAGAGCTGTGTCAGCTTTGTACAGTATGGTATCTGATAACGGCGGTACTCGATTCCACGAGGCCGGAAACAAACATTAATTAGGCATCGTTCGCTTTCTCCGGAATGGGCTGTTCCAGGCCGAAATTATTCCAGTCGTTATATAAATTATTGAAGAAATTCTCCGTTCCAGGTCCGGCTGGGAACGATTGATAGGAAACCGAACGGGGCCTTAATGGAATCAGTTACTGGCAGTAATCGAATCACGTTACATTGACGTGAACCAAACACTACGTTGATTTGATCAGATATCACGACGCCGCGCCATATTATCAGCTCCATCTGATAGATATTGCTGCCCTTCTTCCAAATCCAAAACTGAAAAATGGGTAATTATCTGCAAGTGTGTTAGAAACGAATGGCAATATAAACAACGAAGAATTGTAGATCAAACACAGGGGACACGAGATTTTAACGTGAAAAATCCTCCTAAGGTGGAAGAAAGGTGGAAGAAAAAAACCATAGGCACCAGCCAGCAAATCTTTTACTATATCGGTTGAGGTTACAAACGTCGGTGATTTACAACTTTTTCTTCTTCCAAGACGACGGCTTACATGAAGTATATATAGATGGAAAACCCTAATAGGTGATGATCCATACCACAAGGGCCGCACCCCCCAGGCGTCCCTGGGTGCAGCGGCGAAACCTGATGGCCTCATTTCAGCCTCCGCTTCGTTTCGGCCCAAGCCTCCCGGCGACGGGCATCACTTTGCTCCGGTAGAAATTAGCCTTTATCTTATACATAACTGAATTTTGATCACAACTCAACAAACTCCACCTTAAGACAAATTCACAGCACAACCACCAATAATGAACACATAACCTGTCAGAGATCTCCTCTTATCCAAATGAATAGCAAAATCTGAATTCACGTAGTCAGTGAGTCCCTTATCAGTCCTGCCAAACTTTAAACAAGCATTTGTTGTGCCACGAAGGTACCTGAAAATCCACTGAACAGCCTTCCAATGTTCTTTATAGAATTAGTCATGTATCTACTAACCAAACTCATAGCATATGATAAATCAGGACGAGAGCAAACCATGACATACATCAAAGAACCAACAACACTAGAATATGGAACTTTTGACATGTACCTAAAATTCTCATCCGTACTAGCACATTGTAAAGCTGATAATTTAAAATGAGGAGCAATAGGAGTACTAACAGACTTTGCAACATGCATGTTGAAACAATGAAGAACTTTCTTAATGTAACTTTGTTGACTAAGAAATAACAAACCAGAATTTCTGTCTCTTGTAATTTCCATACCTAGAATCTTCTTAGCAGCACCAAGATGCTTCATCTCAAACTCACTACTCAACAGTTTCTTCAATGTAGTAATTTCTTTCTTGCTCTTGGCAACAATTAACATATAACAGCAAGTATATAGGTGATCCATCAACAAATTTAATGTACACACAGCTATCAAATTCAGACCTCTTAAAACCATGTGACATCGTAAAAGAATCAAACCTTTTACACCATTGACGAGCAGACTGTTTCAAACCATATAATGACCTCTTTAATTTGCAAATATGATCCTCCTTACTAGGTACTATGAACCCTTCTGGCTGGTCCATGTATATCTTCTCCTCGAGCTCTCCATGTAGAAACGTAGTCTTCATATCTAACTGCTCAAGTTCAAGATCTCGGTATCCCAAAGGAGCAAAGTTTGAGCTAGTTGGTTACTTCGACTCAGATTATGCGGGATGCAAGGTTGAAAAAAGAGTACCTCGGGCACATGTCAATTGTTGGGAAGGTCACTTGTTTCATGGTCATCAAAGAAGCAAAATAATGTTGCATTATCAACCGCCGAAGCCGAATACATATTCGCCGGTAGTTGTTGTGCACAAATACTTTGGATGAAGGCCACTTTGAGTGACTTTGGAATCAAGTTCAAGAAAGTGCCATTGCTATGTGATAATGAGAGTGCAATCAAGTTGACCAACAATCCAGTTCAACATGCAAGAACAAAGCATATTGACGTCCGCCACCATTTCATAAGAGATCACCAATAAAAAGGGGATATTTACATTGAGAGTGTAGGCACCGAAGATCAACTTGCCGACATATTCACCAAGCCATTGGATGAGAAAATGTTTTGCAAGCTAAGGAATGAATTGAACATATTAGATTTCTCAAATATGTGTTGATGCACCCCCCACTTATATGACATGCCTCTCCTTCGAGCAATCTAAGGTAAAAGTTGATTGACATGGCATACATCCTTGCTAAGGACATGTTTAGTGCATCTAGTCATCTCTCCATTTTATTACGATCATTTATGAAAATCAAATGAATTTGATGTTTATATGGTATCACTATTGCTTCTATGCTTGACTTGATCTAGTGGTAGCATATGACATGTTTATGGGCTTATAAACCTAGTGTTTAATCTAGAAAATGAGCTTTAAGTGTTTAACTCAACATGGTATAAGATAACCCTTATTTGGAGGTGTGAAGAAGCTTGTCCTTGGATCAAACTGTCGATGTTTGACCACCGATAGCCTGCCATGGGGGTCCCCAGGGCAGTATGTTTGGGCTTCAGCGTATGCGGAACTCGACGGTTAATGCAAGAGACAGTCGATTTATCCTGGTTCGGGCCCTCGATCTTTGATCGAGTAATAGCCCTACGTCTAGTCGGTGTTAGCCTTTGCGTTGGATTGACTGTAAAGTGTTGTGTTGTATAATTGTTGTCTGAACCCCCAATCCAAGGTGCCCTGTCCTCCTTTATATAGTCAGAAGGCCAGAGTCCTAGTCGGTTTACAATTAGAGTTTCTAGTAGGATTACAGAATAATACTACTACTAAGATTACAGGGGAAGAATCCTAGTTAGGCTAGCTCTTCTTCCTTCCTTGCGGGGTATCCTGTGGGTCCCGTACCGACAAGCCCCCGAGCACTTCATGGTTGAGTTCTGGAAGCCTCATCTTGTTCCTTCAAGTCTTGTCGAGCAGGAACAAGCGTCGTCCGAGTGCTTTCTTGAGCGAAACCGTGCAGCGCTTCGTAAGATCTTCGTGTGGTGTGTACCTTTTTGAAGAAAAAAGTACCCCCATTTGGATGTAGCCCCCGAGCCTCTTGCTGTTTGGCACAAGGAGCTTGAGGGTCTTTTCTTGAAATCTCCCTGATTCTTTGTCAAAAGGCTCCCGAGCATATACCCGGTTTCTTTGTTGAAAAGAGCTCTGATTTAGCTATGTTCGGGTTCTTTTTGTCGAAAAGAGCTCGGATATAGCTATGTTCGGGTTCTTTTTATCTTGTGGCTTTGAAGTCATCTGTCTTGAAGAAGTGTTCTGAGTGACGTGCACTTTTTCGAAGGAAAAAAGTGCACTCACTGAGTGTAGCCCCCGAGCCTCTTGCTATTTGGAACAAAAAGTTGGAGGGTCTTGAATCTGAGTTGTTCGAAAGAACTGTATACCTTTCCTTTTGCAGCCCCCGAGCATATATCCAGGTTGTTTTGTTCAGCAAGAACTCAGATGCAGGGTCTTGGCGTATTCTCTGGTAGTCTGCTGTTGTCAGATGTAGTTGTATGGTGGTGGTTGAGTGTAAATGCCTTTTGTTCATGGGTTGTACTGTGTTGATATATTCTTCTGAATATGCTCGTCTTCGAGTACTGTTCCCTCTCGCCTGAGTCTTCCATTATTGAGCCCTGTCTTTTCACTATGTCCTTTGTTAGGCTTGTTTCGTTGGTACTCCTAGTCCATGTGCACCGCTCCTTCGATCTATAAATACCCTCCCGGAGTGCTTATTTTCATCCATTGAACATTCTGTTGAAACCTTCGTAGTCATAAATATGGTAGTTTGTGAAGTAGAGCAACCCCCGGACGTGTTTTGTAGTTCCTGTGTGTCTTGTCGTAGCTGGAGGAAGTCTTGTGATAGGGATTAGAGGTAGGCTAATCCCGCAGCAGCAATGTACCAGGATGTACGTGGCGGTAGTTGAAGGAAGTCTTGTGATGTGGGCTTCGTTCCTTCATCTGGCAGTTCTGGGTTGATCCTCGTCGCCTGTCCTAAGACTGTCCGGTGTAGATCAACACCATATTCAGCATCACATCAGTCTTGGGTAGATAGATGCCTGCCGACCTTCTCTGCTCTATGTTGTCCCACCGTGCTGCTGATTTCCGCCTTGGATGCACTGCATCCGTCCTTTGAAGAAAACAGTGTAGCCGAGGGCGGTTTGTCCTACCGAGTAGCAATTTGGGACATGTAGTCATTCCAGAGCCTAGCCGTGTCCGGGTTCCTCTTTGCTACTTTGCTTTTCGTGGTACCGAGTTCGTTGAGTCTTGTGAGATTTGTAATCTTCTATTTTTGAAGTCGCTTGTAGTGGAAAGAATCTTGTCTTCTAAGTTGTCATTTATTTTTCTGCTGTAGTTTTGGTTGTTCATGAGATTCCTGAGTTCTTTCCATAAGAATCGAGTTCTTATGTTCCTTGTGAGGTAGCCCTTCTTTTCTTCATGGTTGACGGGTTGTTTTTTGCAGTAATCTGATAACTCCACCGTAGTGCTGGATGGATAAGTCTGAAATCTGCCCGTTGAATTATACCGTTGTGTGGATTTGTGCCCTCCGTCATTTTAGCTGTGTCAGTAAATGGACCGTTGCGTTCTCACACGGTGCTTTAACGGGCCTGGTGGGCCATTTTTATCGCTGTAAAATCTATTTAAAGACCCTTCATCTTCTTTTTCTTTACTGCCCTTCTCTTGCCTTGAAAACCCTAGCTTTCAGAAATCCGCCGCCGCCATCTTAGCACCGCCGTCCAAATCTTCTCTTCCCCTAGTTCCTTCTTGCCTCCGTTAGTACATGGGTAGGAAGAAGGCTACGAGCAAGTCTCAGGCAACCTTCATGGACGAGGAGTCCTCTCTTTCCGTGATCGAGAACCAGGAGTTCATGGCCATGAGGGCTGCTAGAAAGCTTGGCCGGCTCCGACAACAACTAAAGACCAGCTTTGTGAGCTTGCCAGCGATGGTCTGATCCAGAGCAAGGGCATTACTGAATGGAGAGTTCTAGGTGAGCATCGGGTCCCTGCTCCAGGTCCTGGTGAGATTATCCTTTTTGTCTCCTTTATCCGTGCCGGTCTTTGCCTTCCTGCTTCCGCCTTTCTTCATCAATTTCTTGGTTATTTTGGGGTTAGTTTGAACCATCTAACTCCCAATGCCGTCCTCCATCTTTCTATTTTCGTACATCTCTGTGAAGCTTTCCTTGGAATTCCTCCTTCTCTTTCTCTTTTCCGTCACTTCTTTCGCTTGAAGCCTCAACCCCGCCGTGAAGACACCAACGCTCTTGGTGGCTGTGGGATTCAGTTTCGCTAGGGTCTTAAAAGCAAGTTCTTTGACTATGACCTGGTTGATTCTGTGAGAGATTGGCGTGCTGATTGGTTCTATGCTGCCAATTTGATTCCTTCTCTTGTCGTACATTCTGGATCTGGTCCCTCGGTTAATGACTGGTGGGAAAAGAACTCTCTGACGCCAGCTGAGGTTTAGGCGATCCAGCCATTTCTCGATAGGATAAGTACTCTAAAACAGTAGGGTTTGACCGGCTTTGGTATTGTCTCGAGCTTTCTTCGTCACCGTGTTCAGCCTCTGAAGGAGCGAGAGAACCTTGGCTTCGAGTACTCTGGGGCTGAGGATCCTTCACGCATGGTCCCTGCCCTTGAGTTGACCGATGAGGAGGTACTCGAGCATCTCCAGAAGATGCTGAAAGGAGCAAGCGTCGTCCCACTTACTATCTCCGAGTACTCTGCCAACAACCCGCCTCCAGCTATAAGTCGTTTTCTCTTCGTACGGGTACTTTCTGTATTTCTTTTGGTGTATCCATTTTTGCTTAATTTTCCTTGTCTTGTTGTTTTATTCTTTTTGTAGGAATTGGGGCGCAACTTTGTTGACCCGATCCCCCTTGATGTCCTCCCTGCCATGGTGAATCCTGGGGAGAACCTTGTTGGGGCTTCTGTAACCAGTAAGTTCCCAATCGCCACAGCGTTTTCTGGAGTTTCTTCTGGATTTGTTGATGTATATGAAGAATATATTCCTCGTCCAGTCCCTCGAGGTCCTCGTAGTGTCTCGAAGAGGGGGCGAGCGGATGGTTCTTCATCTGGTTTACCTGCTTCCAAGAAGTCTCGCCAGCCAAGTACTCATCCAGGTACTCCAGTTGTAGCTAGCATGGTCTTAGTTGAGCATATTAATACACTATGTCCCTTTGTCTTCTTGTTTTTGTCTTGAACTGAGTACTTTTGTTCTTTTTTCAGCTGGTGCTATGGTGGCCTTGGTCGAGACTGTGGAAGAAGAGGGCGATGATGCACCCCTTATCACGCGGCGGTGAGTTATTTTCTTATTTTGCTACTGCTGAATCCCTCCTCTTTGTTTTGACTTTGGTCTTGATCTTTTTATAGTAAGCGATCATCGGGTACGAGTTCTTCTGAGGCTCCTGTACCGGGTTCTTCTATGGCTCTGGTGCCGGGTTCTTCCGTAGCTCTGGTACCGAGTTCTTCTAGGGCTCTAGTACCGGCTATACCGCTCCTGCCGCCTAGTGGCGGGGACGTTTTTGCTGCCGTGGTTCCTCCTATGAGGTCTTCTTTTTGTTTTACAAAGAAGAAGATAGCTGGGTGAGTGGATTCTGGTTTCGTCTCTTTGCTTCTGTTCTCCTTTTCTCTTGTTCTTATTGGCGAGTTCTTTTATCAACTTTCAGGCCTTCGTCTTCTCTCGTCCCTCCGTCGACTTCTTGCCAGCCCTCTGTTGTGCCACCGAGTACTGAGCCTCAGGACTCGCAGCGCACTGTTAGTGAAGTGGTTGTGGGGGCGACAAGGCCTTCTGGTGACGATGCTGCTGCTGTCTTGGTTGCCCCGAAGGTGACCGTGGCCATTACGGTGGACTCATCTAGGGAGGCAGCCGGGACTTCCCAAGATGTGTCTTTGGCCTTGTCTTCTCCGCATCGGTCATCTTCTCCCTCCGCTCCTCTTTCTACTGAAGATGTGGTTCATCAATTTGATGCCACTCATCGGTTGTTAGAGTTGACCGCTTCTTGGGGAGACTTCGCGACCTTTGCGACTTCTTTTGGAGAAAAACTCCAAGTAAGTTTTTTGAAGTTCTTTCTTTGGATGTCCATATTTCTCCTGTTCTTATGCGTTCTTTCTCTCTTTCTTTTTTGTTCAGTCCTTCTCTCGGGACCATAATAGCTTCTTCTTCTCGTCGGAAACCGAGAAGAAGTTGTCTTCTGAGTTGAGCGCCCTAAAGGCAGAGCTAGATCTCTGCTAGGCCGAGATGGAGGCTGAGCGCAAAACGCATCAGAAGGAGGAACAAGGTCTTCGTGCCTAGGTTGTTAAGGCTGAGAAGCAGAGGGATGCTGCTATCTAGGAGGCTTTAAAGAATTTGGAGGCCATGAAGAACTTGGAGGCCGTGAAGAAGGAGTGCAACGATATTGCGGGTTCTTTTTGTTTCCTTCTGCATTCAAACTCTCCTTTCTGCTGACTTGTTGTTTGTTGCCTTGTCCAACTCTCCAAGTTGAAAAGCAGAAGCTCTCGGAGGGCGTTGATGAAATGAAGACTCTTGTTCGTTCTAGTCACAACAAGGCTGAGGAGGTAATTACTCATGCTAAGGAAGAACTTGCGCTTGCTATGTTGATTAGGCATGGAGCTGATAGAGATCTTGTGCAGGCCCAAAAAACTATTGAAGACTTGTCTGGCAAGTTGACGACGGCTACTGAAAACTGGAAAGCTTTGTGGAAATCCTTTCGTTCAGTAGCCGACGTTCTCCGAACTCCAGCGGATGATGGGCAATCTTGGGCTTAGTTAATTCCTCGAATTCCGACTCGTTTCTAAGAGTTCGTGAAGAGGTGCGCCCAACTGTGTACCAAGAATGTCCTGGCCCAGGTCCGGGTTCTTGCTTCAGTGGCTCCTTTGTCCAAGATAGCAGAGGAAGCCGATAGTCAAGAATACATTGATGCCGTTGAGAGGATGGAGCCTGAGGTTGAAGACTTAGCTAGTAGAATTGTAGATAATCTTAATATTGTTATCTCTTCTCCTGATGATGACGCTTGATGTATTTGACCTTTATGCCCGTGCCTTGTAGTATGACATTATACTTCTTTTTGAATGAAGATTTTTTGTTGATGTCTTCTTTGCCTGGATGTCTTGTTTATTCCTTGGATGATTTGTCCAATTGGTCAGAGTTACTTGACTTGCCGAATACTTTGTCTTGCTTTCGTCTTTGCCTTGTAAACAACTCTGCGCGCTATCTTGACAAACTTTCTTGATTTGTCGAGTACTTTTCTATCCCCTGTAAACAACTCGTTATATATAGATCTTTGTGTTGACAACCTTTCTTGATCTGTCGAGTGCTTGTCTGGCCTTCTTTTGTGCCATGTAAACAACTCGTTATATGTAGATCTTTGTGTTGACAACCTTTCTTGATCTGTCGAGTGCTTGTCTGGCCTTCTTTTGTGCCATGTAAACAACTCGTTATATGTAGATCTTTGTGTTCTTAGGTATCTCCAGTGTAGCCCTCGAGCCTCTTGCTATTTGGAACAAGTAGCTGGAGGGTCTTGTCTTGAAATTGTGTGGTCTATGCTCAGGCTTAGTTTCAGTCATTTTGCTTTTTGTTTCGGGTGTTAGCTTGTTAGCTACCCTCATCGGTGGGCTCAAGCATCTTTTTAGCTATTTTGCTTCGGCCGGGATGCTCAGGCGTATTTTCAGCCATTTTGCTTTTTATTTCTGGTGTTAGCTTGTTAGCTACCCTCATCGGCGGGCTCAAGCGTCTTTTCAGCTATTTTGCTCTCGGACGGGATGCTCAGGCGTCTTTTCAGCAATTTTGCTTTTTATTTCGGGTGTTAGCTTGTTAGCTACCCTCATCGGCGGGCTCAAGCGTCTTTTTAGCTATTTTGCTCTCGGTCGGGATGCTCAGGTGTCTTTTCAGCCATTTTGCTTTTTATTTCGGATGTTAGCTTGTTAGCTACCCTTATCGGCGGGCTCAAGCGTCTTTTCAGCTATTTTGCTCTCGGCCGGGATGCTCAGGCGTCTTTTTAGCCATTTTGCTTTTAAGAAACAACTCGGGGAAAGCCATGATGAGACATATGTTTGTCGAGAAAGAATCATCTTTATTGATCATGAATATTGATGTGTCACAATGATACATATGTTTTTGGTGAGCGCTATCTTTGTTGATCATGAACGTTGATCTCTTGTGTCTTGTATACATATTTTCCCTTGAGTTGTTTTCATGCGTAGAATCTTCATAGCTGACTGATGTGCCATGTATTGTTGACTTCTTTTTCGTCTTCAGTTATGAGCTTGTATGTGCCCAGTTCGATGACTTTTGTGATGATAAAAGGACCTTCCCATGGACTGAGTAGTTTGTGGCGTCCGTCGGTTTTTTGTATTCTTCTTAGTACTAGGTCTCCGACTTGTAATGGTCGAGACTAGGTATTCTTGTTGTAGTGGCGCCTTAGTCCTTGGAGGTATCTTGCTGATTGCAGGGTAGCGTTTACTCTGACTTCTTATGTACTGTCAAGTTCTAATCTTCGGGTGTGTTCTGCTTCTCCTTCGTCGTATTGCTCTATCCTTGGTGATGTCCAGATCAAGTCTACGGGTAGTATGGCTTCTGATTCGTACACCAGGAAGAAAGGTGAGTATCCAGTGGCTCTGCTTATTTGAGTCCGTAGCCCCCATACAACCTTGGGTAATTCTTCAATCCATTTTGATCCATAGTCTACTAGTTCTTCATACAGTCTTGGTTTTAATCCAGCTAGTATGAGTCCATTTGCCCTTTCGACCTGTCCGTTGGCCTCTGGGTGTGCGACTGATGCATAATCTATTTTAAAACCGCAGTCCTGTGCCCAACTTTTGAATTCTGTGGCCGTGAAGGGAGAACTCAAATCCGTGATGATTCGATTGGGTATGCCGAAGCGGTGCATAATGTCTTGGATGAACTCAACTGCTTTGGCTGCGCTGTATTTTGCTAGTGGTTTGAATTCAATCCATTTGGTGAACTTATCAATTGCCACGAAGATGTACTCGAATCCGCCTTTTGCTTTCTTGAGAGGTCCTACTTGATCTAGCCCCCAGCAGGAGAAGGGCCAAGCAGGTGGTATGCAGATGAGGTTGTGGGCTGGCACATGAGCCTATCTTGCGAACATCTGACAACTTTTGCATCTTCTGATGAGTTCTTCTACGTTTTTCAAAGTGGTTGGCCAGTAGAAACTGGTGCAAAATGCTTTGCCGACTTGTGTTCTTGAAGCGGCGTGATTTCCACAGCAACCTGAGTGTATTTCGTCTAGGATGTGTTTGCCTTCTTCAAATAAGACGCATTTTAGGAGTACTCTTGATGATGTGGCTCTTCTGTAGAGCTTGTCTCCTACTAGGATGTAATTCTTGCTTCTGTGAACAACTCGTGTGGCTTCCTATTTTTTCGCTGGCAACTTATTCTCTTTCATGTAATCAATAAAAACCTAGGTCCATGAAGTGGTGATTACCAAGATCTGGGTGTCTTTGGCTGAGATTTGAGGGGTTATTTCACCGGGTTGTTTGATAGAGGGGGCTGATAACTCCTCTATGAACACACCGGGTGGGACTTCTGCCCTATCTGATCCAAGCTTGGCAAGGACATCTGCTGCAATGTTGGAATCCCGCAGGACATGTAGAATTTCTAATCCTTGGAAATGTTTTTCGAGTTTTCGGATTTCAGCACAGTAAGCACCCATGTTTTCTTTGGTGCAATCCCAATCTTTGTTGACTTGGTTGATGACTACTGCCGAATCACCGTATACGAGTAATCGCTTGATTCCGAGGGTAATTACCACTCGTAGCCCGTGGATGAGAGCTTCATATTATGCTTCATTGTTGGTAGCTTGCCATAATATCTGAAGGACATACTTGAGTTGTTTTCTGTCTGGAGAAATTAGGAGGACGCCTGCATCGGCTCCGCCTAGCTTGAGTGATCCATCAAAGTACATCTTCCAATGATCAAGAATGGTGCTTGACACGGGTTGTTGAATTTCTGTCCATTCGGCAACAAAATCAGCAAGGGCTTGAGATTTAATTACTTTCCGCGGGGTGAAATCAATGTTGAGAGCACCGAGTTCAACCGCCCACTTAGATATGTGCCCTGTTGCGTCTCTGTTGTGTAAGATGTCTCCGAGTGGGAAATCTGTCACCACGGTAATCTGGTGGCTTTCAAAATAGTGACGAAGCTTGCGTGAGGTGATCAGTAGTGCGTAGAGTAGTTTTTGCACATGCGGGTACCGGATTTTTGATTCTGACAGTACTTCGCTGATGTAGTATACTGGGCGTTGTACTTTATACACGCGCCCTTCTTCTTCTCTTTCTACTACTATCGCCGTGCTGACTATAGTAGAAGTTGCTGTAATGTATAGCATCATGTCTTCGTCTTTCTTTTGATGTGTGAGGACTGGTGAGGAGGTGAGGTATGCCTTAAGTTTCTTGAAAGCTTCATTGGCTTCTTCCATCCACTCGAACTTGTCTGTCTTCTTTAGTAGTTTAAAGAAAGGTAACCCTTTTTCGCCGAGTCTTGATATGAAACGGTTGAGTGCCGCCATGCAGCCTATTAGTTTTTGTACATCTTTGACGCTTCGAGGAGGGCCCATCTCTGTTATGGCTCGAATTTGCTTGGCGCTTGCTTCGATTCCGCGATGACTGACCAAGAATCCGAGTAGTTGTCCGGAAGGAACTCCGAATACACACTTGTTTGGGTTCAATTTCCACCTCCACCTTTTTAGATTCTCGAAGGTTTGTTTTAAGTCTTCAATCCGTGCATCCGGGTTCTTTGTTTTTTACAACCACATCATCCACGTATGCTTCTACGTTTTCACCGATCTGATCACCAAGGCATGTTTGGATAGCTCTTTGGTAAGTGGCTCCAGCATTCTTGAGTCCAAACGACATGGTCTTGTAGCAGTAGGCGCCGAACGGAGTGATGAAAGATGTCTTGCTTTGGTCCTATTCTTTTAATGCGATCTGGTGATATTCGGAATAGCAATCAAGAAAGGATAATAGGGCAGATCCTGCTGTTGAGTCAACTATCTGATCAATGCGTGGTAGCCCGAATGGATCTTTCGGACAGTGTTTGTTGAGATCTGTGTAGTCGACACACATGTGCCACTCGTCCGTATTATTTTTCTATACTAGAACTGGGTTTGCTAGCCAATCTGGATGAAGGATTTCTCTGATGAATCCGGCTGCCATTAGTTTTGTAATTTCCTTTTTAATTGCTGCCTTCTTGTCGGGAGAGAATCGTCGTAGTCGTTGTTTCATAGGCCTAGAGCCTTCATTGATATCAATTCTGTGCTCAGCCAACTCTCTTGGGACCCCTAGCATGTCGGCCGGCTTCCAAGCAAAGATATCCTTGTTGTCCCGAAGAAAGTTGGTGAGCGCGAGTTCCTATTTTGCTGATAGGTGTGCACTGATGGTTGCCGTTTTTGAGGGATCGTCGGTGCCCAAGTCGATTTGCTTGACGTCGACTTCTTTTGGTGGTGCTAGGATGGTTGGTCTTTTAGCCGGTATCTCTAGTTCTTCTTGGCTTATTTCTGCGGCGATAGTGGCTATTTCTTTTCTTCCATCGTTTGCCTGTGCTTTTGCTGCAATTTGGATTGCCTGAACATCACAGTCAAATGCGCGCTTTAAATCACTTCAGAGAGAAAGAACACCATTAGGCCCTAGCATCTTGAGCAGTAGGTACGGATAATGCGGTATTGCCATGAATTTTGCTAGCGCTGGGCGCCCGAGGATTGCATGGTATGATGAATCGAAGTCCGCAACCTCAAACTTGATGAACTCTGTACGGTAGTTCGAGGGAGTTCTAAAAGTAACTGGTAGAGTAATCTGTCCGAGTGGCATGGCTGCCTTGTCGGGTACTATTCCATAAAAAGGTGTACTTGTTGGTGTAATCACCCCGGCGAGTTGTAGTCCTATCTTCCTTAGCGTTTCTGAAAAGATGATGTTGAGTCCGGCTCCCCCGTCGATTAGTACCTTGGTGACAGTCATACCGGCAATAGTTGGATCTAGAACCAGTGGGTAATGGCCTGCGTTTCCTACGCTGGTCCATTGGTCTTATCTTAAAAATTGGATTGGATACTCTGACCAATTGAGATATCTTGGTGTAGCAGGTTCTGCTGCCATGATGGTTCGTAACGCTAGTGTTTCTTGATGTTTGCTTCTAGAATCTGGAACCCTGGCAAAGATTACTGCCACTGTCCCTCTGGATTTTTAGAATCCCTTGTCTTCATGGTTGTCTCCTTCTTTTTTCTGATTGTCTTCTTTATTGTTTCCCTTGCTATCTTTTCTAGTGTATCTTTCGTTGAAGGTGTAGCAATTTCTGATGGTGTGCTTTCCATTGGGGTGCAAGGGGCAACGTATGTTCTCAATGTCGTCATATCTTCTGGGCTTGGTAAATTTCTTTGATTTGTCAGCCGTTGCTATTGTGTTGTCTGGACCACGCTTTCTCTCCTGATGTCTGTTGTTTTGAGGGTTTTGCATATCCGGGTTGTCTCTGTTGTTTCTATCCGGGAATCTTTCCCTTGTTTTTTCCTCTGCAGTAATCATATTTTCCACTATCCATCTGAATTCTTCATTGTTTCTTGGGTTTTCTTTGCAGAAGTCTTGAAATTGCCACCTGACCATGATTTCGTGTGAGAAAGCTTCGATTACTTCTCGTTGGGTGATGTCATGTACTTGAGCTCGTAGTTCGCCAAATCATCGATAGTAATTTCTTAGACTTTCCCCTCCCTTCTACTTGAGTCCTTTTAACTCTATGTGGGTGATTGGATGTGTAATAATTCCTGTGAAATTTTCGCAGAAAGCTCTTTGCAAGTCTTCCCAATTTCTGATTGATCCTAGATTCAATTTGTCAAACCATTGAAGTGGCATGGTTTCTAGGGCCATGGGAAAGAACAAGGTTTTGATGTCATTGTCTCCTCTGGCCAATTCAATCGATTGTGAGTAAATCCTGAGCCATTGCTTTGGTTCAGTCTTGCCATCATACTTGGAGTGGTTGGATGGCTTGAACTTGTGAGGTAGTCGTATTGAAGCAAGTCTGTTTGCAAAACAGGGGAATCTATCATGCGTTCTGGCTTCTGTATATTCTGATTCTGCGCCCCCTTCTTGCCAACTGTCGTCTTGGTGAGAGTAGTTTTGCGTGGCTGTCCGAGTAGGTGCTTTGCTTCTGGCCTTTCTTGGTTGTTCGACTCGGTTGTTTTGACTATGATTTCTTCGGCTCTCTTCGTTGTGACTTCCACTTGGTCCAAGTCTTTTGAAAGCGGACTTCCTTTGATTTTGATCTTTCTGTTCATGAGATGTTGCCCTTCCATCGTGCGTTCTAAAGACTGTTGATCGAAGAAATTCCCAGAGCTGTTCTTGTTTTTCATTGGGATATGAAGTCGCCCTGAGTTCTTCTAGTGCTTCTCGGATCTTATCGTAGGGTGTATTCGCTGCTCGTCCTTCTTCGACCTCTTGTTCTAATTTTCTTCTATTATACTCGGCTAGGTCTGATTCATATTTGATCCAAGTGTCCTTTCGCTGCTTAGCATGGCGTTGACGTCCTTGTTTCAATTTGTTTTTTCTTTCTCTCGCTTGCCTTTGACTCTCAGTCTCACCATCGTGCCCCTGGATAAATGGTGATATGTTGGATTTGGATTCATCTGAAGACCTCACGTCGGGTACTTCTGGGGGGTTCAATGGTGATCAAGGACGGCGAATCATGAATACTTCTCTAGCGTGAGTTGTTCTATCATCGTCGTTGATTTCCGTACTGCCAGAGCTGTTGATAACTTCAGTAGAGGTTTCAAGGTCATAGATCGAATCTCCTTCTTGGTAGGGTAGAGTTGTTGTTGTCGTATTGTCGACTAGTTGGGTGCCGTCATCCTTAGGAACGGTACCTGGCCAGTGAACGATGCAGTCTTGAGATGTTATAGTTAAAACGAGACCTTCCTAGGCTCCCTTCAGTGGCATTCTGAGCATCAGATCGAGGAATCCTTTGGGCCGTGTCTGATAAGACGTTGCCATGTTGTGGAGTCCGAATGGAAGAGGACCCGACTTCTTTGAAGTACTCTGAGTATACTCCGAGTAGTATTCTTGATAGGTTGACGTTATGTCCCGAAGCTTTGTCAGGAAAGAACTCGGTTTTCCAAAAGAACTCAGATAAGACTTCGTCTCGGAAGCGGAATTTGAGTTTGAATCGGATGCGTGAAGTCATGGAATCCGAGTTGGATTGGACATTACGAGCTGCGCGAATCTTCCGGCAAGCTGATCTGTTGTTGTCGCCGAAATGGAAAAGTTCTGATGATGATCTGAATCTTCGAGGAGACGGCTTTGGAGCTTGCCATCATCGCCTGCCTTGCAGATTCATGAACCGAAGATGAAAGTTGATCCTGTCGAGAAGATCATGCTGTCAAGGTCCATCGAGCTCTCGAATGCAAAGTCACCAAAAGCCCCTACCTGGCACGCCAGCTTTCGATGTTTGACCACCGATAGCCTGCCACGGGGGTCCCCGGGGCAGTATGTTCGGGCTTCAGCGTATGCGGAACTCGACGGTTAACGCAAGAGGTAGTCGATTTATCCTGGTTCGGGCCCTCGATCTTTGATCGAGTAATAGCCCTACGTCCAGTCGGTGTTAGCCTTTGCGTTGGATTGATTGTAAAGTGTTGTGTTGTACAATTGTTGTCTGAACCCCCGATCCAAGGAGCCATGTCTTCCTTTATATAGTCAGGAGGCCAAAGTCCTAGTCGGTTTACAATGAGAGTTTCTAGTAGGATTACAGAATAATACTACTACTAAGATTACAGGGGAAGAATCTTAGTTAGGCTAGTTCTTCTCCCTTCCTTGCGGGGTATCCCGTGGGTCCTGCACCGACACAAACCAAGTTAAATATCTTTGGCAAATATTCTAAGTTTGAACCAAATTTGAGAGTATGATCATCACCCCATTGATTGACATTGATAATCTTAACCTATCTACATTTTGAACCTTTGTGGTCATTGATGACAAAGGGGGAGAAAATATTGTACAAAGATAGTGAAAAGATAAAGGGGGAGAATTTCACATAGAATTTCACATAGGGGGAGAAAAACAAAGATACAAAAAGATATTAGTACATGGGGACAAAATAGTGAACAAAGATAGTATAAAGATATGACAAAGGAAAGGGATCAATTAAAATCTTGAGCACACAAGTAGGGGGAGCAAGCTCATGAACTTGTATGGTGCATTTGAATGTGCATTTCATATGTTTGCTTGCATGGCACAAGTTTTACATTTAAATATCCATGCTTGTGTGGTGTATGCTAGTTGTAAGATTGAATAATGAAATGAAAATCTAGCATGCATAGGTCATCTAGTGATTTTATTTCCAAGTAAGTTTTTACAAGTGGTATCTAGCTATCAAGTAGTATCTAGCTAACCATGGTGCTAAGGATGGTATAATAGTGCACTCCGATTGGTATCACGCTTCAAAGGTCCATCTTTTATACCTTAGCATCATTTGGTAGACATTGACTCCTATATTTCTTATCTAATCATATGTGCAAGCTACAATCCAAACTCTTAGCAAATATGTAGGGGGAGCAATTGCTACCATATGGAGTTCATGAAACTTGTCCATATCCTTTTACATATGGTAAATATGTTTGGGCAAGCAACATGATTTCAATTGAATTTTAATTCATATATTTGTATAAGGGTTGTCATCAATTACCAAAAAGGGAGGGATTGAAAGCTCTAGTTTAGTTTTGGTGAATTGATGAAACCCTAAGTGCTAACCTAGTTTATCAAGTGATCATGAGATAGGTAGCACACTCCAAGTAGTGAAGCAAATGAAGATCATAACATGATGATGATGATGCCATGGTGATGATCAAGTGCTTGGACTTGGAAAGAAGAAAGAGAAAAACAAAAAGCTCAAGGCAAAGGTATAAATTGTAGGAGCTATTTTATTTTGGTGATCAAGACACTTAGAGAGTGTGATCACATTTAGGTTCGATAGCCGTACTATTAAGAGGGGTGAAACTCGTATCGAAATGCGGTTGTCAAAGTGCCACTAGATGCTCTAACTCATTGCATATCCATTTAGGATCTAGTGAAATGCTAACACCCTTGAAAATGTTTGTGAAAATATGCTAACACATGTGAACAAGGTGATACACTTGGTAGTTGGCACATTTGAGCAAGGGTGAAGAAGTTAGAGGTGAAAAGGAGTTACTCTCACTGGTCACAAGGTGACTGGACGCTGGTCTCAAAGGGACCGGCGCGTCCGGTCAGTTGTAGCAGCGTGGATGCTGGTGTCGGACAACTGATCGAACGCTGGATCACTCAGCGACCGGACGCTGGAAGGCTGCATCATGTCGTGTTGTCGGACAGCGCAGAAGAAAGTCACCGTGTGATCAGACGCTGGCTGTGTCGGGTCAAGCATGACCGGACGCGTCCGGTCGAAGAAATTTGTTTCTGGAACCTTACTGGAAACGACCGGACGCTGGAGGCTCAGCGTCCGGTCACTTTGACCTGCTGCGTCCGGTCGACTGTTGACCGTTGAGATCGAGCGAACATTATTGAAAGAGAGGGGACACGTGGCGTGTATCATGTGACCGGACGCTGAGGGCTATCGTCCGGTCAATCCGACCGGAGCGTCCGGTCACCCTAAGTTGTGCCCAGTGAAGGGGTACAACGGCTCTATTTCATGGGGGCTTTTATTTAAGCCCCATGGCCAGTTGAAGCTCATACCTTTGGCCATTTTCATCGAGATAGCAACCTTGTGAGCTTAGCCAAAGCCCTCCCACTGATCTCCATCATTGATTCATCATCTTTGTGAGATTCGGAGAGAATCCAAGTGCATTGCTTGAGTATTTGCATCTAGAGGCACTTGGTGTTCGTGTTTCGCTGCGGGATTCGCTTGTTACTCTTGGTGGTTGCCGCCACCTAGACGGCTTGGAGCAGCGAGGATCGTCGAGCGGAGGTTGGTGATTGTCTCCGGCTCTGATCGTGGTGATTGTGAGGGGTTCTTGACCTTTTCCCGGCGGAGAGCCAAAAGGTACTCTAGTGGATTGCTCGTGGCTTGTGTGATCCTCATCTTGTGTTGGTTGTGCGACACCCTATTCAAGGTTTGGCGTGTGAAGCCAATTAGCGCGTGAACCTCCAAGTGAGTGAATCGCCACAACGAGGACTAGCTTGCCGACAAGCAAGTGAACCTCGGTAAAAAATCATTGTGTTCATCATTGATTCTGAGGTGATTGGTCTTCATTGTTATTCATCCTTATGATTGATTGGCTCCTTCATCTACACGGCGGTATAACTATCTTGCTTACTCTCTTTATATTACCGCAAACTAGTTGCCAAGCTCTTTAGTGTAGCTAGTTGTGAGAGCTTGTTAGTTTGGTTAGTGTGGCTCTTTAGTTAGCCTTTGAGAGCACACTAATTTAGTGTAGTGACATAGCTATTGTGTGGATAGAAACTATATCAACTAGAATTGTGGTAGGTGGCTTGCATTATTAGAAGGCTAGCGCAACACTTACTTCGCCTCATAATTGTCTAACCGGTTTGCTAAGTGTTGTTGTAGAAATTTTTATTAGGTTATTCACCCCCTCTAGCCATTAGGACCTTTCACATGGTTCCACAAGTTAGGATGAATACAATGGGACCATCCCTAGTACTTGGTAGTCAGTGGGTTAGAAAGAAAATAGGTGGAAGGAAGTACCCCGTTGCCACCCTTAAAAAATGAGGGGTCAACTGCGACGCCTCCTGTGGTCGAGTCACGGCCTAGGCCAGTGTGGGTTTGAAGGTCGCGCCAAGCGAAATATGACCGCTTCAGGTCATTCAACTTGTTCTGCAGCTGTTTCTTGTCATAACCCAGCTTTGTTTTGTTTTCGAATGCTGGATACAGATTTGACCACCCGACGGATGTGAGGCCTCGTTGGTTCCAGTGCAAGAGGTTTTTCTATTCTATGACTAATTCCAGAAAGGTCCTCCTCAAGGTGGCTTTATCCCAGTTAGCACGGTCAGTGGACATCTGTTGCCATTTGCAAAATGTATGGTATGATGAATGCAGCATACAAGAAAATTTGCAGCACTTATAAGAGTATCAAACATGGGAGTTAGGGCGTAAGAGATGGGGACTTGCCTTGCTAGAAGTCTTCGCGCGTTTTGAACGGTGGATGCAGTGCCTGCCTTCAGGAGAGGAGTAGGATGAAGCGGACGACGCTGCCCGTGTGGCGGATCCGACGAAAAGGCTGGCGAATCCGACGAACTGAGAGGCGGATCCATTGGCGGCGGGCGGGCTCACCTGCAATAGGAGCACGTGGGGGTCAGATCCAGTCGGGGGTGGGGGGGGGGGGGGGGACGACGGCGGCGTCGGATCCGGATGGCGGGTACGACGGCGGTGTCAGAACAGGTGGGGAGGGAGGGAGGTAACCTCGATCTGGGGGTACCTGCTTGCGGTCGGACGAGCGTCAACGTCGACGGGTTGAAGGGGGGGATGCGGCGCTCTAGTTCGACGAACTTGATGCTTTCGACGGTGCCGGGATAGGAACGGAGAAGCGGAGCTCACGCCGGCGACGACCTGCTCGGCAGAAACCCTAGGCATGGGGGGCGCGGGGGACGGGTGAGGGAGGGAGGAGAACGCAGCCGTTCGGAGTGAGTGAGTGAGGAACTGACGGGCGCGGCGAAAACCAGGTTGGCTTTACAGCGGTCGGCTGGACTTGGACCGTCGAACGGCTGGGCTGAGGAGCCCAGCCAGCCGATTTAGCCCCAGCTGATTAGCCCAGCCAGCCGATTTAGCCCCAGCTGATTGTTGCTTGCTGGCCACTCCAAGGACACGCACGCACGCATCATGTCAGCCCAGCTGCACTGCCCTTGGCCCTTGCGACTTGCGAGCTGGAAGTGGTAGAGCCTGGAATTCCGGCTTTTCACTGACCCCCAAAATCTCTGCCCCTTCATGCAGTAGTACTAGACATTAGTGCGTACAGTAGAAAAAAAAATACTCCGTAGATGGTAAATGCAGGCTTCCCGTATGCGTTCACTGAACAAAGCTCTTCCAAGGACATGCGCGTGGTCAGTGCGCGCGAACCGGCCGCGCCCGCACGAGACGAGGGCCCCGTGGGTTCACGTGAAGAGAAGCGGCCGCGCAGTACGCATACGCAGGTGGTGGCTGCACGCCTAGCTGCAGAGCTCACTCACGGCCACCTAGCCATCTAGGCGAGCGGCACATGCCATTGACGGCGGTTGGCCGGCCGGGGAAGGCCGGGGCGCGGTGGTGTTTGAATTCAGGGGCTAAAATTTAGGAATGTCATATCAAAGGTATAGCTGATCTCGCAATACGTCTCATTCAGCAAATTAATCAGGTAATAACCTGTCTGCAATAAATTTAGCCAACTTTGGCCGTGCATGCAAGTGCAAAATCCTCCGTCGAACGTCTTGTGCGCATCTAGGCACCAAGATCAACTCAAAGCCAACACATAGTCGGCCAGAACGATTTCGCACGACGACCCGCGCGTCGACCCCGCTGGTGTCTATCTGCCTACCACGTTCACGGCCGCGGAGCGCGCGACCGTCCCGTCGGCACGCGCGCGACCGCGCAGAATTTGGCGACGCCCGCGGCCTCCGCCAAACCGGCCGCGGATACATGAGGATTGAGGACCCGTGGTTTCACTTTCACGTGAATTGAAAGGGCCGCCGGGTGGAGGGATCGGGGCATCGGGCATCGGGCATCGGGCATCGGGCATCGGGCACGGGCAGGTCGGTCTTGGCTGAGGCGGCAGCGAGCGGATGGCCGTGGGGTTCAAAAACGGTGGCCTTTTTGTACGTTTCCGGGCGCCCGCCGGCTTACACGCGGCTCCGGCTGCGCAGGTGGCTGGAGGGCCCGCCACGGTCAGCCGAGCGGCCGAGCGGCCGAGCGCGCACATGCTTGGCGGCGGTTGGCCGGGGAGGAGGGGGCGTGATGGTTGTCGGATAACGTTGCGCCAGCTCGTGATTGCCTGAGCTTTGGCAGAATCTTGCGAGTTCGTCATCCCATTAGCTTGCCTGTCTCGGCCACAGACGTCTTCAGCCATACGCAGGGTGATCGTACAGTCCTCTTCTGTTGAATAATTGAACAGTGTATGCACCAGCCTGCGAGGCGCCCAGGCATATATCTCCCGGCCGAGTTGACAGCTGCTCCCTTCATTTTACAATAGTTTTCGAGCCTGTTCGCTGGGTCGTAAACGATCGTGGATTATAAGCTAAAACAGTATTTTTCTCTCACATTAAACTAGTCCGTAGTAATAATCCATGATCGTAAACGATCGTGGATTATAAGCCAGAACAGTATTTTTCTCTCACACCAAATCAGCCAGCAATAATAATCTACGATCGTTTCAGCCGAAACGAACAGACTGTTCATTCTAAGATTCAAAATTTTTCTCAAATTACTCATCATTTTCGCACGTTTAACCTAATAACCTTTTACCCTTCCTCAATATAGCCGCAGCTCCTATTCACATCTCCCAACTAGCCGATGGGGATACAAAACATCAAGAATCGTGTTGTACTTAACGAGGAAAGAGTAATGCTCCTTGTTTTAATTTGTATAACTTATTAAAGTTGCAACATCAGTGAGTTGTTTGATTTTGCATAAATAAGTCTAAAAATGGCTCAAAAGTAACACATTTCAATAACTTTTTTTTTGGAAACGGGCCTGCAAGAGAGCTGCCCGCCATATTCAACCTGTTCGCTTGGTCGTATTTGGCTTATAAGCCATGACTTATCAGCTAACGAACAATATTTTTCTCTCACACCAAACCAGTCAACAGTACTTTCAGCCATGGCTTATAAGCTAAACCAGCCCAAATGAACAGGGCTATTAAAAAGAAGTAATGCCCGGGTGGGCGCTGTACAGCCACACCAAAATATAACAAACACAAAAAAAGGCGAGAGAGTAAAAAAGAGGTCCACTAGGGGAGGAGCCACATTTCAACAACTCCAAAATTAGATATGCATTGCACTCCCTTTTCTGATGTAACGTCAGTTTAGTTTTGTTCTAAGTCAAACTATTTTAGTTCTGACATGTGGTTAATGTCTTCGGCTCCTATTAGTTAAAAAAAACCTGCCTCCTTAGTGATATCAGGAGCAAAACCATGTTTTAGAATCCATTTAATAAGGCATGTTGAGAAGCCGGAGTCGGTGACCTTTTAAAAGCCTTAACCAAGGGCCCTCAATCTAGCACCATATAGTTTTCATTAAGGTGCTAAATCATTCTCAGCGAAGTTTATTTTCCACTAGTTTTCTGCTTCACTTCTTGCATCTTCATTCATAATCTGAAAGCCCCTTTCCCACAAATTGATAAGCCATCTATCCTTGATAGAGAAGATTAATTTGCTCTGCGGACGACTTAAGCTCGACCAGTCGCATTTTTCAAAACTGGCTGAAAATTGATAGAATGATAGTAGCATTTAGCATCAGAAATGGACGAACATACCCTTTTTACGCTTGTTAAGAAGCAGGCTGGTCCTCACCTGCTCTGCTAATGTCGCAGGTACTGATTAATCCCTAGTCTCAGGCTGTGTTAATCTCAAGCTGCGACCATACATCATGTTCGCTTGTTAGTTTCAGCCAGGGCTTATCAGCTAGTCAACAGTATTTTTCTCTCACAACAAATCAGCACCGGTCGAACTTATCAGCGTAGAAACCAACCAGCAAACATGCCGATAAAATATTTCGATAATTGTGTCTAACCTGCTCGTGTTGCGATGTCTAGATCAATCATCATTTGGTAGGGATGCTCTAGCTATAAAGTAGCTGGCATTTTATTTTTCCATAGTATTCTTCTCTCTCTCTTTTATTTGTTCCAAACTGGATATTTCTATGGTATATACTGTATCACGGCTCGAACTCACATGAATGTTTGATTAGTATATGTGGTAGCTTAATCATCAATCACTAGTCTAATCTGTCCTGTGCTCTGTACTGCTAATTGCTAGCTACTCAATAATACCAGCATAGATTTACTATCATGTGCTCTACTAATGCTTGACTGGGGAAAATAATTATAAAATTGACGGACATGGTGTCCCACTGTCTGTAATCGCAGGCACATATATACATCTTTCAGTTTAATAACAAGTGTTGTTTTGGATGTTTTAAAAATGTTTTTGACTGCCAAAATACAGTAATATGTTTTTTTGGAATATATAATTTGAGAGTTTATGGACCCAGACAAAAAAATAATAATCAAACTTTCAGAGATCGCTTATCAAAATGTAACATAAGTTTTCTTTATAAAAATGGAACTGTCTTCTGATCCGGTCACTATATAAGTTTTATATGCAGCCATCTAATATTAGAAAATTAGCCTCAGGTTAAAATAAGCATGCTCTCAAAGAGCACACAAAAATAAATAGCTGTCAATTATGCACTAAAGGCCCATTTGAATGAGCTATGGTTAGTTACTAGTCGGAGCTAAAAATTAACCCAAATTATTTGTGGTTGACCAGTTGGAGGCTTGACTAAAAAATTAGCGCACCTATTAATCCTTGAATCAAGATCTAATTTTAGCTAGCTAACCATTATCTCTTGGTATCCAAATATGTTCTAAGTCTACTTATACTCCTAGAAGGCAGTCACACCCATTCCCAACAAAAAAGTCTGTGTATTCTTGCAACCTAAGTAAAACGCACTTTAGTTGTCCCATTTTCTCACTTGGCGCCACATCCCTCTTGCAAGTGATGACACTTGTCCCACTCTGCGAGATATAAGGGTGAGAAAACCTCTTCTCCACGTTCTTCAAGTTCAAGATTCAGCAACACATTTCTGTGTGTCGGTGAGAAAGCCTCTTCTTCGTCTTCTTAAAAAAAATCTGCAAAAAAGATTTGTCGTGTGTATATTGACCATATCAAACGAAATCAAATGAAAATACACTGAAAGCTGGTACAGCATTGTGCCTGAGCACTGACAGCACACCACACACAGCAGCATCTCCAAACACATTTAAAAAATCTTCCATTTTTTTTGTTTACGAAACCAAGAAAAAGAACTTGCTGACGCAAAGGCGATGTCAGCCACGTAGTTTCCTAGGGCTTCGTTGGAGCAGTTGGTTTATTCTGGTGGGAGCAATCAGCCGGTAGTAAACAAACAGTGACCCCAGTGGAGGAACCATGCAAAAACAAAGCACGGTCACATGGCATTACATGTGCACATCTGTCAAAAACACATGTAACCACGCGAAGATCTATATACGGTTTCACCGACTGGATTGTTGACACCTCGGCGAGGGAATAGAGAAAGGGTCGGCTACGTGGAGGACCATGGAATTGCAGCTCTCCCATTGGTCATGTCAGATCACACCGTGCATCTTCAATACTGTATGCTGTTGTATGGTAGTAATAAGAGTACATATATATGACACGCCTGGATTTTCTAAGAAATCAAACTGGTTTGCCAGATTGGCCGATAAAGCAGGCAACAGCTTAGTGACAAATTAAAGGCAGTAGTCGTACTCTTTAGAGCTGTGGATAAAGTTTGGAATTTCTAGTCACATGCTCGGCGTCGTCGATCTCGATGTACCGTTGCATCAGCGGGATGGGATGGCACCCAGTGAGATTTGTTAGGTATTCATCCATTGGACTGTGATAGTTTTTTATTTATTTACAGTTATCATGTAAGTATCAACTATCTTGCTCTTAAATACTGTTGTAGTGTGATTCATCTGTTTACTGTTATCATATTATTATCCAGCGTAGCTCGGTTAATTAGGTTTCTCGTTGCGGAACATGTTCCATCGAGTTTAAATCCTTGACTCAATATATGTGCTCGTATTTTTCTAAATTTATTTTAAAATTAATGGCATTGCTCTTTTAGGTAGATGATGTGCCCTTCGACGACAAGGCATTTGTGTTGACTATCAAATCTCGAAATATGTCAACAAAATCGTTCGAAGCTTATAGGGTAGGGGCATTTTCGAAATGCAGAAATGTCGCAGGAATTGCTTAGGAATTTCATAGAAAAAATAATTCTGCATTTGAAATATGCCCTAGATGTGTATGTGTGCATTCATGTGGGTGGATGTGTGTTTAAGCTTGTGTGTATTCATTGGGTGTATGTGCGTATATGTATATGAGCTTCTACGTCTGTAATAATAATTCGCAAAAGTTTTTACTATCAGTCTTGCTCTGAAATATTATTGTCATGTGATTATTTTTGGTATCATAATATTATCTAGTATTAGTAATGGTAAAATGAGCATAGAACGTGTCCACCGGGCTAAAGTACTAGACTTAACGGGGGTACTTGCATTTTTTCTAGATTTATGCTAAGATTCACGAGCATTGTTTCTTTGGAGTTTTCAGTGATAGACGACATGCCCATCATGACTTCGTCAATTTTAAGATCGACCGGCTCAGTTTCAGTATTGTAAAGGTGTGCTCATGGAATGAGTACCGTGATTCGCAAAATCTAATATTAGTAGTGGCAAGTAGTTTTTTTTTCACTCTGTACAGAATCCTCGGACTCAGCGGCTTACACCATGTGTGGAGAAGTTATGGCATAAAAAGGCACAAGGAATCATAATGAAAAGTATATTTTGTCTAATGACCTTTTCTTGCCAGGAAAGTTTTCTCTCATTGCTGCCATCATACAAACTTTATCATTAGCTAGGTGTGATATCGCCACAAATTCTAGCCTAATAGCTGACACCTCTTTTAGTTTTTATTTGCCATTGCTTCCTCCATAAACATGACATGGACCTAAATTTACTTGAGGGGGTAAATAAAAGACAGCAACTCGTGACCTACCAAAACCACTTCCGGGGGAAACCAAACCACCAACCAAGGAATTAGGCGTGTGTTCGGCTGGGCTAGTTTTGGCTGGGCTGAACAACCCAGCCGTTCGGCGGCCCAGCACCAGCCGAACAGTTGATCTACAAGCCGACCCTCAGCTCCACTTCGCACTCCCTCCCGTCGTCCCATTCCCCCGATAGCCGCTAGGGTTCCGCTCGCGCGTCGCTCAGCCTCTCACCTCCGTGCTAGCCGCGGCAGCCGTGACCTCCGCTTCGCCGTGCCTACCTCGGCCGCCGTAAGCAGATCCGTCCCTGCCCGCCTCGCAACGCCGTAATGGCGCACCGTCGCCGTCGATAGCCTTCCTAGCCGACCGTCTGCTCCGCATCCCTCTCCGAACCCGTCGCCATCGACGCCCGTCCACCGGTGACAGGTAAACCCGATTACGCGTCCGGCGTCGTCCCTCCCCTTCGGATCTGACCCCCACGTTCTCGTTTTGTAGGTGAGTCCGGACCGCTGCCCACGGATGTCCATCTTACCAGTCCAAAATCGCCTTTCGCCCACAAGTGCCGCATCTCAGCTCATCAAAATCGCCTGCCGTCTCGCCGGATCCGGTGACCCTAGGTTTATTCTCATTAACCTACATCCCAACTCTCCCTACTCATTGCCTCCGTACCGTGCCCCACCGTCACTTTCCCCATGCCCCTTCCGTCCTTCCCCTCTGCTGCCGCCTCCCAGGATTCGAACTCCTAGCCATCCATCGGTTCATAGGTTTTGTCGACCTATGTTCTCTCGCGCCCCTTTTGTTCTTATTCATTGTTTGTTTTGTGTGGTGGTCTACTTTTGGTTTGATGTGAATGTTGTTTTGCCATCTCAAATTTGTAACTCATGTTCACTTTGTAGGTTCAATTGTAGTTTGGTTTCATTTTGTTTTCTAGGGTTTGTCTGTGGGGAGGGGGGAAGGGTACACGGGGGATCCGAGCTCCCATGTTCGTCTCACCTCCCTGGAGCGACATGCATAGACTCGTGGTGGACCCCTTTTCTTTAAGTGTACCATTTTTTAATTTGGTTGTGGTAGTATGAGTAGTACCTATGTAATCTTGCATTACCTGACACTTGCCATTTGCTACTGTAATGGATCAATTGATGGATTGTGCACCTTGCTTTAGTTTATCCTTTGATATTAGTGATGATTATATACCCTTCAAAGCCAAACAAAATACTCCTGTTTCTTTGAAAAAGGTGAAAAGAACAGAAGCAGTGCATCTTGCTTAAGTTGATCGTTTGATATTATTATGATTATTACTGATGATTATACACCCTTCAATGCTTAAGGGCCTGTTCGGTGCACCCCTCTTAAAGTTTAGTCACAATACTTTAGTCAGTTTTACTGCAAAATTGATATGGCTGAGTGGGCATCCCTATGCGGCGTAATGCTTGCTAATTGCTAGCAATGGTGCATGTCATCATTACATACTCTGATTACTTTTGGCAGTGATGAAAACCTTCATATTTGCCTGTTCAAATTATGATTTGTCGACCTTAAAATCTTATGAGCTGCTTTTTGCTATTTCGTACTGCTTCACCTTATCACCATGTGGCAGAACCGCCCGAAATAACACGCTTACGGAGGTGCTCGCCTTCCACCAGACACTAAGCACCCCAAAAGTAAGCTACAGCGGGCGGTATCCGTCGGGCACACCCCAAGGGAGAGCCCGAAAGATCCACATTTTTCCCAAGGAACCAATAATGAGAACGAGTTACAATACAGGTCCATTTCATACATAAGAGTTTCTTAAAAATTACATTATTATATTACCAAATGTCAGAGTACGGAATGATAAACAGCGAAATTTAAAATAAACATCTAGCAATAAGAACGAGGATCTGTCTGAACCCACCAGAAGAATCCTCCACATAAAGGTACTTCTCATGCATCACCTGCAATAGGGGTAAATAAACCCTGAGTATACAATGTACTCGTAAGACTTATCTGACTAGTGAGAATAATTTTCCAACTCCAAAGAATATGATAAGCTTTATGGTTTACTGGTTTTCTTTTAGCAGAAAGCAATACTAATAGTGAGTCCTTATTTATGTTATTATTATCAGCCGTATTAAGTTATTATCTATCCAGTCTATATAAGCACGTGTTCTACTATCAAGCAAGAGTTGAGCAATCAGTTCTATTTCTTCTTCTTTCAACTTTCAGTTCTTACTACGATGCTAGAGGTAAGACAAGTCGTACCGACTCGGTGGCGATTCACGAACCAATGTGTCCAGCTAGGTGCCCCGAAAACACACGCCCCGCTTGTACCCCAGGCACAAGCAGGACAAACCCATCGCCCTCCTGTCCTGGGTGTCTAGGTCCCCGTCCAAACTTAGACTCCAAGCCCCCGCTTCTGAGTCTCGGACTCAGTGCGGTGCAAGGACCTCCACCATCTCCGCCTCCAATCAGTCGGTCCGGAAAGAGCCAGATCCACGACAAGAGAGTAACAAGTCTTCCCTATGCCCATACCCAAGTATGTGATTGGGACAATAGATATGTGACTTACCTCACATCCATTGCAATGACCGGTCCTTAACTGACCAAATGGGGAAAAGTGTAACCAAGCTATGCCCCGTAGGCCGCAGGACACAACCTCTTACACCCACCAGTACCCAAACCATATCCCTGCCCGGTCACCATTTTTCCTTTCCACCATTTTATCATGAGTGATCATATTTATCACCTATTTGTGAGTAACGACAGGTTACCCACGCTACCGACATCCTGAGCATAGCAGCTACTCGACCTATACTAGTAGGACTCATGGGTGGATATATTTATGCACATAGTTTCCATAAAATGCTTGTAACTTAAATGCACATCATATATATATTCCATAAAATGCTTATAACTTTTTCCCTGTTTGGTCAGTTAAGGATCGGTCGTTGCAATGGACGTGAGGTAAGTCACAGATATATTGTCCCAAGCATATACTTGGGTATGGGCATAGGGAAGACTTGTTGCTCTCTTGTCGTGGATCTGGCTCTTTCCGGACCGACTGATTGGGGGCGGAGATGGTGGAGGTCCTTGCACCGCACTGAGTCCGGGACTCAGGAGTGGGGGCTTGGAGTCCAAGTTTGGACAGGAACCTGGACACCCAGGACAGGAGGGCGATGTGTTTGTCCTGCTTGTGCCTGGGGTACAAGCGGGGCGTGTGTTTTTGGAGCACCTAGCTGGGCACATTGGTTCGTGAATCACCGTCGAGTCGGTACGACTTGTCTTACCTCTAGCATCGCAGTAAGAACTGAAAGTTGAAAGAAGAAGAGATGGAACTGATTGCTCAACTCTTGCTTGATAGTAGAACTGGTGCTTATATAGACTGGATAGATAATAACTTAATACGGCTGATAATAATAACATAAATAAGGACTCACTATATATTCAGCGATCATAAAATAGGGGTTATTCACCGGGACATGTCTTGGGCAGGCGACGGGTCAGTAAGGTCAGCACCAAAAGGCTCTGGGGCTCCCTCCTACATGAGGATCTCCTCCTCGTACTCCTCAATGACTTCGTCGTACTCCTGTTCGTCGACGGTCACAAATTCTACTAGCTCGTGATCTACATGCATGAAATGATGATGCAATGCTTAGTAATATAGCAACAACAACTCTTAAAATAAAAGTACATCTGTTTAACTACTAAGCTAGTGCTACTGACCACAGTACTAAGCTATCTAGTGTTACCGATAACAAGTTTGAAGTATGGCCTACATTATTATAGCAACTACATGTATTCTTACTCCTAATGCTGATTTACGCTATATACGATAAAGCAAGGGTAATAGCTACTCTATTTATCAACTCACTCTAAGGCTACAAAAATTATAGCAAGTACATAATAACCTAGTGAGCCTACTGTAAAATTTTCATAGCTATAGCTATCACCAATTTACCATAAAAATTTCTACAATTATTAATCTACATAATACTAAGCTCTTTGGTTTGAATTTATGAACCTACCATTGTTACAGCTAACTGTAATCTAACTACACTAACAAGTAGATGGTATTTTTGTGAACCTAACAAACTTGGTCTTATTATTTTTGGACAACTACATAATTTACTACAATTTATCAAAGTTCAGCTAGAAATTATATTGAATAAACATTGGTAATTCACTGGAGAATTGAAAAACAAATTCACCGCGCGGCCCGCGAGCGACGGCTCGGCCCACCCCGGCGTCCCGCCCGTGCGCATGTGCAGCAACCGACGCGGCCCATTCAGTGGCGCGCGACTCGGCCCACATCACGCAGCCCACAGCAGAACCCCGTGCGCGGCTCGCTCTTTTATGAAAGAGCCCCCATTCTCTACCCTATTCATGAAACTAACCCGAGCACTATTACACCGAGTCACATATTTTGCATATACCACCCTCCCCTTTCTCTTCTTCACCGCGGCCACATTCCCCGACACCCGTGCGCGCACCGGCGCGACAGCGCGGGCACCGGGCGGCTACGCCGGCCACACTCGACCCTCCAATTCTTATCTAAGGAGCCGATGCTCACCTTGACGTCAATGCGAAGCGGTTGGAGGCGATACGGCGAATGGGGACACTGTCTTGAGCTCCCTCCCCAACAGTGGACCTCTCCCTGCGACTGCGGATGCGTTCCTGTTAGCCAAAACATAGACAGCATGAACCAGCTCACGGATAGGCAATAGAGACTCACCTCGAGCCTACCGGTCACGGTGGCTTCACCGGAGACTGCCCAGTGAACCTGGCCATGCGCACACGGCAGGCCTTGCAACGGTGACGATGGCGCGACTGTGGCGGCAGCGCTGGGCAGGCCGTAGCAGGGTGAACTGGGGCGCGGACGTGGTAGACTGGAGCAGGGCGAAGGTTTAGTGCCAAGGAATTAGACAGCGGTGGACATGGGTTAGGGGAATTGCACGGTGCTGCTACGGGTCTTAAAATGATGGATGGCGATGGCACCGTCAAATTTAGGCTTGGCAACGGCCGGCAGCAGCAGTGGATTCTTTCAGCGTGTGGCTAAGTCTTCACTCCATCCCTAGGCGCACACAATCTTACTGCTTTGGTCGACGATGCGTGCTATCTCGGTGCGGCCCGACGACAGAGGAACAGGGGAAAGTAGGCACATTGGCTCGGCGCTGTCGTGGCACATTCACTAGTTGGGGAAGGATGGCAGCGCGTTGGTGGTGACTCCTCGTGCACGTATGAGCCCAGGACTCGACGTGCGACCCTAGCTCCGCAACACGTGAGGCGAGGGCGGCATGGCACTGCGCTGTAAAGACAGGCATGCCTGGGAACACAGCGGCATGACATGGCACCAAACGTGGCATGAAAGCGAAGGCAAGCAGTCGACCCACATGTGCGCAGCCACGACAGGTCCACGGGAGCAGTGCCGCGCGGCAGCGACGGACGGCATGCAGTGGCGTAAACGGACGTGATGGAGGGGCGGAGCATCTAGGCCCGCTGGACTCCAGTGCGCGTGTGTGCATGTGAGTCGCGAGCTAGGCGCTCAACAGCAGTGTGGATCGGAAGCAGTGACGACTAAACGGCCAGCGCGCGACGATGATGGGCGGGCAGTGGCGACTGGGCGCGTGCGAGCTGCGCCAAAGCGTGGTGCTAGGAGGCCGTGGCCAGCAGCGTAGGTGAAAGGTCCTAGTATGGCTAGAGGGGGGTGAATAGCCTATTTAAAAATCTACAAATCAACTAGAACAATTTGATTAGTATGACAAATAGCGAAATGCAAACTTGCTCTAGCTCTACAAGGGTTGCAAGCTACCTATCCAACAATTATAGTTGCAATGATTATTAGGCACACAACTTGCAAAGTTACTACTCACTAAGAGCTCTCAATCTTGCTACTCTAAAGAGCTCCACTAGATGAATTTAAAATAACAAAGCAAGCTCTCAATTCTAATTACACTAAAGAGCTTACCACAACTAGTTTGCAAGAATATAAATGAGTGAGTAGGGTGATTATATCGTCGTGTAGAGGAGTGAACTAATCACAAGATGAATACTAAATCAATCACCGGGAGAATACCAAAGGGCAAGAGACAACTAATTTTTCTCCTGTGGTTCACATGCTTGCCGGCACGCTAGTCCCCATTGTGTCGACCAACACTTGGTGGTTCTGCGGCTAAGAGGTGTTATAGGAACCTCGTCCACATAATTAGACACCGCAAGAGCCTACCCACAAGTGAGGTAACTCAATGACATGAGTAATCCACTAGAGTTACCTTTCGGCTCTCTGCTAGGGAAGGCACAAGACCCCTCACAATCACCACGATCGGAGCCGGAGACAATCACCAACCTCCGCTCAACGATCCTCAATGCTCCAAGCTATCTAGGTGATGGCAACCACCAAGAGTAACAAGTGAATCCTGCAGCGAAACACGAATGCCAAGTGCCACTAGATGCAATCACTCAAGCAATGCACTTGGATTCTCTCCCAATCTCACAATGATGATGAAACAATGATGGAGATGAGTAGGAGGGCTTTGGCTAAGCACACAAGGTTGCTATGTCAATGCAAATGGCCAAGAGAGTGAACTTGAACCGGCCATGGGGCTCAAATAGAAGCCCCCATGAAATAGAGCCGTTGGGCTCCTCACTGCACTGAACACGGGCCGACCGGACGCTCTGATCATATTGACCGGACGCTAGACCCCAGTGTCCGGTCGCGCGATGCACGCCACGTGTCCCCTCTCTTCAAATACTGAGCGCCCAATCCCAACGGTTAAGTGATGACCGGACGCGCTGCTGTGAAGTGACCGAACGCTGCACCCCAGCGTCCGGTCGTTTCCAGTAAGGTTCCATTCGCACAAAATCACGACCGGACTCACCCAACGTCCGATCACTCAAAGTCTCCACTGTGTGCCACACGTCAGCATTGACCGGACGCACCCTGCCAGCATCCGGTCACTCTTCGCGCCAGCGTCCGGTCACAAGACCGAGACGCGTGCTCACTGCTGCTACTGACCGAACGTAGGACCTCATCGTCTGGTCACTGTGCCACCAGCGTCCGGTCACTCTGTGAACCCCTGTCTTTTCTATATAGGGCGCCGGTGGCACCGTCGGACTGTCCGCACTCTACGGGCGGACACTCCGCCGGTGAAGTTTCTAACCCTTGCTCAAATGTGCCAACCACCAAGTGTATCACCTTGTGCATATGTGTTAGCATATTTTCACAAAATACTTTCAAGGGTGTTAGCTCTCCACTAGATCCTAAATGCATATGCAATGAG
The DNA here is from genome assembly GCF_019320115.1 of Miscanthus floridulus. Classification (NCBI taxonomy): domain Eukaryota; kingdom Viridiplantae; phylum Streptophyta; class Magnoliopsida; order Poales; family Poaceae; genus Miscanthus; species Miscanthus floridulus. The sequence continues at coordinate 44,950,124 of NC_089597.1, forward strand.
TTAGAGCATCTAGTGGCACTTTGATAACCGCATTTCAATATGAGTTTCACCCCTCTTAATAGTACGGCTATCGATCCTAAATGTGATCACACTCCTCTGTAATGAAGTTTTTTTAAATGCTCCTCTGTCTGTGTTCAATAACTTAGACATATATACCTTTTGATTATTTGATTTGTATGGTTATATGTCGACGTAGCGATAGCACGGGCATTATACTAGTTACTACTTGTGCGCCTGTTTGCATGGGATATTTGGTAGTGACAAAGCTGCATTATTTTATATGCTAGTGCTATAAAAAATGGTTTTTATGTTGAATGCGGAAAAATGGTTTGCCATAGCATTGTCAACTCCATAGAATAATCAAAGATTTCTTGTTCAGGTTGGTCACTTGTTGGTTTTTCTACCACACGCTAGTACTGCAACCATCAGTTTTATTTGTTAGTACAGAGCTTGACTAGTGCAATCCTAGAATAATCAACTTTGATTGTTTCCTGATAAATAGATAGCATTTGTTTTTCGAATATTTGCTCAGAACTAACTTATTTCATATTCACATTGATTTTCAGGTAGCTCTAAGAGGTGCTTGGTAGCACATCATATGGACAACAAGCCAATTGAATTTTTAGAGATGAAATCTTAGTTCATATGTTTGTTTATTTTAGACTCCTTAGAGATGAAATCTTAGTTCAGACGTACTTGTTAGTTTGGCTGTGAATTGATTGTCCTCAAACTATACGTGACAATAGTGAACATGTCAAGAAATGAAAGAATCAATGTTTGTTTGTATAATTGGTGTATTATGAGATGTGCTGTATGTTAATGCAGTGATGATTTCACACTAATATGTGATGTTCTTTTTCGTCACTATGGTTTAGATCTAGGCTTGGATATGGGCTGGGTACAATAAACGGACAACTAATCCATGACGAACTCAAATGTCAATCTATGACGACTTAATTTGGACGAACAAATGTATGATGCGGGATACATGACGTTTTTTCCGATCGTCATGGTGAGCTATCTGTGACGTATTTTTGCTTATCTATAACTAAAGTAAATCGTCGTGTATAAGGGTATTTTTTTAGTGGGTTGCCTGACTGATCCGGCTGATTTGGCTGAATTTATTAACTATAGCATAATCAGCCGGTGACATATTCAGCCAGCCTTGTATGAGGCGAACAGAGCCTTGCCAGCTGCTCATTTTCACCGCTCATCACACCATACTAGCACAGGGGGGCGCGCTCCGCTGCGCCGGTTCCTGCTGGGCATCCGTTGGTGAGGATCTTATGCTGAAGGGCCTTCTGAAGTTGGCAGGGTTCGTCGGTTCTATGATGCACGTGGTAAGTCCTGGCCATTTGAGAGGAAACAGATCGTGTTGTTTCTACACATTATTTGGTCCGCGGGTGGCTGGAGGGGGATTCACCAAACCTACCATTGCTTATAGGAACGTAACGTGCCGATACCGGTGCATTCTGGCATACTGTACCGGAGCCTAAATTAATAATATATGTGTATAATGAATTAGTATATATAGTATAAGAAGTCTGAAGTAAACTGAACATGAAATGAAAGAAAAGTAAGATGCATTCCGAAGGACCAGTAACAGCCCAACATGAAACACTATTGGCCTGCAAACCAAACACGCTGTAAAGCGGTGGAATGACTCATGCAATACAACTCAAATCAGTAAGATACTAAGAGGACATGCAAAAAACGAAGATCATCTTTAACCTGCCAATTTGCCAACCAGACATGATGACCAAAATACCATTCCAAATTGAAAGGATCCAAGTTTGAAAACAATCTCAGCGAAGGAAGATGAATAATGAACTGTACAAAGAACTATGGCTTTGTGTTCAATAACAATGATACATTTTTCATGGGCGAATAGAGGGTAATATGTGAGGCCTGTATAGGTACACTGAGCTGACAACTGAAAAAACATATAGACCTAACATTTTGTGTAGAAAACATGATTTATGAGTGCTTTTGAGTTTCTGGTTCCAGGAAGTATAGATCTGCAAAACTGAAACCATAAACCAGAAAACTGGGACCATTAAGAGAGAATCATATAGTTAAGAATCATATTGAGAACATATCTGTCAGGAAATTTTTTCAGTATAGAACTCTGATAGTTCCCCAAAAAAGGTAATGTTGAAGATAAGAAGTCTAAACTCTGTGATGGCCAAAGAATCCATGAATGTGGTCCCCTTATAGCCTCTTTTTCGCAGCAAGCCCATATACAGAGTTGTATGACATACATGTATACCTTAAGATTTAATTTGGCACATAATTCCTACAAATCTTATATATGATATATGTTCAATAACCACCAGCAAGCTGTTAAAAAGAAATAAATTGACATACCCAGTGCTTGTTAGCCGTGTAACCCGTAATCCTGAAGTTTGTGATGTCATAAGCTCCAAGGCATCGAAATCTGAGGTGAATAAATAAAGATTTACATGTCCCTTTGAACTGGGAAGGAGGGAGATGCTAATATTTTTAATCATTTGTATATCCCTGTCATTTTGCAGGCTACTTTTAAAGGAAAAGGTGCAGACACAAATAAACCTAACATCTATTTCTTTAAAAACAATCTATATCAATATTCTTAAAACCTTGATACCAATTAAGATTCAGAATGGAATACATTAGTTACATTTACACACTGTAACTTTTATGGAGGCCACTTACCAAATCCATCACTATTTGGTTTACTCAAACCTGAAGGTAGCATGTAACTGCCAAAAATTGTAGGTGGCAGGGCTGCATAAAACATGAAGTCGTCAACAATTAGCAATTCGAAATGTCATTGACAGAGGGAGAATAGTTTTTGATCCAATATTAAGATTTCGGATGCTTACTTCTAAAACATATCGAGTTTGATACAGAACAAAGAAGCACTGAATTAAATAACCTAGATGCATTTTTCCTTTCTTTTAGCTAACCAGAAGGTGAAATAACAGGTTAGGATGTTTTTTTTTCCTATTCAAAGGCAACATACAAATCACACATGCAGGAAGAGCACATGAACATATAACCGGATAGAAGAGCTAGGTGTTTTAACTAAGATTATAGCCTAAGGTGATTTGCATTATTAGAATGGAAATAATTATGAGTAGCTGGTAATCAAAAGGTATGAAATTAAAGACAACTTGCGCAAACCCATATCAATTGTTCCAGTGAAATAAAAAGACTAAACTCCTGATATTGTAAGGTATCCATATAATTTTAGGCAGATCAAAATAAGTATTATAGAAGGCATGCACAAGGCGAACCCATATCATCTTATCTAGTATGTTTGCAAATGAATGTCAAATGCAATGACCAGTCCACCTCCATATGTAAAATAGCAAAGGGGTAATACGCGTAAAGTTTCCATTGGCTGTATACTTCTTTGTATTACATGTAAATAAATTTGTAACTATACTTGCTATTTGATAAAAACATGAACGGACCTGCTATTAGTGTACTTGTACAGCCGTGTGTTGTACCATTCAGTAATAATTAGTAGCTGGATATGCAACAGACTAAGTAACGGTTCAGGCACAAAGTAGCAGTGCACTAACTAATAAACAAAGACTGTAGGCATGAAAACCCAAAACAACAGTGTACCTTAGCATAACTCTCAATTAGCATATAGAAAACAGAGCAAAGGAGCAGAGGACAGAAGGGACACATGGTGTAAAATAGTAAAGTGGATTGAAGGGGAGGAGAGGTGGTAACTTGGTGTTGCTGACTGCTGGTGGAAGCTGTCTTGATGGATGCATACCAAAATCTGTAGCCTATGGGATCCAGAAAACCTCTCCAAATATGAGACAACAAAAGAATAAAAGTATATGCAAGAGTCTGGTATTGTTGGCAAAGTGAGAGGCATAGGGATTTAAGAACCTGGTTAAAGGTTGGCTATTTCAAATGCCATGATTTAAGTTGTCCAAGGCTGGGCCTTAGCTTGAGGAAGCCCTTGGCTGTCGTTCGCTGACAACAATCTGCAAAGATCTATTTCTTTAAAAACAATCTATATCAATATTCTTAAAACCTTGATACCAATTAAGATTCAGAATGGAATACATTAGTTACATTTACACACTGTAACTTTTATGGAGGCCACTTACCAAATCCATCACTATTTGGTTTACTCAAACCTGAAGGTAGCATGTAACTGCCAAAAATTGTAGGTGGCAGGGCTGCATAAAACATGAAGTCGTCAACAATTAGCAATTTGAAATGTCATTGACAGAGGGAGAATAGTTTTTGATCCAATATTAAGATTTCGGATGCTTACTTCTAAAACATATCGAGTTTGATACAGAACAAAGAAGCACTGAATTAAATAACCTAGATGCATTTTTCCTTTCTTTTAGCTAACCAGAAGGTGAAATAACAGGTTAGGATGTTTTATTTTTTCCTATTCAAAGCCAACATACAAATCACACATGCAGGAAGAGCACATGAACATATAACCGGATAGAAGAGCTAGGTGTTTTAACTAAGATTATAGCCTAAGGTGATTTGCATTATTAGAATGGAAATAATTATGAGTAGCTGGTAATCAAAAGGTATGAAATTAAAGACAACTTGCGCAAACCCATATCAATTGTTCCAGTGAAATAAAAAGACTAAACTCCTGATATTGTAAGGTATCCATATAATTTTAGGCAGATCAAAATAAGTATTATAGAAGGCATGCACAAGGCGAACCCATATCATCTTATCTAGTATGTTTGCAAATGAATGTCAAATGCAATGACCAGTCCACCTCCATATGTAAAATAGCAAAGGGGTAATACGCGTAAAGTTTCCATTGGCTGTATACTTCTTTGTATTACATGTAAATAAATTTGTAACTATACTTGCTATTTGATAAAAACATGAACGGACCTGCTATTAGTGTACTTGTACAGCCGTGTGTTGTACCATTCAGTAATAATTAGTAGCTGGATATGCAACAGACTAAGTAACGGTTCAGGCACAAAGTAGCAGTGCACTAACTAATAAACAAAGACTGTAGGCATGAAAACCCAAAACAACAGTGTACCTTAGCATAACTCTCAATTAGCATATAGAAAACAGAGCAAAGGAGCAGAGGACAGAAGGGACACATGGTGTAAAATAGTAAAGTGGATTGAAGGGGAGGAGAGGTGGTAACTTGGTGTTGCTGACTGCTGGTGGAAGCTGTCTTGATGGATGCATACCAAAATCTGTAGCCTATGGGATCCAGAAAACCTCTCCAAATATGAGACAACAAAAGAATAAAAGTATATGCAAGAGTCTGGTATTGTTGGCAAAGTGAGAGGCATAGGGATTTAAGAACCTGGTTAAAGGTTGGCTATTTCAAATGCCATGATTTAAGTTGTCCAAGGCTGGGCCTTAGCTTGAGGAAGCCCTTGGCTGTCGTTCGCTGACAACAATCTGCAAAGAAATCAAGGCAAGATAGCAATTACCCGGTACTCTATCTCCATGTTGAAGTAAATAGCCAACTTTGAAGAAACAATGCAAAGCCGAATACAATACAGCCTGAAGGCAGGGAGCTGCATATTACCTAAGAGAAGGGCATGTTCATTAACTTGTTACGAAAGATGTATACACCATGTATAGATATGTAGTAAAAACAACGTATCTAGAAAAGCCAAAATGGCTTATAATTAGGAATGGAGGGAGTACAATATTAGGATTAATGACCAAGTGAACAATAGGAGGATGGCTGGTTTCCTGAAACAGGGCCTCCAGGGCGGTTGTTGCTGGAAGTCCAGAAGCGCTTGTTGCTGGAAGTCCAGACAAAGGCTAGTTAGGCTTAAAGCAAAAGGAAAACTATAATTGAAACTTTAGAGAGAGAGGTGCAGACTTCTCAACTTTTCCTAGGAAGAATATAGATGTATTGCAATTATGTGCAGGAGCAAATTGCAGAGTACAAATTTCTTGGATACTCAAAACTATCATTTTTATGGATGCAGTCGACGATCCTGATGAGACGCAAATGCAAGGTATCATGAGAGATAGATGAATGGCTCATTCGATTCAGGATCTGCAGATTGCTCTTAAATTAGCAAAAGTAAGACTGACAATCATGTTTGCATTGGGTTCCTTTCTGCAATAGTGCACATGAAGCAATGTCCTCTAGCTCTATTAATAAAAGATATAGCCTGATTCATTCGACTGGTGAGGGCAGGCATTGGATTGACGACAACGCACTTGAGGGCTGGGATGACATTGGTATGGACCTGACCTTGTTGCGACTTCATTTGCTGTTCCTGCTGCAGCTATGCCGTTAGAGACCTCATATGCGAAAGGAAACAACAAATTAGTAGCAAACCGGCACTAACAATCTAGAAGGTTTCGCTAGCAATGTCTACACAGGCACTGCCTTCATCAGACTGCCTGAATCCCCCATGGTGTCGACGTAGGGGAAAACGTCTGAAATACGGCGATGCAGTACGGAACAGGGAACAGGCCATCTTAATCAGCAAGCTGCTGAGAGGCAGGCCAAAATCGGCAAATCCGAGCTGGAATCGCTGGGTAGGCGAGGAGGAAGGACAGGAGCGAATGTTAGGGAGCGGTCGTCCACCAATGCGTGGGCGCCTTGGGCGCTGGCGCGATCCGCGAGGTGGGCATCCCGGCCGCTGGCGCCGGCGTGAGGTCGACGGCACAGCCGCCCTGCCGTCCTCTGCCGCAGCCGGGGAGCGACCGGCCCGAGCACCGACGACGGGCGCCGATGCGCGTCCATCGTGCTGGACGCAGGGAGGGGCGGTGGTAGGGCCGGCCGGCACCAGCCGCTGCTGAAGAGGTGAGAACCCCACGGATCCTGCAGAGATGACGTTGCTGGCCGGATGCGGAGGAGAGGGAGGAGCGGCGTGCTAGCGCTAGCCTATGCAGCGGCCGGATTCGGAGTAAGCAGGAATGAACGAAGCAGAGGACGACGCGATGACGCAGGAAGCGGCAGATTAAAGAAAGACACCTCAAAAGCACGGCGGAGAACGGTGGCGACGGAGCCGAGGGCGGCCCCGCTGATCCCGACGGCACCCACGCGGACGCACGAGTCGAGCGGAGCACCCAGACAACGGCGGCGGCGCTTCCGAGAAAGGCGACGGAGGCGAGGGCGGCGTCCACTGATCCCGACGGCACCACCGAGGAGGCGGGTGAAGCAGCCGAGAGCAGCGCCCCACGACTGCAGGCGGCAGCCCAGGCGGTGCGACGACGGCTCCGACACTGGATACTAAGACTGGGCCAGAGCAGACCTGGGCCCATGAATCATGAGAGAGGGAAATCAGGCGTGCACACGCACGAGCTTGAGGCGCCGCGCGGGTGGTGGGCCTGATGGGCGTGGGTGTTGGGATGACCACGAGGAAGAGAGCCCCGCAGCTGCGAGCGGCGTGGCCACGCGGCGGGCGGGGGCTGGACAGCCGGACAGGGAACAGTAACCAAAGCCCTGAGAGAGCGCGGAATCTAGGAGCTTTATGGAGTTGTATATACACCAACCAATGTGTATGTGCTACGAGTACTACTGTACTCCCCCAACTGGAACCAGGAAATTCCACTAATAACACGTCTCCAGAAATGGCACCAACAATGGGTGCCTACAGCGATACCAAAAAAGCATCGCCATCTCGGAGATGGCATCGGAATACTACGGCTAAAAAAGACGATTAATTAATGCACAGCGCAACGCAGTCCACTCCAAGATCTCATCACCCCTTCCCGTCCAGCGGCGGACCTCCCTCTCCCACCCGGCACCCGCCAGCCCTCCTCGAGCTATTAGTACCCGCCACGCCTTCGTCCCCGCTTCGCCGCCTGCCTGCCTCTCCGGACTCCCACTCTCCAAGCCACCTTTCTTCCACACCCAAAAACCCAACTACCTACCTGCACCGAGCCCAAGCCACGACGGCTCGGACTCCGCCGTCGACGCGTCCTCCTCCTCTGGAGCAGTGAAGCTACTACACTAGGCAGGCACCATGGGCCCCGCGCCGAGGGAGCCCATGAAGCAGCGAGTGAACCGCTGCCTGCTGCGGCTCTCGGACCGTGACACGGAGGCGATAGCGGCGGCGGAGCTGGACGCGATCGCGCGGGACCTGGACGCCGACGAGCTCCCCGTCTTCGTGGCGGCAAGTCTCCGACGCGCGGCCCACCGACAGGACGCCGCTGCGTCGGCACTCGCTGCGCCTGCTCGCGCTCGTGGCGGGCGAGCACCCGCGGGGCGCCGTCGCGCCGCTCGTCCCGCGCCTCCTGGCCGCCGCACTGCGCCGCGTCAGGGACCCGGACTCCTCCGTGCGCGCCGCGCTCGTCGACGCGGCGCGCGCCGCGGCGGGCGCCGCGTCCTCGCCGCCGGCGGCGCTGGCCCCGCTCGCGGACGCGCTGCTCCACGAGCAGGACCAGTGCTCGCAGCTCGCCGCCGCGCTCGCCGCCGCGGCGGCGGTCGAGGCCTCGGAGCCCACCGACGACCTCGCCGCGTACCTCCGGGGCCTCCTCCCGCGGCTCTACAAGCTCCTCCGCAGCGCCGCGTTCAAGGCCAAGCCCGCGCTCATCTCCCTCATCGGCACCGCCTCGGCTGCCTCCGGCGGGGGAGCTGCCTCCGCCGCCGTGCCTTGCCTCCGCGACGCGCTCGCTGGCGATGATTGGGCCTGCCAGGAAGGCTGCCGCCGAGGCGCTCGCTTTGTTGGCCCTCGAGCACGGAGACGACCTCGTCTCACACAAATCTTCCTGCATTGCCGTCTTCGAAGCCAAGAGATTCGATAAGGTCGGGCGCATAACTAAACTTCGGATCTTGACCATGGCAGCAGCCTCGTAGATATGCTGCGGCTGCTTGACATTTCTGACACCTTCTTGGCATAATGCAGGTGAAAATAGTGCGCGAGTCCATGAATCGGATGATCAAAGCATGGAAGGAGATCCCAGATTTGGATGAGGAGGTCTGCTCCTTCGACGCGCCACCATCGTCCCAGTCGAGATCCTCTCTCACAGGTGATGTGGCTGTTCATGAGGGTCGGTCTAGTCACTATTTTTAATTTCATGAGGGTCGGTTTAGCCACAGAAACGATAAGCGAACAGGGCGAGTCTGGGCTTGGTTCAGGGTTTGACTGCATACCGTAAGTACACTTAAAAAATAACCTAATACTTGGTAAAAGACAGAAATAGTCCTTGCTTGGTACTACTAGTAAAACACACTGAAGAATAAATAGTTCTTTGCTAAGAAAAAAAGTATTTCGCATTTTTATAACCTTTTCTTTTTGATACATACCGCAATATGCATGATATTACATTTGTTGGATTTAGTTGTCTGGATGAGAGTTATTCAGACTATGGATGTTCTTTTCTAACATTGTTTGATTGTATAATTGGACAGAGACTGCAAGTGATGGCCGATGCCCCGCCGATTCCTTGGGCTCCACCTCTACTACCCCTTCAATTACGAGGAACTCATGGCCGACTAATAGGCAGCCCGCACCGGATGCATCGCACAATGCCATCAACAGAAAAGGCAGCCCTCCTTCCATCGTAAGCAAGAAAAATTTGCCCCCTTCGCGCCGCAACACAGACCCGTCCAAGAAATTTGAGGACAGGGTTGACGTTACTGTCGCTCCTGATGCTACGCCAATCAAAATGGTGACCGAGGAGAAGCTCCTGAAAGAGGGCAGCAGTGTTAGAGAGAGGCTTGAAGCGCGGAGGGTGCTGTTTCAGAAGACTGGTGAGAAAGGTTACAAGAAGCTGGCTGGTCCCAAGTCAGGATCAAGAGTTGTTCCATACAGTGGGGATGGTGACTTGGAAGAGACGGCTGAGACTGAGGATGCGCCTGAGGAATTTCAGTCAGCTCACAAAGATGAGGACCTGTCGAAGATCAGGATGCAGCTGGTTCAGATTGAGAATCAGCAGGCTAGTTTGCTTAATCTTCTCCAGGTAGTTATCCCTTGTTACCATGTATCATACGTCAATAATTTGTTGAAATTCTTTATTCTTCATAATAGATTGGATATTCCATTTTCAATTTTTTATTTATTTTTCTCCCTGTTTGCTTAAGAGTCTCCTCAGTGCGTGAGCAGATGAGATGTCCTACATGATGACATAGAAGCTAAATATAACAAAAAAAAGATAAAAATTTTGTTGCTTGGAAAAATTTTACACGAAGCAAACTTTGGCCCCGATTAGATGCTACCCAACAGCCAAAATTTTTTTGCATAGTACCTGTCACATCGAATCTTGCGGCACATGTATGGAGTACTAAATGTAGACGAAAAAAAAACTAATTGCACAGTTAGGTGAGAAATCGCGAGACGAACCTTTCGAACCTAATTAGTCTATAATTAGACACTAATTGTCAAATAAAAACGAAAGTGCTACCGTAGCCAAAATCCAAATTTTTTTGATCTAAACAGGACCTTTGTTGCAAGCTCAATCATTCCCTATGTAAAAGAACCAGGACCTACCAGTACCTACTGGAGTTTTTTTTTCCTTTTTTGGTGCAATGTGGACTGATTTGTGCATGAAGTGGGGTCTCATCCTGTTCTTGCATCAGGATATTTAATAGGGGCTTATTATATTATTTGGTCTCGGTGAGCAGCACTGACCGTTTGTTACGAATCATGCATCCAGGCCTTTTAATCCAGCGTGTAAAGTTTTAAGGTGTCACATCGAATATTATATATGAAGGTTACATGAGATGTTCGGATATTAATAAAAAAACAAATTACAGAATCCGTCAATAAACCACGAAACGAATTTATTAAGCCTAATTAATTTGTCATTAGCACATGTGTTACTCTAGCATTTTTATTGTCAAATTATGAACTAATCAGGCTTAAAAGATTCGTCTCGTAAATTAGTCGCAAACTGTGTAATTGGTTATTTTTTAGTCTATATTTAATACTACATTCGAAGGGTGGGCCTGGTGCAAGCGGTAGAGTCTTACCGCCTGTGATCGGAAGGTCTCGGGTTTGAGTCGCGGTCTCCTCGCATTACACATGCGAGGGTAAGGCTTGCCACTAACACCCTTTCCCAGACCCCGCACAGAGTGGGAGCTCTTTGCACTGAATACGTCCTTTTTTTTATTTAATACTATATTCATATGTCAAACATTCGATGTGAGAGGTGTAAAATTTTGTGCGTGGGAACTACACAAGGGCTCATTCAATGTGTCCTCCAAGCACTAGTCAAATCAGTATGCATTCAGGCCTGATCAGTGGCATGGTGTGGGGGAAACCTGGACCACAGTACAGTCGCTAGCAATAAGGCAATGTTTTAAGCATTACCAACTTCTTTTAAACATCGTCCTGTTCGTTTGGGCTTGTTTGGCTTATAAGCCATTCTTAAAAGTACTGTTGGTGGTTGGTTGGTTTGGTGTGAGAAAAATATTGTTCGTTGGCTGATAAGCCATGGCTTCTAAGCCAAATACGACCGAGCGAACATGCTGCATTTCTTTATGTGTCACACATACCGCGGGCTATCAGGAACATCCATAGTGTTTACCTGCATCTGTAAAAAAGCATCAGCCAATGTTCTGATCACATATTATATAGGCAATATACCATTTTTTTACAACAATTCAGTTTTTGTACTGACATTTTATGTCCAAACAACTATCCATGTTACATGTAAGATGCTCTAAAACATGCATAGCATTGAATCATTCCCAGTTACTCCTTGTAAACAGAAAACATATCTGACCCTTTAATTACTTTTGTCTCGTCAGAAATTCATGGGGAGCTCCCAGAATGGGATACGTTCCTTGGAGACTAGGGTGAATGGGCTGGAGATGGTATTGGACGAGATATCCCGTGATTTAGCTGCTTCCTCAGGAAGGATTCCAAACAGCGAACCTGACACAAATGTTTGCTGCATTCTGAGCCCAAAGTTCTGGAGAAGACATGATGGAGGTAGATACACTTCCAGGTACTCTGTATCGGATGCACCAAACTACACCGAGGAGAGCAAAAGTTCTTACAAGTGGGACAGGCAGAAGTTTGGAGTTCATAGCGGTTTTGTCACCAATCCTTTAGCAGAGCCAAATGATTCGTCTGTAAGAAGCATAGCTGTTTCCCAGGAAGGGAGGAGAAGAGACTCGGCTCAATACAGATCAAGGTAAGGTAATAGATACCAAACCAAGAAACTTTTTTGTTCATGCGATTATGTTAGGTAGGCCAATCAAATGTGCTCAGGACGTCTTAGAGACTGACAGTAACATAGTAACATCAAAGTAGTTGGTTTCTTGTATAGCAAATTAGAATGACTTCAGTTATGTTGCCAACCCATTACGCAATGCATCATTGGCTATTTGTTACTTCCTATCACAGATATCTATGTTCATTGTTGAATTTGCATGAGCTTCTTAACATTTTTTTCCCTTATTCAGTCAATTGTTTACTAATTCTCACTCCCCTTTCCATCTTCAGGTTGAGTTAGGTGTGGCAGGAAGCTGTTCATGTGAAGTGAGAACTACTTGCTTTAGCAAGAAGGCGGAGCGTTTGAAGATCCCACTGTTGGTGCATTTTCGAACTTCTTTTCTTAGAGCTGAGATCATACGAATTATGAGGTTTTATTCATGAATTTTCCAGGGTTCAGACCCTGATATACAAGTCTAAACTCTAAGGCAAGACCCACACCGCTGGCTCGGTAATCATACGATGGACATGGATTGCTGGTGGACATTCGCCGAGGGTAATGCATATGTAGAGTTTGGCAATGAGAAAATTTGGGAATCGACTCTCTATGTTCAATCAGTCGTGGATGTACCTTGTACTGCTTGTAAATAGTTTAGATACAGTGATGATTCATGTGCTCGCGAGTCGCAAGGTGTCACGCGAAATTTCCTTGCCTGTGCTGAGATCATGAAAGCAGGTAAAAGGTTCAGAGCCGCTGACAAATGTGTAGGGTAACGGCAGGTGGCTATACTTAACTAATCTCTTTATGGCACATTTCCTCCCATTGTGTGGCAAGAAAGTATGGCAAACCAAAAGTGTAGCATCTATCAAACACATGTCAAAACTCAAAAACCACCAAACCAAGGGCTTGCCAAACGCCGCAACAAACCGATCACGTACCACCGCGCGCCTTAGGTGATGTAACGAATCATACAGTATGTTCCGGCAAAAAGGAACCATACAGTAGCAAACAGAACTTTTGTTGACAATCAGGTTTGACAAAATGTGGCAGCAAATACAGTATCAAACAACGGTAAAGCTGGTGAGCTTTGTAGCCAGGACCCATGAAGATGGCCCCGAAAAAGAACCCGGGCGAAGCATTCCAGCAATCCTCGTATGCTTACAAGCAGAATTTTGTACATATAATATGAAGATCTGTAAAGCAAGAACCATGTACCTAAACTATCTCAGGTTTTTGCCAGCAGGATAATGGCACTACAAAAAAGATGCAAGCAAAACAGAATTATACAAAACTTGCTCTGATACAAGTTATTGTCGTGTTAGCATTGGCCGGAGCAACACAGTAATTCTGCGAACACGCAAGTCTACCCTAATCAAATTAGCTGTGCTTCAATGTGCCCCAAATCATCCAATCTGTTGAGCATAATACTAAGAACAAGAAGTGTATGCACCTTCGTGGATGGCAAGGTTGCCTCAGCTGCAACTTCGAGAGGTTCAATCACTAACTGTATGCCAAGAGAATGACACATATACACGCAGCACTGCTGTTCCAGTACAATGTAGCTGGCTAGCTGCCACTATCAAGTATTTCGGGAAGATCCATCTTCACTGTCTTGTAGGACTGTATGCATGTACTGTTTTGCCAAACTACTCTTCCTGCGATGATGGTGGCTGTAGGTCTAACTTGTATGCCTGAATCTCCATTGGTGAGATAAGAACGTTTCCCTCCAGAGCAACATCACCGATCTGCTCAAGGTAACCTAGCATTTCAGGGTCATCATGTAAGAGGTTCAGCGAAGTCGCCTTCACATTCATAGCTGACAAATCTTTGAACATATAGAACAGATTTACTGGCTCTTCCCCAACTGTTGAACACTGCAGTCCACCCCTTTTGCAGTATGATGCGTCCCAGCCTCTCCTCTGCAACAGAACAGCAAATCTTGGTTCTGCTGCTTCGGTGTGAGGAAATCTTAGGGGCTGAGGGACCTTCAGGTTCACAATATGTACATCGCAAGGCAAAGAAGCAGTTAATGGAGCAAATGACTGTTGAGCCAGCTTGAAGGATTTTTCATGAGTTTTTTTGCTCATAAAAGCATGCATTGGGTAGTTCAGGTGCGCCCCAACACGGTGCGAGAGGAGAGAAGGTTGAAGAGTAAGCAAACTGTGGGTTTTAGGCAAAGCTGAGACATTGAACTCCCTGAGGAGATGAAATATAACATTCATGGGCCGGTTGTCCATTACTCCCTGCCCCAGACCACGGCCATCATCCTGAACCAACCTACGATCCAACATAATCTCCAGCCATCCATTTTTCAAGCTTGCTGCGCCCAATGACTGCTTGGAGTGTACAGAAAACCGATTACCATGTGAATCCTGCAAGAAGGCAAGTGATGGCATTGGGTAATAATTTCCCTGTAGAGGAATCTTATCATATGTCTGCCTCCTACTCATCTGAAACCCATTTAGATCAGAATAGAAGATCCTTTGGTTGTCAATATCTGTCTTGTATCTGACAATCAGTTCCTTATCATTAAAAACATGGCCAACAAGCTCAACATGGTATTCCTTCTCGATCAGCATGTCCTGTATAGAGTCTCCACAATTGTACATACGTGTACTATGTGAGAGAGGTGACTTATGCCACTCTGTCTTTGGAAGAGAATGGGCTTCTTGAACCAATGGTCCTTCAGTTAGGATGAAATGTCCTCCTTCCTCGACAATTGAACGAGCTTCCCCAATTGGTTTGAACAAGTATGCCCCGCTTCCATGGCTTCTGTACATGCCAATTTCTTCACCTATCACAGTTTGTTCCCCATCCTTGTGACGGGTTGCTGTCTGAAGGAGACCATGACTTGTATCAAAAGAAAGAGTGTAATTGGAATTTTTCATCTCCACTGATTTGCCTTCCAGCTTTGAACAATGATATGGTTCAGGGCAAGGAAATTCCTGGTATGTTTTTACTACAGCAGGAATAGCTTTTTCACAATCCTGCCCAGTAACCACATAGTAGGTCTCCAAACCTAGTGGAGGAACAGAAGCTCTCCAATAAAGGCGGTGCCGACCAGTCGAAATCTTTTCATCACTGACAAACTGCCACTCAGGGGAAACTTGACTTGGCAAACAGGACCCATTCGAATTGAGAACAGAAACATCTGGAGTACTTACAACAACCATAACAACCTCATCCCTTGTCTGTTCTAATGGGTTAAAAAAGACAACTGACTGTGCCTTACCTTCAAGAGGGTGAAGAACCCTATGCACCGGCTGAACATCATACTTTGACCGTTCCTGCACAGGCTCAAAATGTGATAACAATGTAGGGTCAGATCTATCATGGAAATCTCCTAAAAGCACTTCGACTGCCCTGGACATAAATAACTGTAGATCTTGCAGTGAAGTGTGCATTCGAGTCCCATAGTCCACCACAACATGATCTTTAGCTGTGCCAGTTACCCCATCATGATGCTGAAAAAGCGCCAAATTCCTCCTTGCTGCTGTCAGTTTGTGTGAGAAGCTGATGGGGAGTTTTGCACACTGAAACTTCTGACAGTATCCTAGAACAAATGAACCCAGAATCTCTGAGGCACGGAGCGTCTGTTCTAGTACACGGTCAACAGCTTTGAAGAATGGCCTTGACACATAGTAGCCACTCCAGTAGTCCTGATTTCTATCAGCATATGTAAAGAAATCCCCTGAAAGTGTTGGAAAACCTTGCAGCTCAGCAGAACCCAATTCACCTGGCCGTGTATAGTTTATCTTTTCAGCTTCATCTCTCAATGTGGAGAAGTAATCCTCCAGGGTACCAAATTTGACTTCAGCGTTAAGATGCGGATTTGAGTTTATGTAATCAAAGAGTTTCTCGTAATTGCGAAATTGTACTTCTGCTTCCTCCATACTAACATATCGGAAATCATCACCCAAAGGAATCAGAAGTGTATTCGTTCTGTACAGGGTTGATTTTTTCCTGTACTGGTCTAGAAGCTTTGTTGCTCTCTCTTGCACATTGTCAGGATTTGTCTCAACAGGATCAAATCTCCATGGGCAGGATTCATAACTGAAACCACGCATTCGAGCGAAGTCAAACTGGCAGCAGATAGCTGGTTCTGGTCCACACGTGTGTGGAATATCATAAGAATAGAAGGGCATCATGTGAACAAATATGTCAGTTGTTTCTTCAATATCCCAGTTCTGCCTCCACAAATATTCAAGATTTTTTTTCATTGCAAGCTCCTTTTTCACCTCATAGTGCGTTCTCTGGATTAACATGTTATGGAAACCCATTCTCCTAAGCAAATATGCCATTGTAGATGAATAACCAAATGGATCAATTGACCAAGAATTCTTAGGAATAACTCCAATAGTATCATTGAGCCACATGTTCCCCTCCATCATCTGTTAAAGAAAATCATAAAGATCAATAAATTTCATCATGACTGAATAATTGTCCAAGTCATGTATTCTAAATTATAATCATATCCAACAAGTATCAATTTGGTATTTAAATATTATCAGCCTCCAGATTAGTTCTAATGCAATAGGAAATAAAATAAGCCAAACTTTGCTCCTACGGACCAATATCAAATGAGACACGGGCCATTTGCCCAGGATCGATCCCCGTGCACCCCAGTTTGTAAGGAAAAAATGGTGTCATATGGGGCCAAGTATACCGATACTGAGCACCGTGCACGGCAGGACGAGCCATGGGAATGTCCAGTTCAAGTAGTTAGGGAGTTGAAGTTGCTTAGTGATGAAGTTAAATTCAGATTCTTATCCAGGTTGTTAGGAGTTTGTTTCTTAGAAGATATAGTAGCTGAGTTGGCAAGAGAGAGACTAGATGTACTCAGGATGTATGCATGAATCAATCAAGAAGTTAAACCCCAAACCAGTTCTTTACCCTGAGTCTTGTTAGTGGGCCAGACGCCATGGCGCCACCCAAGTTCAATTGTTCGGTTCAGTTCTTGCCTGATTCGCACTCATACAACCTCGAACCTTGCCACTTTCCCCTCCATCGTTGCGGCAAAAGTATGTGTTCTCTTCCTTGGAATATGTATAGGAGCAACCACGTGGCAAGTGTGGTTAGCCCGTCTCAAACTTATTTAATCATGCTTCATTACATCAAAGAAACAAATCACCGCAAACAACAAAAACTAGGGGAGAATCAAAGAAATAATTAGCCGCCTAGATTTCAACATCAAAGTGATAAGACCCAAGGCCTGCATATCATTCACATTGAAATGATGCATCATCAATTGACACATCAATCATTACAATGTTACTGAAGGTTTTTTTTTTTCAGTACAAAGGAATTTAATGAGTTTGTATTTCTTTTCTAGTCCATGCTATAGAGCTGCCCAATTAGCAGGTTTTTTAAAACCTTTCCAAATTGAGGAGTTCATACAGTGGGCATAAGTAAGGTGTGTCATCCGACAAACCTATGCTCATTAGGTTTAGTATATTCAAAGATAGGCAAACCTGTATTATTCTTGATTCATAAGTATTATTATGCACTAGCAATGAACTGCGCAATGAAATATACTGGAAAAAAGCAATAGCATGTCCCATTTATGACAGATATTCCCATAAGTTCTTCCTGCCATCATCTCAAACCAAGAGTATGATGTTAGCCTTTTCGGTTATACTATCCTGTAAGTGGTGGTGTGTCTTGCTCATGCATGAGAAATAATGGAGAAAACTTGAGCCCGGCTTTAGAACATGAGAAAAAAAAATATTACAATAGTAAATAGCATCATTTCATCAAACCGGAGTCTATATGACATCCTCTTAGCGTCTTTTAATTTGATATGTAACGTTCCATGTGTTCTTCAACATGGTGTATGTGAAATAAGAAAGAGATAAATAATGCATTTCGTTTATGCATCAGCTACAGACAATCATGATACAACATTTAGCGAAGAGCAAAGATATAAATAGCCATTTTGTGTGTACTTGCCTGTTCTATGATCGCAAAGTAGTGGGAGTTTGCCTGCATTGAGAAACAAAGGGAAATTCAATGTAGCTCCCTTTTAAAGAGAGTTAATATGACAAAATACTTTGCTAGAAAAGATTAAACAACAGAAACAATACAGTGTTATAAAACACAATAATTAATATATCTCCAAAGGAGAGGTTCATTAATATAGAACAAAGGAGCACAATATCTGTTGAACAATGAATGGCTTAATAAAAACAAGCTCACAGCGGAAGCAACATACTAAAGGAAAAAAATAAAGTAAACATGCCAGTGTTGTTTGTGATCATTTAGCCATAATCCTGACTGTTGAATCTCCTTAGCATGTGCACTAATGTATGCAAATTCTAGAGCAACAAAGCCTGGCACGATAGATCATGTAACATGAAACGCATGCCTAGTTGCCCACATAATCTGTAGATTTTCGATTTTCTAAGCTTGGAGTGGTCAGGTAGCACAAGAGTCACAACTACACATCAACACCTGACGCTAGGCCTGACCCGAATTGACACCTAAGCATGGAAACTACAAGTGCACAAGCCAACGACATACAAAACCAAAATAAGTTACACCCAGTTCATGCCTAAATATGAAACAGCATCAATCGCATACCTCCCTAAGATTTGAGATCACAATGTGGGCAAGGAGAAACAATGAAATTCCATATTAGTCCTACAAGCACAGCACGTCCAGATTCATTTGTAATCAACTAGACAACCAGGTAATAAAACGTGAAATGAAATTCCATTTCGTTCATGGCCTAGACAAATGATGGACGCATAGCATGCCAATGGAAAACACAAGCAAGGAAACAGAAGCTACGGTTTATTCCTTCACCCCATCTAAACCACAAAGTTTTACTCCCCTCTCACCTCGTCGTTCATGACCCATCCGCCGCTCACGATTTCGAGCTGCCCGTCACGGACAAGCTTAGCGAATGCCTCTTGCTTCTTGGGCGGCGCGTCGCGCCACCACCTCTCCAGGTACGACATCTCCTCCCATATGAACTTCCTCCGCGAATCCTATACCACAGCAGAATCCTGACGATCGTCAAAAGGAGAAGAGCACCAAGACCCAAAAGCAAATCTCGAGTGGGGAGAACACTAGGAGGACCTTGGAGAGGGACTCGACGATGGTGTCGAGGATGTGGCGCGACTGGCGCTCGTAGTACTCCTCGACAGTGCGGATCCAGCCGGGGTCGTTGTGTGAGTGCGGCGCGACGAAGACCTTGAGCTTCTCGGCGTCCCACTCGTCGCCCCTGTACTTGACCTCCCACCCCTGCTTCCACGCGCCGCCGTCTTCGTCGCTGAACTCGATCCGGTCGTAGAGGTCCCTCGTCGTGATATCCACGGGCGCCTCGCGCCCGATCCGGGCCGCCACGGCGGCCGCCGCGGCCGAGTCCCGGAGGCGGAAGGCGGGCCTGCGGGTGACGCGGGGGCGGGTGGGGGAAGACAGCGCGGCGGAGCGGGACGAGGGGAAGCCGAGGCGGAGGAAGGCGAGGATGAAGAGCGCCGCGAAGGCGGTCACGGCGAGGCATAGGGCGCGGCGGGAGTAGGGGGATGACGCGGAGTGGAGGCCGCCCCCGCGGCGGCGGGAGGAGGCGGGAGCGGAGAGGGAGGACTTGGAACGGAGGTGGTGGTGCGCCTTCGGCTTGGAGGTGGTGGGGAGTAGCGCGCCGGAGCGGCCCCCGCCGCTGCCGGAGAAGAAGTGCATCGCCGCCGGTTTCGGGGTCGGACCTCTGTCGTCTCGAGTGGGTGCGCGGTGCGCCTTTCCACCCGTGCCCGGCCCGGCCCAGCGATATTTTTGGGCGCTCCGTTTGTTTCGAAGGTCGGGTGGGGGGGACTGGAGAGTGGGGAGAGCTCTGTACGAATGGTATGCTTCAATGACATGTGGGGCTACTTCGAGCCTTCTAGATGGGCCAGTGGGGCGTTAAGCTGGCGCTGTCCGCTGTGAAATGGCTGGTGGGCTTAAGGCATGGTGAACAGTGAACAGCGAACTGGTTCGTTACGACTTTAGTAGGCCGGTGAAATGGCTAGCGAAAGGGACGTACGGTCGTACGGATGATTAATTACAGTAATGTAATTGCAAATTTAACGCTTCAGATATATTATTACTTCTTGTCTAATATGGCTTCAGATATATTATTACTTCTTGTCTAATATGGTTATGTCATTAGGTCGGTCTCAGTGGGGATGAAAGGTTTTATGTCTATGTTTTCGAAACTCCAACGTTGAAAACGGTGTAAACAAGTTTCATTCCCATGTAACTCATTTTCATTCATAAAACTTTTATCACCGTTCTCTTTATTTAAATTACGTCATGTCAGCTTATTTAATGCTGAGTTAAATACGTGAGAGGCCCTTGAACTTAGCATGGGATGTCACTTAGGCCCATAACTTGAAAAATGCATTTATGGGTATATAAACTTGTTAAATCAGGTTCATACTTGCCACGTGGCAATAAAATATGCACCTAACACCTTGAAAAAAAAATATGCCCCTAAACAAATAAGCCCAGTGATGGGGAAGACGAAGCTGTCGCTGCTGCTCGTGGCGATGCTCGTGTCGCTGCTGCTCGTGTGTGCGCTGCCTCCCTCTGCTACGTCCTTGCCAAGGCCATCGCCGTGTCACTGACGCAGGACTCGAGTGGCAGGGGAAGGGACACCTCGTCGTCGTCGAGGCCATGTTCCTCATGGCGGTCGTGCTCGTCGTCGCTGAAAGGATCTTGATGTCGCCTAAAGGAGGGGTGAATAGGCCTGTTTAAAACAAACTCGTAGCAGAAATTAAATTCTAAGTATAGCACTGCTGCTCCTAAGGTGCAGCACTGCCACACTGAAAATGCAGCACTGCTATGCCTACAGAAATCTTGAACTATAATTCAAAAACTACCCAAGGAAAAGTAGATCGAGCAAATTACTAATGTTTCTGGAATAGTGTAGAGCCTATTCCACCACCTGTATTTTGGCAGAAGTGTATGAGCAAGTAGATCGGGACCAAACCCTAGAATCACCACAAATACAAGTATAGCAATGCAAATCATAAGAACACAAGTGAGACATTGATTTATCCCATGGTTCAGCTTGCCACTAAAACTTGCCTATTTCAATGTTGTTGAGGTAGCCACAAAGGCTTTGGTCTCTTTCAACCTTATCCTTGTTCTCAAGTCAAGAGAATAAACTCTTGAGATGAGGGGTGATTTCACTAGATGATTGAGGTGATTACAAACTTCTCGGGGCTACCACACAAGTTGGCAAGTTCCACGGGCGACGCTCTAACCGGAGCAAGCTCTAAAAGTAACAAACACTATCCACCGGCTTGAACGCGAACCAAGTGCTCTAGGAGATAAAGAACAGTTAGGGTTGCTCTCTAATGCAGTTTAGAGGCTCAAACTCTCATGGATTTGTAAGGGAAGCAAATGAGAAGCTTGAGGAGCTCCAATGGTGAGTGAGGGAGAGAGAGAGCCGGTCGCACTTGGGAAGGGAATGGTCGATCTAAAAATCAAGTTACCATTGTGAGGGAGAAGAGAAGGTATAAATACCCCCTGCTCCCAATGGTCAGTTAAGTCGTGGTAGTGCTGCGGCTGAACTGCGGTAGTGCCTTAGTGCGGTAGTGCCTCGCCTGAACCGCGGCAGTGCCTCAGTGCAGCAGTGCTTTGCCTTAGCGCGGCAACGCCTCACCTGCTAGGCAGCACAAAAGATAAGATTGCAAAGCTTGCTGTCTTGGCTAAGGCTTTAAGGATATTTGGTGGGTAAATGAGCACTTGGTTGCACATAAAAGCTTGTGTCTTGTATCCCCCTTTATAGTACGGCTTTTTCCTATACTCAATCTCAAAATATGAAATAAATTAAACTCCATTGAGTCAGGATGCCACTACCTTTTGTAATTTAGGGTTTCCACCATCACATGTATTATCCTCTTTCTTAATATCACCTTCATAAGGGGATTGCAATCATCTTTGTCTCCTCTCTTTGAGCAAACACACCTTGAGCATGTGAGTTGAACCATTTCTATATATATGAGTTTACCTCATGGCTTCAAGTCACTTCTACTAATGATTTGATCCTCAACACAATATGACTCCTCATAGCTTGATTAGTTCATCGACTCAAATGCAAGTACTCTCTTCTTCACCTTAGCCATGGTACCTTATGTCCTCTTTATTTTGGCTTGACACTCCTAACACTCACTTCAATATCTATCAAGCTTCAATTGGATTCACATAGATTGAGATATATGAATCAACATCAATATGGTCAAGCCAATTTATGATTCCTTATGTCCTCTTCATTTTGGTTTGACACTCCTAACACTCACTTCAATATCTATCTTCATACTTCTAGCTTGATCAAATCAATGCAAAGTGATTTTTCAAATTTTTATCCATACAAGCAAACCAACATAGAGACTGACTTATATCCAATATGAGTTGTGTCCTTTGTCATTTAACCTTTACTTGGTATTTCTTCACTTATGCATTCTTGACTCATTCTTCAATCCTCGATCAAAGCTAATCCGTTATTAAACTCTTCTTGTTCATGCAAAGCAAGCCATTATTGAGACCAATCCAAAATCATCAACTCATGTCTCATTTACCATTTGCCAAATATGCTTGCTTTCACATGATACTATGATATCCCATAACATAGAAGCCATTTCATTAATTCTTTTTGCATTGTTGTCTTCTTCTTGAACTAGATTGTTTACATAATCTTCCAACACAACAATATTCAACTTTGGCCTTCATTTCAACACTATGTGTAATACCATCAAGCTTGCCTTCTTGTTAAACCTTTGATACATCTTGTTATGGCAATATTCATGTGTATGCAATATACTTAATTTTCTATTCAACACTTAGCAAACTTGTTAGACCTTTAATTGTGTTGTCATTCAATTCACCTAAAACCCACTAAAGGGCTAGATGCACTTACAATCTTCGCCCTTTTTGGTGATTGATGACAATACAATTAAAGCTTATAAGAGATTGATAAATAATAAGATTTTGAATCCTATGATATAGTGAGCTCCCCCTAAATGTGTTCATAAAATGGAATTTTCAATTTTTGGCCTCAAATGTCAAATACACATATTCAAGATGAAGTGTGGGAACTCTCCTATATCTTAGCATCCGTGGGGTGCAAGGTGTCATCATGATAAATGTGATGCTCATGATAGTTTATGCACTCAAGAAGTTTCTGAAGCTGTCATGTGCGGTACTTCCATGATTGAGCGCTGGCACTGCCACATAGTGGCAGTCAAGAGAAAATAAATAATACACCATTCAAGGCATGAACATCACACACTAACATATATGGTCCTTATCAAGAGCATCAATTTAAATTATCCTTGCACACACCACACAATAAAAATTGAAAAATCTTATATGCCTCCCTTTTACCCCTTTAAATCCACATATCAATCTCTCCTCCCTTACACTCTCCCCCAATATTTCTCCCCCTTTGGCATTAATCTCCAAAAAGGATCTCTCCACCAAAAGGAAGAAATGATGGTAGACAAGTGAGGGCAAGAGGTAGGTAAAAGTTTAGCATTATAGGATTTCTCTTCTAAGTTTTGTACCAAACAAAGTATGCAAAAATTTAAGTCAAGATTCTTGAGAAGTTAACATATTTAGCTCATACCTCACTTAGATGACACTTTTAACATGAGACTAACTCACGCCATCACCACAAGAGGTATCAACCAAATGTAATGATTCTCTAATCGGCACCACTAAGAACAAACTCATGGTGTGACTCAAAATATTGCATGCACATGCACACACTAGCATGTAAGGGCCTAGATGCACAAAGGTAATACAAGAGTTCATGGAGCAATGTACCTTTTTCTAAGCCTCACTAATCTTCATCATGATCATGAACTTTTGAATTTAGTGCTTTGATGGGCTTGACACTTCTTTTCATAAAATTGTTTCATATATGCCCATCTCTCTTCATCGTGACCTTCATGTGAAGATTTCCCAAACTTGTGCTTGATCTCGGCTGAGAGTCCATTTCTAGCTCTTGTTGTCATTTTGACATACCAATTGAAGATATATTTCTTGATATACCACATTGAAAGATTATCCACCAATATCAATCGAAATATGATCTTCACAATTTGACACCAATTGAACGAGTCTTCACGAATTGATGCCAATTGGAATGGATTCTTGTATCTCATGATTTCATCTAGGGAATGCTCATAAAGACAAAGAGTAGCATTAAATTGCACAAGCTAGAGTTTCATAACTAGTGACCATTTTGGATGTGGAAGGCAAGTTGATCACTAATTGCAAAACCTCATAACATAGACTAAATTCCCCTTTTTTGATAGTGCATACATATATGTGTGGAAGGCAAGAATATATGCACTTATGGTCAATTAAGTCCAAATAAGGGAATTTAAGCTATATTATGGAGAGTAGCTACTTAAGAGATAACATTGCAATCCAAATGAACATAAGAGATAACTTTACCTAATTTGGATTGAGTTAATGTAGCATACCCATGAGAAAACTCATTCTCACCAAGAGACTACACAAATCACTAGAAGAAAAAGTTAGTCTCAAAAGACACAAGACATAGAATGAGCTCCCCCCTTAATATGTGAATTAAGCAATCGGATTACTTGTGAAATGCACTTGGATCGGTTTAAGAGTCTAGAGGAGTTCATCCTATATATCTTGGTCAAGGCATAATAATCTTACAATAATTGAAATTGTGCCAAAGGAAACATACCATCACAAAGGTAGATAGATCACCACACAAATTTTATTGACATGACCATCTGTTGATGGTAGTTAACAACCATTATAAAACGTCAATAAAACATGCATAAGGGCACAATTGAGATCACCAACAATGGTCTAGGGGTTTAAACTAATAAACTTCATGAGTTTTGGTGAATTTGTGATTTCTGCAGGGTTTATTCAGAAAACCATCAAGGTGGACCTAGATGTCAGAGTTAACTACGCTTATCCACAGCGAAATGGACACCAAAAAACTCTAGAAGACTTGAGAGGATTCCATGCCAAGGCAGAGAGGCAGAGGCTACCACCGGCTCCACCTGTAGGCTTCCCGGCCCCTAGGTTGCAATGTCGGTTCTCCACTGCCTCCTAGGTTGCATCTGTGCCGTTCCTTAAGTCAGTTTGATCCAAGGACTCACGTTGGATGCTCCAGCCTATATAAAGCAGCCCCTGCCCCCCTAAAGGTATCAAGTCATTTGAGAAGATAGAAACCCTAATCATCCTTAGAGTTCTAGCATATTCTAGGGCATAGCTAGTTAGGCTAGGTCTAGAGGGAGGCAAGCAGGCTTCACTTGGATTCCTGATCATGTCAAGAGCGTGGTTCGATATAATCTTTGTACCCCATCTCTCTTTTGTATCTCTATTATTTTTATATGCTTGCTACAATTGTTATGACTAATATTAGTATTCATCTTATTCATGTTCTTCGTTATAATGCTCATCATCTACTTTGATTATATGCTTAGTATAGTTGGATTATCATCATATTCATGCATAAGTTCATATAGCGCTCACTCTAAGGTACCATGGGTGGGTGGTCGACATTGTGTAAGTGTGGTGCTTATACATTGTTTACCTACGAATATATATAATAAGTATTGATCAATGATAATGATAAATCACTCAGAGTACTCCTTTCTATGGCATTAGCATGGTCAAGTAGAATATTAGAGGAATAATTCCTAAGTCATCCTTAATTATAAGTCAAAGCATACATTGATTAGTGCAACTATACCTAATAGTCATTGCTGAGATCATCTCCATATCTACACATAAGGGATATTACTAAGAGGGGATTAAGAACAGAGCTTGTCTCCCTTCGTAACCAGATCCTACGTGCTATCTACATCAGGGAGTGGACTACAAAGGACTCAACAGGAGTGTCACGTGATCTACCACATGATATCCCATACCCAGGGCATTTCCCACTCGTGCTGGATCCCACCATCCTACAACGTGCAGTTCAAGAAGGTCCTCATCGACAATGGGAGTGCCCCTAATCTCCTCTTCATTAGAGCCCTAACTGACTTAGGCCTCACAAAGAACGATCTCATCCCTAGTTAATTCTCCACTCTGGGGATTGTACCTAGGCAGAGCGTCCCAACCTTTAGGGGCAGATCACCTTGCCAGTCTAGTTTGGCACCAGCCGACCACTTTCATACTGAGTACGTAAACTTCTTCAGTGGCAGACTTCGACACCGCCTACCACGCCATCCTTGGCCGACCAGCTCTCGCCAAGTTCATGGTCCGTGCCCCATTATGTCTACCTAGTGTTGAAGATCCCTGACGGAACAGGGCGTTCTCACCCTACAGTGCCAACATTCTCCACCAGCCTATGACTGCTAAGGAGAAGGACTCACCATCGCTAATGCGATGGATCTCTTGGCCTAAAATGGAGTCTTGCATTGCCGACTCCAAGAAGGTTCCAGCGGAGGAGCAGGCGATCTCGACTCAGGAGCCACCTCGGTCTGTGACTAAGTCCAAAGACACAAAGGAGGTTGAGCTCGTGATCGGCTACAGAAGCAAGATGACCCAGGATTGGGGCCCATCTCGACCCCAAATAGGAAGACGCGCTCAGTTAGCTTCCCTCATAGAAACATCAACATGTTTGCATGGAAACCTACTGACATGCCTAGCGTTCCTCGGGAGCTAATCGAGCACTCCTTAAATGTCTTGCCGACCGCCAAACCGATCAAGTAAAAGCTTCGATGATTCGCGCAAGACAAAAAGGAGGCTATTAGGGCAGAAAATAACTCGGCTATTAGCAGCCTGCCTTTATTAAAGAGGTGTATCACCCGGAGAGGCTCGCCAATTCGATCCTTGTACGAAAAAAGAATAATGAATGGAGAATGTGCGTTGATTACACCGATCACAACAAACACTGCCCTAAAGACCCCTTCGACTTACCTCGCATTGACGAGGTCATAGATTCAACAGCCAGTTGTGAGCTCTTGTGCTTTCTCGATTGCTATTATGGTTATCACTAGATCTCCTTAAAGGAGGAAGACCATATCAAAAGTTCATTCATCATACCCTTCGATGCCTATTGCTACACCACCATGTCCTTCGGGCTAAAGAATGTCGGCGCCACCTACCAGAGGGCTATCCAACGATGCCTCCAAGAGCAAATCGAGAAGAATGTCGAGGCCTATGTCGATGATGTGGTGGTTAAGTCTAAGACTACCGAATAACCTCATCAGCCGACCTCGAAGAAACCTTCCTAGAACCTGAAGAAATTCCAATGGAAGCTAAATCCCACTAAGTGCATATTCGGTGTTCCATCTGGTATACTCCTAGGCAACGTCGTTAGCCACCAGGCATCGAAGCAAACCCAAAGAAGATAGAAGCGGTCACCAAGATGAAACCACCGACCTACGTAAAGGATGTCCAGAAGCTAACAGGGATGCATGGCGGCTTTAAGCCATTTCATATCCCGATTAGGGGAAAAGTGTTTACCTTTCTTCAAGCTGCTCAAAGCTTTAGGGAAGTTCACCTAGATGCCTAAGCTGACAAGGTCTTTGACGAGCTCAAACAATTATTCATGACGCCTCTAGTTATGACAGCACCATAGCCTGGTGAAACCTTATTGGTCTACATCACCACAACCAACCGTGTCGTCAGTACGGCAATTATCGTCGAACAAGAAGAAGCTGGGCATGCCTATAAGGTTCAGCACCCTATATACTTCATCAGTAAAGTCCTGAATGAGTCTAGGGCTCGGTATCCTTAGGTCCAGAAACTATTGTACGCTATCCTTATTACGTCTAGGAAGCTCCGCCATTACTTTGAGACATATCAAGTAGCAGTGGTTACTGAGTATCCGCTGGGCAAGCATCCTACGTAATAAGGAAGCCAATGGCCTACATCATTAAATGGGCGGTAGAGCTTGGCACATACTCCATTGATTTTAGGGGGCGCTAGATGATAAAGTCTCAAGTGCTCGCCGACTTTATCGCTGAATGGACCAACATGCAAGCTCCCAGTCTCAATCCGATCGGCTCGAGCACTGGGTCATGTACTTTCGATGGCTCCCTCAACCCTAACAGTGCTAGGGGCAGGTATCTTTTTTATTTCTCCATCTAGGGATCACCTCTGATATGTCCTCTGAATTCATTTTCTAGCCTCCAATAACGTCGTCGAGTACTGAAGCTTGTCTCCTATGGTCTCTGTATTGCTATCGAACTTGGTGTTAAACGCCTCTTGGTATATGGTGACTCTACACTTGTCATTATTAGGTCAACAAAGATTGGTCTTGTACCAATAACAAGATGGATGCTTACTACTTGGAAATTAGAAAGTTGGAGGGACAAGTTCTACGGTATTGAATACCACCACGTCGTACGAGATCAGAACCAAGCAGCCAACAAGTTATCTATGCTAGGGTCGACCAACGCTGAGGTCCCAGCTAGTGTCTTTGTTCAGGATCTTCAAACTCCATCCATTAAGCAGGAGCAAGCAGCTCACGAATCTTTCCCTGCCAAGCAATTGGTCCTGGCAATTCCTGTGCCGAGCAGTGATTGGCGAGAGCCTTTTATCAAGTACTTGACACTGTAGATGTACCGGCTAACAAGACCAAGATGGAACGCCTAATTCACCACAACAAGCATTACATGCTAGTCGATGGCAAGCTAATGTGGAAGAATGCAAAGGAGGAATTGCTTTAGAAGTGCATATCTCAGGAAGGAGTGGCACTGCTTCAAGAAATCCATGCTGGATCCCACGACAACCACACGGACCTCTAGAAGTCTAGTCGGCAAAGCCTTTCGATCAGGTTTCTACTAGCCTTCAGTAGTAGTAGACACCGAAACACTTGTCCGACAGTGTGAGGGTTGCCAATTTTTTGCCAAACAGATCCACATTCTAGCTTAGGCTCTGTAGACGATTCCCGCCTCTTGGCCATTCGCATGCTAGGCACTAGGCATGATTGGGCCATTCAAGAATGCCCTCGATGGATTCTGATGGGTTTATGTCGCTATTGACAAATTCTCCAAGTAGATCGAGTACAAGCCGCTCGTCCAGTCCACAACAAAGAAAGCAGCCGAGCTCTTCAACGAAATTTATCCATAGGTTTGGGCTGCCGAATAGTATCATCACCGACCTTGGTTCTACATTTACCGGCAGCGACTTCTAGGATTTCTGTGAGGATCAGTGCATATCCATTAAGTATGTATCGGTCGCGCACCCAGGGCTAATGGCCAGGTTGAGCGAGCAAACAACATGATTTTAGACGCCCTGAAGAAGAGGTTATATGAGAAGGATTAGAAACATCTGAGCAAATGGCTCAAAGAACTACCAGCTGTGGTCTAGGAAATAAGGACCCAGCCTAGTCATAATACTAGAGTCTCCCCCTATTTCTTGGTGTTCGGATCAAAGGTTGTGTTACCCGCCGATGTCACTTTCCGAGCACCAAGGATAGAGAACTATGATGAAAAGAACAACGATCAGGCACGACAAGACGATGTCGACTGTGGCAGAACCTCCTAAGAAATCGGGCCCACGTGCACCTACCGTTGTCTTGACAGACCTTGGATAGCGTACACGAGTTCCCAACAACTCAACAGGTCTGTCGGGTGTCCTCAGGAAACCCGAATCATCCACGATTCTCTTTTCAAACAGGATCCCAATCATAGACATTGCAGATTACAACAGTTTATTCAAATATATACATCAGAGTAAAAGATAGCGGAAGTCTTAAGATAACATAGTTTACAAACCAGTTGTTTTCAAACTTACAATACCATAAGTGTCATACAACCATAGTAGCGGGATAATATTACATTAACTTTATTTATCATACAAACTAGTGCCTTGTCCAAAGGCCATTCATCACTCCTCATCGGCATTGACTTCAAACACAGACATGCAGCAGGGACCAAAACAAGCTTGCGCATGCGACTCACCTGCAACAAGGGTTAACAAACCCTGAGTACAAAGGTACTCAACAAGACTAACCCGACATAACGGGATATAAGACTTTAGAGATGCAGGGGTTTGGGACAAGGTAAGGATGTAGCAAAATTCAAAGTACTTTGCCAAAAGCTTTCTATTCTTATCCTATTTTCAAGTTTTACCCCTAAGTCCTTTTAGTTCATGATCTCAAACTAAATGTACATTTCCCATATTCCATTCCTTCTCATTTCATTCTTTTCTCATGTTTTAGTAATTCACCAGTCCTGCATTGCTTCTGTAATGAATCGAGTCTCCATATCCGCGGAGCACCGGCAATTCAAATTGATTCAAGTCCCAGCTGGGGATTCCTTATCACACGACATATGTAGAACTTAATCTTTCATATATCAACCTCGCTACTGGATCCTCCTATATTAAGCCGTCTCCACGCCACCCGAGAGCACAACACACCTCAAATCTGGCCACATTCCAGCCACGAGGGTACACGCTACTCCTACCATCTCTCCACTCCCAGTGCATGGGCATTCGTCTTAGTATCGGATTAGCCGAAGTAGGCTTACCGGAGTATGTGACCAGTACTTCAAAGTGTCTCGTTCAGAAGATCCACAATGAGTGGCCTTTAAGCGACATAGTCGGCAACATTACCCAAAAAATTCAAGATAAGTCACCCAACTAGTCTCTAATTCATTCTATCTTCTTTCTTTCTTTGGCCAGGATGCCATCTTTGATTGTATCAAAACTCTTACTTTGAAAGCCTACCATAAAGCATACTAAGCATACTATGCTTTTATAAATGAAAACATCTTCAAGGATGGTAAACAATTATCAAGGTAGGTAATGCATCAAGTAGGTAACATTTGAATTAAACAACTTAATGCAATAAGTAACATAGGTGATAAGCTTTTCAAAGTAAACAAGGTAATGGCTTAATGCATAAACCGGGGCTTGCCTTCGTTGACGATCTCAGGTTTCGGGTTAGTACCACAATTATCAAATCCCGTGACAACCGGGGATTCTTCCAGAACTTGCTCAACTAGAATCGCTTTGTTCTCGGGTTCTACACAAAATGATAACATATGCTTTAACATGATGATAATATAAACATGATGCTTTCACGGTACATGAAATGTAAAAACACCCGCAAATGATTTTATTTCACGGTACAGTTGCAAGCCAACAAAACCAACTTGCAACCCTACCATTAAGAACCACACATGTGACTTGACCAAATGGATCTTGGAACCCTACTAGTCACAAAACATGACCAAAACAAGATCCAACACTAATCAAACACTTAGGATTTGTCTTTATTTATTTTTGAATTAATTTGGAATTAAGCCCAAAAATGAACTTGTTCCAAATGACCTGAAAATTTTATGTAAGATTCCTCATGACAAATTAGTGTACCAAAACAAATTTCATGATTTTTGGAATTATACAGTGACCTACAAAAATCATGGAAATTGCATTTTTCAATTAATGGACTGAATATTTGAACATTAAAAATATATTCAAATTTCAAGTTTCAAATTTTTAAATCATACTAGAACATGTACAGAAGCTACACACAAAATTTCAGAATTTTTGGAGCTATCATGAATTTCCTACAAAATCCCAAAGTTTCAGTACTATTCATAAATTCAGAAAATAAAAATCATCACTGTTCTTCTTCCTCACTCACACTGACAGGCTGACCCCACTGTCAGTGACTCAAAGCAATCACGGCGGCGCTACCCTCACTGATCGGCCACAAAATGCGCCGATGGTGACGCTTCGGTGAAATAGACCTCACCAAAATGATCTACTACTTCCCCTGAACCAATCTCAGCTATCAGAAAGGAAAAAGGTGCACAGGAGACACCTCCACGCCGGGCATGGCGGACTGAGCACGACGGTGAACGGTGTAACCACGGTGATGCTGCAGTAGGGACTAAAGCGAAATGGTCTTCACATTCAGGAGCTCACCGTGATCACGTAGGAAGACTCGGTGAAGACAGAGGCGTACTAGATCGACGGGACCACGTGAGACTGAGGATGGCGGAGCTCCGGCCGGACTCGGGGAAGACGACATCGCGTGGCGGCGCTGGACTTCCAGGAGCGACACGATCAGGCTTGGGAGGAGCAGGAAGACGAGGCGGAGCTTCTGGCCAAAGCAATTGGCAATAGATACTACGGCGAGAACGAATTGCGCGAGTGCGGGCAAGACACCGGCGGCGAGCAATCGACGGGAAAACTCCGAATGACGACGGCGTACTCCTATTTATAGCAAGAAGGAGGGCGTACGGTGTTGACAGCACACGGGCGAACTCGCCACGGAGGTATTGGCGTGTCACTGCGCGTGAAAGCGGCGAAACCCGACCGGCGGTGATCTCCGCGTGGCGCCGGCGGTAAGCAAAGAGGTGGAGATAGATTTTTGAAAAATTTACAGAACTACCACTGCATCCATTTTTCAAATTACTCACAAATTTTCGAAAGAAGTTGAAAATCTCCAAAAATGAAAGTTGTTCAATTTTTCAAACTCTACAACTTTGCTTCTAGAAGTATTTTCAAATTCTGCCTCCATTTTGAAATTTGAATTTGGGGTGCATTTGAGCATTTGAATCATTTCATAATTACTCCAAATTTTATATGTAAGCTTGAAAAACTTTGAATACCAAAGTTGATCTACATAAAATAATCTCCAACTTTGCTTTTTGTCTTAACCCCAAATTCCTCATGGATTTTGAATTAGTCAAAAGGGGCAAAAAGGACTTTTATAATTTGAATATGAATTCAAATTTGATTTGTCTTCCTTTTACTTAAATTTTGATTTTTGACCAGTAACATGGCCCATTAGGGTTATTTAAGTCAAATGACACATGGCCTCACATGATCACATGAAATTTGACCCTTGTGGTCATGATCTTTATTTAGGGTTTTTGAAACACATCACATGAAATAATAACATTATGAAATAAACCTTATTTAGTGAATGCATTCAAAACTTTATACTATATGAATGCTTTGCAATGCACATGATGACATGTCAAATTTTAGTATTAGGTCAAAATACCAGAGGTGTTACATCGACCGACTTGAGGAAGAACACTTGGTCACATGTGTTCGAATGGCCAAGTACCTGGACAGTCTGTGTAAGTACTACAACTATAATATCCAGGAGTGATCCTTCGCGGTCGGCGATATGGTACTCCGCAGGAGACAGAAAACCGATGGTATGCACAAACTATCTTCACCTTGGGAGGGTCCATACATCATTAAGGCTGTGACCCAACCAGGGTCATATAGGCTCTATGATCAAGACGGCGTTGACATCCCTAATTCCTGGCACATCAAACACCTTAGGCATTTCTATCCTTGAGACGTTCTACAAAAGATATGTACCCTTTTATGTATATATGCATTTCAATAATGATTTTATCCGTGATGTTTTCTCCATTTGCTTTCCATAATTTCTCTTAAAATGCTTATTTCTCCATGCTAAACATCTTTGAGACAATGCATTCTATCGTCATTCGATTCGATGACCAGCCACATTCTCATTCGCGTTACCTAGAAGCAGCCCTGTCCTTGACCTATCATCTAAACATGCATGAGCAGTAGTGCTCTGCATTATGGGCGGTCAGCAGTGGCTCCTCGGTGATGCCTATATACCTAAACATGCATGAGCAGTAGC
Source organism: Miscanthus floridulus (assembly GCF_019320115.1). Classification (NCBI taxonomy): domain Eukaryota; kingdom Viridiplantae; phylum Streptophyta; class Magnoliopsida; order Poales; family Poaceae; genus Miscanthus; species Miscanthus floridulus. The sequence continues at coordinate 44,983,785 of NC_089597.1, forward strand.
GCTCTGCGTCATGGGCAATCGGCAGTGGCTCCTTGGTGATGCTTATATACCTAAGCATGCACTAGAATCTTGGGATAGAATGCCCAAATTTTGCCACGTTCTCCAAATTTCACCATGGTATAGTGCTAAGCACTCTCCATGTTCTCCAAATTTTGCCATGGTATAGTGTTAAACACTCTCCATGTTCTTCAAATTTCACCACGGTATAGTGCTAAGCACTCTCCATGTTCTCCAAATTTCGCCACGTTCTCCAAATTTCACCACGGTATAGTGCTAAACACTCTCCATGTTCTCCAATTTTGCCATGGTATAGTGCTAAGCACTCTCCATGTTCTCCAAATTTCACCATGGTATAGCGCTAAGCACTCTCTATGTTCTCTAATTTCGCCACAGTATAGTGCTAAGCACTCTCCATGTTCTCTAATTTCGCCACGGTCAATTGCTAAGCATTCTCTCCATGGTTAAGTGCTAAGCACTCTCCAAATTTTACTACAATGTCCAGTGCTAAGCATGGGGATTTCGTCCTTTTCACTTGTTTCTTTGATCCTGCTACAAGATGATGCCCTATCTTACAATAGGCTCAGGGACTAAGTGTGTACACTTCACCTAGCGGTGAATGTACTATTTTTCCTCTTACTGGTCTTCGGCTAAGCTGGGGACTGGTTGTGTGCTCGGCTAAGCTGAGACTCAGTTATTCTAACTAAGTGATCATTGTAATTCTTTGATCCTGACACCAGGTGTATTCTTCATCTACTGTCAGGCTCAAGGACTACTGTCGGTGTTTTGGAACCGGGGGTCCCTCAACCAACGAGTGAATTTGTGCTGCGTGTCCCTAATCCCGGATGGTGATGCAAAGAGACACAAGGTTTATACTGGTTCGGGCAATCGAGGCCCTACGTCCAGTCTGAAAGATCGATCTTGTATTCCTTGCACCGGAGTGCTCGTAGTAGGGGGTTACAAGCTGGGTGAGAGAGGGGGCCAGCCCCAGGTCTCGGCGAGGGTGGTGCTGGCTGTTTGAGACATTGTTCTCAAGCAGCGTAGAGGTGTCTAGTTCTATCGGTGTGTTCGTCCTCCTCCCCCCCAGAAATGGCCCTGACTACCTCCTTTTATAGTTACAAGGAGGAAGCGAGGGGTACATGAGAAGGCTACTATTTACTGACGTATTCCGCTTCCTGGAGCAGCATGGCGTCGTGGGAGTTCCCGTCGATGTCTGGTCGGTATGGTCTTCAAGGCGGGCGACATGCTGCGCTCTTGTACTTTTGTTGACTCGGTGAAGTGTCGAGGTCTGGTGGCTGCTGTAGTAGGCGGTGCCGAGACCTGCCGTGCTGAGGCCGAGACCCACTATGCTGAGGCCTGCTGTGCCGAGGCCTTTAGTGGGTGGCAATGTGAGGTCTGGGCGGCCATCGTCGATAGTTGATTTAGGTGGAACAGTGCGGAACATGCGTCTACAGGATACGGTACCAGGTATTGCCAGTAAGGGATGGTAAAAAGGCGATTTGACCGTTGTCCTGTCGCT